>NC_080203.1:123694894-124008516 GCF_030028045.1 Hippopotamus amphibius kiboko
AAGGTTGAGTGACAAAAGGCTAAAAAATAACCATAGCTAAGGGCAGGCGTACTGCACTAAAAAAAGAGGAATTAGTGATATCCTTCCAACTTGTCTCCTACTTGGCTCTGAGAACACCAGCAGCTGCTCACTTACTTCCAGAAAAAGAGAATGATCCCTGAGAAATACTAACATGTTTAGTGTTTGGTTAGTTACAGATGCTAACATATGGGGGTCTCCAATGAAACACTCAGGTCCCCTCTTTGTCAAGCCCCACCAATGTAGTTTCCACTAAACTAAGCTTTTTAGTATTTCACTCTCAGACAGACTACCAAGAATTTCCATTTAAAGAAAATTTCTAACAAAGACAACAAATATATGGAAAAAAAAGGAAACCAGAGAAAACAGAAACAATACATAGAGCAGAAGAAAACTAAACCTCACTATAAGTAGTATCTTCACATGATAAAAGACTGCATCATCCAAGAAACAAGAATGACAGGCTACACAGAAAAGAGGCAATTCAGAAGAATAAAGAGCTCTTGAAAATTAAAATATAACAGAAAATAAATCAATAGAGGAGTGATAAGATAAAGTTGAAGAAATTGTATAGAAATTTGAATAGACAAAAGAAGAAACGCAAAATATCAGAAAAAGGATAAGAAAATCAGAGGATCAATCCATGAGGTCCAAGATTGAATTATAAGAGTTCTAGAAAGAAAGACAAGGAAATGGAGAGGAGAAAAAATTTTAATTTTCCAGAACAGAATAAGGGGCGAAACCAGCACCATGACCTTGCTAAGGTATTACCATAAAATTTTCAGAACACTGGGTATAGGAGGAAGATTCTCAAATCTTCCAGAGAGAAAAATATAGCTCACAAATAAAAGCTAAAGAACTAGACTAGCTAGAAGAAAATGGAACAATGATATCAAAATTCTTTTAAAAAATAGTTTCAATATAGAACCCTAAACACAATCAAATTATCAATATGTTTTGAGAGTAGTTTAAAAATATTTTCAGACATGTAATGTCTCAAAAACATGTAAGGTCTAAAAAACCTCAGAAAGCTACTGGAATGTTGTGATATTGTGATTTATAATGAGAAATATACATTTGTTCTTCCTCCAGGTGCTGTCACAGAGCTCCTAAAACCCTTGGAATTCCCTGTGTTGAGAGGGATAAACGTTCTTTTGTTATGTTAATAAGGAGACTTTTGCCAGTGGAGCCAGCCTTGTGATTAGAGGGTTGGAACTTTTAGCCCCACCTCACCCCAACCCACCCCCACCTTTGGGAGGGGTGAGGGGCTGGAGATTGAGCTCAATCACCAGTAGCCAATGATTTAATCAATCATGCCTAATAGAGCCTCCATAACACAAAAGAACAGGGTTCAGAGAGCTTCTGGGTTGGTGAACACGTGGAGATTGGAGAGAGAGAGAGTGCTCAGAGGGCATGGAAGTTCAGAGAGCATGGAAGTTCCACATACCCCCTTTCCCCATACCTCTACATCTCTTTCATCTGATTGTTCCTGAGTTAGATCCTTTTATAATAAACCTGTAATCTAGTAAGTAAATTGTTTCTCTAAGTTCTGTGAGCCGCTCTAGCAAGTTAATTGAATATAAGGAGGGGGTTGTTGGAATCAACAGTCTACTATAGTTGGTAGGTCAGAAGCCCAGCTAATACCTGGACTTGTGATTGGCCTCTGAAGTGGGGGGGCAAGACACAGACACCAGTCTTGTAGGACTGAACCCTTAACGTGTGGGATCTGATGCTATCTCTGGGTAGACAGTGTTAAAATTGAGTTGAATTGTAGGACACCCAGCTGGTATTGGAGAACAGCTTGGTGCTATGGAAACCACAACCCCCAACCCCACCCACTACCACCACCATTGGAATTGATATCTGAATCATTAGATGCGCTCCACCAAAATGAGGTAGTAAACTAAGACAGAACATAAAAGATCAAGTAAAGGAATCAGAGGAGAGATGATAATTCTCTTTCACCAGGATGAGGGTGAAGGGGACCACACACAGCTAAGAAGTGAAACCAGAGAACTGCTGATTCACATTGGAGAAAGAGGATGGAGGAATCCAATAAGGATACCTCCAAACACAAAATGAAGCAATAGATTACCACCAATTTTTGATGTACTCAGAGGGGAATGATGCTTCTGGCAGAGTGTTTGGGGATGAATTAGAGAAAGGTATCTAGAAAAAAATATAAGCCCAAAATGATACAATTATTAGCTCCAGAGAAAGAAACATAATAATTGTATACCACCTTGTTCATTTATGCATAATAGCTACAAAATCATAACATGAACACTAAATTCTAATCTAATTTCTTAAAATGTGGTATAACTGTAGTGTAGGATGGGATAGAGTAAGCATGTGTGTCCTGGAACTCACTGTGAGATAGGAAGGGAATTAAGAGACTTATTCTCAGCCTCGGTAGTAAGAAATCAATTAATAATATCGAATTTAAAAAAATTAGAAATACCAGTGTTGGTTTAAAATAAGGAGATAAATTCCAGAAAAAAATAGTTAATGGAATCAAAAGTGGTTGACTCTTAAAAGTAGGTAACAGGGACGCAGAAGGGTGGGAAAAAGAGATTGTTCATTTTCTTTGAAAATCTTGTAGAAGCATATGATTTTGTAGAATCATGTAATAAAAATGAAGTGTTTTAAAAAAATTACTGCTGTACATCTTTTATTTCTCCCTTAGATCTACTCTTTGCCCTGCTCCTTTCGTTGAGTATCCTTGGAAGTTGATTCATGTGGACTGCACTAATAGTCTTAGTTGAATTGGCTAAACAGCAGAGACTGGAGTCAGAGAGAAAGACATGTTGTCACAACTGCAGCTGGGTGGTCCATAAACCTCTCTCTCCTCTTGCCCTCCAGACCTAATGGCGATAACAATTCTACTGATCCATCCTCAGGTACTGCATTCTCCCTTGTGATTTCCCTCCATTCTACCCACATCTTTAGAAATAGTCTCTTCATTAGAATTCTCATCTAATTTGAATGTGTCATGTACTTCCTCCCAGGACCCTGACTAATCCAGAGCTTTAGCTATATCTGCATCTAGATTGACTAGAAAGTAGATAATATTTTCTTAACTTTTAATAGCAATAATAATTTCTTATAATAATAACAAAATGTAAATAACACATACACATCTTCCTTCATTATAAATCCCTGGAATCATGCGGTTTTTTTAAAGAGTTCTTTTAGGGTAGTTATAGGTTCAGAGCAAATTTGCGAAGGTACAGAGATTTCCCATATCCCGCTGCCTTCCACATATGCACAGCCTTCCCCATTATCAACACCCCCACCAGAGTGGTACATTTGTTACAACTGATGAACCTACATTGACACATCATAATCACCCAAAGTCCATAGTTTACATTATGGTTCACTCTTGGTGTTGTATATTCTTTGGGTTTGAACAAATGTATAATGACGTGTATTCATCATCATAGTATCATACTGAGTATTTTCACTACCCTAAAAATCTTCTGTGCTCTGCCTATTCATCCTGCCCTTAGCCTGCCACCAACACCTGGCAACCACTGACCTTTTTACTGTCTCCATAGTTTTACCTTTTCAAGAATGTCACATAGTTGGAATCATATAGTACATAGTTTGTGTTGTTTCAAGGTCTTTTTTTCTAGTTATATACTCATAGAAAAATTAGAAAATAAAGAAATTAATCACCGTAATTCCACAAGTGTGAGTCAATCGACACTGATATTTTGGTGTGAAAACCTAGAGCAAAGTAATAATTTTTTATTACTTTATCCACTCCTTCAAATGGATATTCTTTTAGTGCTGTTCAGTGTTTATCTAGAGAGGCAGTGTAGGGGAATGGCAGAGCATTAAGATGCTTGCTAGTTCCAGCCTCTCTTAATATTCCCAGTAATGCAACTCCACTCCCCAAATTCTACATCGCACTCAGCTCTACTCTAAGTTCACCATCTTCACCCCCAAGCAACCTTGCAAAGTGTTCCTTCCAATAGTGCTGTGTGTAAGAGAAGTTCTGTTAGTACCCCATCTTGGCAACATTTCCGATGATGTTTTAGTGCTCCAATGATCTTTTACACACCCCACTTCTTAACCATTGCTACCCTGGGATAATGTCTATGCCTTTTTTCCCACTTTGGCACTAAACTAAGCATGGTAACAGGAGATCACTTCAACACTGTCAGCAGCAGTGAATGTGAAGTAAAACATGACCTGCAATTTTCCAGCTATCTTTAAAAATGTCAGCTTATCTTGTTTTACAGTCACCTCCAGCAAAGTTTCTTTGTGAAGGGTTCACAAAGAGATATTAATTTTGATCCACATCTGATGTAAGGGGAAAAATTAAATAAG
Organism: Hippopotamus amphibius kiboko; assembly: GCF_030028045.1. Lineage (NCBI taxonomy): Eukaryota > Metazoa > Chordata > Mammalia > Artiodactyla > Hippopotamidae > Hippopotamus > Hippopotamus amphibius. The sequence goes on from NC_080203.1 coordinate 123,699,248, forward strand.
TGTTTATATATAAATACTTTTAACTTGGATGGGTGGAATGGACTATAGATTAATGAACCTCATCAACAGAACGTACTCATTCATATACCTGTGAGGGGGAAAAGAACTTGTGTAATCAGGGAGTCAAACTCACTGCTGTTTAACTTTATACTCTTATTGCTAAAAGCACAGGAGCAATGGTGACATCTTGTGTCAGGTTAAAAAGTAACAGGATCTTAATTCCTTGTGGTGTCTACTGGGAGTATTTTGGGTGAGTCCCCGCTAACACTCCTCTTTATCTGCTCCTTTTAGCTGCTTATCAAATAATAAAACAGGGCCATTGGTTTTTCAGGTGCAAAGATTACATCTTCAGGAATGATGGGGAAAACTCCGCTTGGCATTTGACTCATCTAACTGCCACCTCAAGAACAGAGCAACCAGGAGTCCCAGTCTAGTTCAACTCAGCCCTTACACCTTGCCAGGATATCCTAGTAAAACACATGGGCTATGGGCCTATCCACCATCATTCTGAAGCAGCCAGAGGAGAGCTGTGGAGCTCTGTAATGACTGCAACTAGTTATCTGACTGCTATGAGCATCTTCCTCATCTCGTTTCTTTGGCAGGCCTTTGAATGTCACATGACATGACTGGAACCTCTGGAGCCCAATAGATGCCATATCAAACACTGCTGGCAGCAGATGTTTGGGAAACCAAATCTCTTTGTTTCATGTGCTCTTTATGAAAGCAGTAGTTCTTAACCACGGCCATACAAAATCACCTGGGGAGCTTATAAAAATATCAATACCTGGATCCATTCCAGACCAATGAAATTAGAATTTCTGGGAGTTGAAGGCAGACATTTTTTAAAAGCTCCCAAGATGACACTAACATGCAGCTCTCACCTGGCTTTCTTGTCCTGTTAAACCAGACACCATATTGTGAAGAAGCCCAAGTCACATGGAGAGGCCATGTGCATCCTTGCATTTAGAGATCTAGGCCTTAGTGCAAATCTCTGATTATTTTTTCTTAAAAGACAAACAAAACAACAAAAACTCCTTGGAATTATTGAGTCAGAGAGTATCCTTTAAAATATACATGCTGATTACAAATTATTTAATTTTTAAATTTTAATAATTAAAATAATTTATTTATTTTGAAAAATTTGTTGCCAAATAACTTTCCAGGAAGGGAGGTCTTTCCTTGAAATAGTTCTCTATTCTTGCCATCTTCAGTCCCTCTCCTCCCATTCTCCCTTAAATCCACATTAGTTATGCCTTTGACCCCATCACTCCACTGAAGCTGCTCTCCATAGTTCCAAGTTCATTAGCAATCTTCACATTGTTGAATTTATGGCTGAGTCTTCTCTTACTCTGACCTAGCAGCAACATTTTGCAGTCTATAATCCCTTCTTTTTTTTTTTTTTTAATATATATAATCCCTTCTTGATACACACTTCTTTACTTGGTTTCCAGGATCCACACTTTCTTGGTTTTCTCATCTCACTTGTTGGATCTTCTACGCCTCCTTGCTGGGTTCTTCTTCTTTCCCTGTAATGCTCCAGGGCCCAATCCTGGCTCTTTTTCTTCCCTATCTACCACTCCCTGTATGATCTCAGCCTGTCTCAAGGCTTTAAATTCTACAAAATGCCTTTAACTTCTCCAAATATATCTCTAGCCCATACTTCTATCCAAACTCCAAGTATTTACATCCGACTGCATACTCAACAAATCCACTGACAGGCATCTCAAACTCAACATTTCCAAATCTTTTCCCCCCATCCTTCTCTACCAGCAGCCTTCCCCATCTCAGGTAACAGCAATACACGTTTCAACTGCTCAGGCAAAAAATCTAGACACAGTCTCAAGTCCCCACATTTTCTGTCATTCCATGTCCAATTCATCAAGAAATCCTGATGGCTTTACCTTAAAAATATATCCACAATATGATCTCTTCTTAACACCTCACTGGTATCACTCTGGTCCAAGCATCTGGCTTTTTGCCTGGCTAACTATAATACCCTCCAACAGAGTTCCCTGCCTAAATTCATCCCTGCCACACACACGCTCCAACAGCCAGAGCAACGGGACCTTCTGTAACATGTGAAGGGGAACAGAATACATGACCCTCAAATATGCAACTTTGGCATGTGAATTATTTTGTTACTATTGATGGGATATAAGCCTCAACTGCCCAACTTGCTATTAGGTCACATATCTTTGGGGCTCCCACACATATGAAATTAAAAATTTCTCCTGTTAATCTGTCTTATGTCAATTAAATTATTACACCAGCCAAAGAACCTAGAAGGGAAGAAGGGAATATTTTTCCACTCTCACACATATCAGATCATGTTGCTTTCTCTGGTCAAAATTCTCCAGTAAACTTCCCTTTTCCTCCCACACCCAGTGTCCCTTTTCCTGTTTTTTCCTGCTCCACATTTTTGTTTTTCTGTTGCTAGTATCACTTTCTAACATACTGTTTGGTTTGCTTACTTATTCTGTCTTTTGTTTATTGTCTGTCTCTCCCTTCTAGAGTATAAGCTCCATGAGGGCAGGGATCTCTGTCTATTTTCTTCTAAAAGAATACCTGGAACAATGAAGGCATTCACCGCATGTTTGTTGAATAAAAGAATGAATGAATGAAGGCTATTACTCTTTACCTTGAGACCACTGTGATCTATATGATAGGATACCATAACTCCATTTATCAACCCCGTAGAAAACGGCATGTAGACAAGGTTTGTCTGTCTGGCCCTCCACTTCTTTATGCAGGGTGTATCATCCTCTAGTTTCTCTTCAACTGCTCAGATACCCTCCACTCAGGACTCCTTTCTCTCACAAAGGTCCACACTCCAAGATTAGGCCTTGTTCCTTTCCTGCCCCCATTCTGTCAGTCTCCTTTCTTCCATCTATGAATATCAGCAAGCACTCAGCAGTCAAGCTTCCAGTTCAACTCATTCCAGTTAAACTAATTCATGAATGTCTTTGTGCTTTCTTATTCCCTTCCCCAAGTTCCTTCTCTGAGCCCCTAATCTCAGGATGAGCCTAAACGTTAGCTAAATTGGCCGTATACATTAGTTCTTTAGCATCATATGTTACTCCCAAGAATATTTGTATTTCAAAGATAAATGCTCCAAGTGGGCAATGCTTACTTGTTGACCAACTCATACAGTATCCCAAGCCTCCATTATTCAAGATTCAGAACACGGAAAAAAAATGATTTTTGCAATAAGAAAAGACAAAGAGAGGTTGAGACAGGAGGGAGGGGGTCAGGGCACAACCTTTAAAAGAATAACAGGGGCTTCCCTGGTTGCCCAGTGGTTAAGAATCTGCCTGCCAATGCAGGGGACACAGGTTCAAGCCCTGGTCCAGGAAGATCCCACATGCCGCGGAGCAACTAAGCCCATGCACCACAACTACTGAACCTGCGCTCTAAAGCCACAGCTACTGAGCCCATGTGCCACAACTACTGAAGCCCGTGCACCTAGAGCCCGTGCTCTGCAGCAAGAGAAGCCACTGCAATAAGAAGCCCGTGCACTGCAATGAAGAGTAGGCCCCGCTCTCTGCAACTACAGAAAGCCTGCGCACAGCAACGAAGACCCAATGCAGCCAATAAATTTAAAAAAAAAAAGTAAATAAATTAAAAAAAAATTTTTTTTTAAATAAAATAAAATAAAAGAATAACAGAGCCATTGAAGATATGACCAAAACTGGTTAGAACCAATTAGGCCCAAGATGGAGGAAGATTCGACTTCCTGTAGACTTTGAGCCTCATTATACACTAATTGTAATACACTAACATATGCTAAATGACACACCCACAGGCACCATGACAGTTCCAAATCTGACTATAAAACGCCAAAAAGTGGGTGGTGGCCCAATTCCTGGAAATCCCCACCCCTTCTCCAAAACAGCTGGAATAATCCTCCCCCTCATTAGCCTATGAAATTACCCAGCCCATAAAATCTAACTACCCCACACCTTGGGCCACTCTCACCTTCTGAGACTGATTGCATTCTTTCCATGGAATGTGTATCTCCCAGGACCTCTCGCCTTCTAAGATGGACTGCATTCTGCCTATGGAGTGTGTATTTCCATAAATACACCGGCTTTCCCACTTAGTTCTTGGGGCAGAGCCCCCTTGTCTGCCCACTTGTATCCCTCACAAGAGTCCTATGTTAATAAATCTACTTCTTGCCTATCCACTTTGCCTCTCACTTAATTCCTTCTGTGCTGAGACATAAAGAAACAGAGATTTAGTAAGTTCTGACACCAGGTGAGTGATTTTAATTAAAAGACAGTGGGTTTGAGTCCCAGCCCATGGGTTCAAGTTCCAATCTGAGTTTTGGCTGAGTAAAAGTCTCATCCCGTGGATTCAAGTCCCAATTCAAGTTTTGGCTGTGTTCAAGTCCCAGCTCATTGGTTCAAGTCCCAATCTGAATTTTGGCTGGGTCCAAGTTCCAGTCCATGAACTCAAGTTCCAATTTGAGTTTTAGCTGGGTTTGGGTCCCATCTGAGGTGCGACTGGGTTTGAGTCCCATTCTGAGACCAGGTGTGTGGTTTCACTTTCACTTATTCATTCATTCATCAAATATTGATTAGCAGCTATTATGTACAGTCACTGTGCCAGGCATTGGGGACAGAGTGGAGAACAAGACAGACCAGGTCACACTCCCTTTGGAGGTCCAGTCCAATACCTGGATTTAAAGGCTTTATGCAATGGCTTTTTTTTTTTTTTTTGACTTTTTAAAATGTATAATTTGATATTGTTTTTCTTTTTTCTTTTTTTTCTTTAAGAACTTTTATTGAGATACAAATGACATACAATAAACTGCATATATTTGAAGTGTACAATTTGATTTTTTTTTCTTATTAGTAATATATATATGGCAATCCCAATGTCCCAATTCATCCCACCCCCACCCCCACCCCCGCTTTCCCCACCTTGGTGTACATATGTTTGTTCTCTACATCTGTGTCTCTATTTCTGCCTTGCAAACCGGTTGATCTGGACCATTTTTCTATATTTCGCATATATACGTTAATATAAGATATTTGTTTTTCTCTTTCTGACTCACTTCACTCTGTATGACAGTCTCCAGGTCCATCCATGTCTCTAGAAATGTCCCAATTTCATTCCTTTTTACGGCTGAGTAATAGTCCATTGTATATATGTACCACATCTTCTTTATCCATTCATCTATTGATGGACATTTAGGTGGCGTCCAAGACCTTGCTATTGTAAACAGTGCTGCAGTGAACATTGGGGTGCATGTGTCTTTTTGAATTATGGTTTTCTCGGGATATATGCCCAGGAGTGGGATTGCTGGGTCATATGATAGTTCTATTTTTAGTTTTTTAAGGAATGCTCCATACTGTTCTCCATAGTGGCTGTGGCAATTTACATTCCCACCAACAGCGCAAGAGGGTTCCCTTTTCTCCACACCCTCTCCAGCATTTATTGTTTGTAGATTTTCTGATGATGCCCATTCTTTGTTTTTTTACATCCTTTTATACATATTTATGAAATGCATTTTTTTTACAATAAACTGCATATATTTACAGTGTACAATTTGGTATCCCAATCTCCCAATTCATTCCCCCTCAACTTTCCCTGCTTTCCCCACTTGGTGTCCATATGTTTGTTCTCTACATCTGTGTCTCTATTTCTGCCTCGCAAACCGGTTGATCTGGACCATTTTTCTACAGTCCACATATATGTGTTAATATATGATATTTGTTTTCCTCTTTCTGACTCACTTCACTCTGTATGACAGTCTCTAGGTCCATCTATGTCTCTACAAATGTCCCAGTTTCATTGCTTTTTACAGCTGAGTAATATTCCATTGTATATATGCACCACATCTTCTTTATCCATTCATCTGTTGATGGACATTTAGGTTGCTTCCATGTCCTGGCTATTGTAAATAGTGCTGTAATGAACATTGGAGTGCATGTGTCTTTTCGAATTATGGTGTTCTCTGGGTATATGCCCAGTAGTGGGATTGCTGGGTCATATGGTAGTTCTATTTTTAGTTTTGCAAGGAACCTCCATACTGTTCTCCATAGTGGCTGTATCAATTTACATTCCCACCAGCAGTGCAAAAGCGTTCCCTTTTCTCCACACCCTCACCAGCATTTACTGTTTGTCGATTTTCTGATGATGCCCATTCTAACCAGTGTGAGGTAATACCTCATTGTCGTTTTGATTTGCATTTCTCTAATAATTAGTGATGTTGAGCAGCTTTTCATGTGCCTCTTGCCCTCATTTGTATCTCTTCTTTGGAGAAATGCCTATTTAGGTCTTCTGCCCATTTTTTGATTGGGTTGTTTGTTTTTTGTTTTTTTTGATATTGAGCTGGATGAACTGTTTATATATTTTGGAGATTAATCCTTTGTCTGTTGATTCATTTGCAAATATTTTCTCCCATTCTGAGGGTTGTCTTTTTGTCTTGTTTATAGTTTCCTTTGCTGTGCAGAAGCTTTTAAGTTTCATTAGGTCTCATTTATTTTTGTTTTTATTTCCATTATTCTAGGAGGTGGGTCAAAAAAGATCTTGCTGTGATTTATGTCAAAGATTTATGTCAAAGAGTGTTTTATAGTGTCTGGCCTTACATTTAGGTCTTTAATCCATTTTGAGTTTATTTTTGTGTATGGTGTTAGGCAGTGTTCTAATTTCATTCTTTTCCATGTAGCTGTCCACTTTTCCCAGGACCACTTACTGAAGAGGCTGTCTTTTCTCCATTGTATATCCTTGGCTTCTTTGTCATAGATTAGTTGACCATAGTTTATCTCTGGACTTTCTATTCTGTTCCATTGATGTATATTTCTGTTTTTGTGCCAGTACCATACTGTCTTGATTACTGTAGCTTTGTAGTACAGTCTGAAGTCAGGGAGTGTGATTTCCTCCAGCTCCATTTTTTTCCCTCAAGATTGCTTTGGCTTTTCAGGGTCTTTTGTGTCTCCATACAAATTTTAGGATTTTTTGTTCTAGTTCTGTAAAAAATGCCATTGGTAATTTGAAAGGGATTGCATTGAATCTGTAGATTGCTTTGGGTAGTATAGTCATTTTCACAATGTTGATTCTTCCAATCCAAGGATATAGTATATCTCTCCATCTGTTTGTGTCATCTTTGATTTCTTTCATCAGTGTCTTATAGTTTTCTGAGTACAGGTCTTTTACTTCCTGAGTTAGGTTTATTCCTAGGTATTTTATCCTTTTTGTTGCAATGGTGAATGGGATTGTTTCCTTAATTTCTCTTTCTGATCTTTCATTGTTAGTGTATAGGAATGCAAGAGATTTCTGTGTATTAATTTTGTATCCTGCAACTTTACCAAATTCATTGATTAGTTCAAGTAGTTTTCTGGTCTCATCTTTAGGATTTTCTATGTATAGTATCATGTCATCTGCAAACATGACAGTTTTAATTCTTCTTTTCCAATTTGTATTCCTTTTATTTCTTTTTCTTCTCTGATTGCTGTGGCAAGGACTTCCAAAACTATGTTGAATAGTAGTGGTGAGAGTGGACATCCTTGTCTTGTTCCTGATCTTAGAGGAAATGCTTTCATTTTTTCATCATTGAGAATGATGTTTGCTGTGGGTTTGTCTTATATGGCCTTTATTATGTTGAGGTAGGTTCCCTCTATGCCCACCTTCTGGAGAGTTTTTATCATAAATGGGTGTTGAATTTTGTCAAAAGCTTTTTCTGCATCTACTGAGATGATCATGTGATTTTTATCCTTCAATTTGTTAATATGGTATATCACATTGATTGATTTGCATATATTGAAGAATCCTTGCATCTCTGGGAAAAATCCCACTTGATCATGGTGTATGATCCTTTTAATGTGTTGTTGGATTCTGTTGGCTAGTATTTTGTTGAGGATTTTTGCATCTAAATTCATCAGTGATACTGGTCTGTAATTTTTTTTTGGTAGTATCTTTGTCTGGTTTTGGCATAGGGTGATGTTGGCCGCATAGAATGAGTTTGGGAGTGTTCCTTCCTCCTCAAATTTTTGGAAGAGTTTGAGAAGGGTAGGTGTTAGCTCTTCTCTAAATGTTTGATAGAATTCACCTGTGAAGCCACCTGGTCCTGGACTTTTGTTTGTTGGAAGATTTTTAATCACAGTTTCGATTTCATTACTTGTGATTGGTCTGTTCATATTTTCTATTTCTTCCTGATTCAGTCTTGGAAGGTTATACCTTTCTAAGAATTTGTCCATTTCTTCCAGGTTGTTCATTTTATTGGCATATAGTTGCTTGTAGTAGTTATGCAATGGCTTTAACATTAATTAATTGACATTAATTCACAGTAAATAACAAATTTTTCTTCAGAGGAAAATGCATAATCTCCTTAATTCTTAGAAACTGTGATGGGTTTTTGTTTGTTTGCCAGTCAAACAAAGTAAAAAGGAATTTTATGCTACTAATGAAAGGACTATTAAAATAACCCACATGATAGGTTTAGGAAGAAAAACCTGATATCCTAAGCAAAGCCAAAACATTATGTTAGCATCAAGTCAACAAAGGACCTCGCTATTCCTCTGTTCTAAGCCAGAATCATCCACAGAAGAATTAGAAATTGCACAAACCCAAACGGACCTCTTTCTATTCCATTTGTTTCATTTTTTAGGCTGAGATCACGAGTCCCATTGGTCAGGCTGTGAGCCTCCTCTGTTCTTTGTTTTATAATGTGATGATTGGACCTTTCGCATGTCATACCTGACATAATCAGTGAGCCATCTTGTGAGGAAAGCATTGCTATCTCCACCTCGCCGAGGAGAAAATGGGGATTGGGAAAATAAAGTAATTTGCACCAGACTACCCCTGCTATAAGTGCTGATGCCAGTATTTTAAAACCCAAATCTGTCTGCCTCTTGAGCTTATAGTATTTTATTTTCACTGTGACACAATGTCTCAGATTATAAGTTTTGAGAAATCAAAATAAATATCTTTCTAGTGCTGGTGTCAGAATGGAAGGGGCTCTTCTTTGTTCAGACAAGATGAACCAAGAGAGGACTTAACTGGTTCTTGAAGTTCATAGCAGAGGAAATAAGCATAAGTGACAACAGAGCATGGACAAATCATTTTTTTTTCCTGCATCTAAGTTTCTTTCAGTGGTAAATGAGAACAATAAGATAGAAAAAGCTCAAAGGGACACTATACAAATCAATCCAGTGTTTATGACAATTTGACAAAAGAACACTAAACATTCCTATTAGTATATTTCTCACCTATGTTAACAAGATTATTATAAAAAAAACAAACAAACCTGGAAACAATAAACAGCCAAAATGTTCATAGATAGGACTATGGATAAATGAATTGTGGTATGTTCACCAAATGGAATATAGCAACAGTAGTAAAAATGAATGAACTTCAGCTATAGACAAAAATATGGATGAACTGATGAATGTTAGAAACTTGAGAGAAAAAACACTACATATATTATGATGCCATTTTTATACAGCTCAAAAACAAGCAAACTAAACAAACTGTTTAGGAATGCATCTATATATGGTAAAAGTGTTTTGTTTTTAATGAATGGGAATGCAAAATTCAGAAGAGCAGTTATTTTTGTGGGATAAGTAGAAATCATGGAGGAGAGCCCAGATATTAATGTTCCAGGCCCTGTGCGTCTACATTTTAATATTTTTCACAACTTACAGATATATTATATATTACATTTAATATTTTTGCATACATAAAATATTATGTAATAAAACTTGAAGATAAAAATACATTTTCTCCAAAGCAATCTTGAGAAGGAAAAATGGAGTTGGTGGAATCAGGCTTCCTGACTTCAAACTAGACTACAAGGCCATAGTGATCAAGACAGTATGGTACTGGCACAAAAATAGAAAGGAAGATCAATGGAATAGAATAGAGAACTCATAAGTAAGCCCAAACACATATGGGCACCTTATCTTTGACAAAGGAGGCACGAGTATACAATGGAAAAAAGACAGCCTCTTCAATAAGTGGTGCTGGGACAATTGGACAGCAACATGTAAAAGAATGAAATTAGAACACTTCCTAACACCATACACAAAAATAAACTCCAAATGGATTCAAGACCTACATGTAAGGCCAGACACTATCAAACTCCTAGAGGAAAACATAGGCAGAACACTCTATGACATCCATCAAAGCAAGATCCTTTTGGACCCACCTCCTAGGATCATGGAAATAAAATCAAGAATAAACAAATGGGACCTCATGAAACTTAAAAGCTTTTGCACAGCCAAAGAAACCATAAACAAGAAGGTAACCCTCAGAATGGGAAAAAATAATTGCCTATGAAACAACGGACAAAGGATTAACCTCCAAAATATACAAGCAGCTCATGCAGCTTAATACCAAAAAAGCAAATAACCCAATCCACAAATGGGCAGAAGACCTAAATAGACATTTCTCCAAAGAAGACATACAGATGGCCAAACAAACACATGAAAAGATGCTCAACATCACTACTCATCAGAGAAATGCAAGTCAAAGCCACAATGAGGTATCACCTCACACCGATCAGAATGGCCATCATCACAAAATCTGGAAACAACAAATGTTGGAGAGGGTGTGGAGAAAAGGGAACGCTCCTGCACTGTTGGTGGGACTGTAAGTTGGTACAGCCACTATGGAAAACAATTTGGGGGTTCCTTAAAAAACTACAAATAGAACTACCATAGGATCCAGTAATCCCACTCCTGGGCATATACCCAAAGAAAACCATAATCCCAAAAGAAGCTTGTACAATAATGTTTATTGCAGCACTATTTACAATAGCCAGGACATGGAAGCAACCTAAATGCCCATCAACAAATGAATGGATAAAGAAGATGTGGCATATATACACAATGGAATATTACTCAGCTATAAAAAGGGATGAAATGGAGCTATATGTCATGAGGTGGATAGAACTACAATCTGTCATACAGAGTGAAGTAAGTCAGAAAGAGAAAGACAAATATTGTATGCTAACTCACATATACGGAATCTAAAAATGGTACTGATGAACTCAGTGACAAGAACAAGGACGCAGATACAGAGAATGGACTGGAGAACTCGAGGTATGGGAGGGGGCGGGGGGTGAAGGGGTAATAGGCGAAGCGAGAGAGTAGCACAGACATAAAAAAAAAGAAAAAAAAAGAAAAAAAATACATTTTCTGTCATTATATTATGAAATAAATCCTTAAAAGATCTTATGACCAATCTATTTCCTTTGAAAAGTTAAGAATTTGTAAGAATTGAGAAACAGGGATCAAGTGAAGTCTGAATTCTGGTGCAAAGGACTCACAATGCATTTCTCCAGCTAGCTTTTGGAGAAGCCTTTATCAGCTGATACAGCAGTTTCCTGAAACACAGGATCATCCTTCCAACCCAACTCCAAACATCTTAGAATTACGGAACTGGCTCATGATAGCTGGCCAGCTCCCTTCCACCAGATAAGACCATTTGACATATTACGTAACCACTCTGAGAGTTTATCTTCTTATTCACTACAACAAATCTTCAGTCTGGAACACTGGGTAGGCATTTTTCAAAGACTGGGAAAATAATGACCGTTATCAGCAACTTCCCATCATTCTTTGTGTCCTTGATACTACAAGGAAAGAGTTCATGAGAGAACTCAGAAGTATTGGAAAAGCCTTTTGGGGCCTGGATTTATAATCGGTGGTTTTCCTTCTGAATATAATTCCCTGCACTTTTATGGTCTGCTTCTAAGGAGAAATAAAATGACTTGGTTTTTAACACTTCTTTTCCTCATGTCTGTCTCACAGGACATGGAGAAAGTGGAGAGGCGTTGCTGGGGTGGGGGAGTGGGGAGGAGGAAGGAGAAGTGGAGAGGAAGGAAAGGAAGTGAAGAGGAGAAGGGGTAAGTTGGAAGGGGGAATGTGAAGTGGGGAGAGGGGGAAAGTGAAGAAGGGAAGGAAGAGGAGAGCATGCGGTGGTGGGGAGGGGAAGTGGGGAGGAGAGAGGGAGGGGCGGGAGAGAGGAGAAAGTGACCTAGTCTGAGAAACCACATCTCTTCATGCTATGCTAGATTATTTCCATATGCGTCGTCTCATTTACTTCTCCTGACAGCCTTGTGAGGTAAGCCGGGAAACTTGAAACTCAGTAACGATAGAAGCCTTAAAGTGACAAAGCCAATAAGTGATGGGATTTTACTCCAGATCATTCTGACTCTGAAGCCAAACTCCTTATAAGTGCTCACCTCTGGGAACTGGAATTTCAGAACAACGTAAAGCACCAGGGCACAGAGGCCTGGAGCACAGCAACAAGATGGGAACCCCAAATACATGCACATCAAAAAGTCTCATCTCACTAAAAAGAAGAGTATTTGATTACTCTTGGACTAGTCTTACTAGCAATTTCATTGAACCGAAGGTAGACAAAAGAAATGGGACAAACAATTCTTAACAGCTGAGAAAAATTGGTTAAACAGAAAGAGATAGCATTACCTAAAAATCCAGAAAGCAGGGAAGGTAAAACTGGATGTAGATTTTAAAGAAAACACATTTCTACTGATTCACAGAAAAGACAGAATCACAAAAGAGATCGTATCAGGGGACTCAAAGTCAAGCTAGAAGCTCTGAAAATAGAGTTCTGGCTATGTAATAAGAATACGGTAACCACACTTAAGTCTAAAATGAAGAAAGAATTAAAGAAACAAATTTTGCTATGAGCTCAGGTGTTTAAAAGTTTAGGAAATGGCCACACAGGGCTTCCCTGGTGGTGCAGTGGTTAAGAATCCGCCTGCCATACAGCTGATTCACTTTGCTGTACCTCAAAAATTGGCACAGCAGTGTAAGCAATTATATTCCAATAAAGAGCTTTAAAAAGAAAAAAAAAAAAGAATCCACCTGCCAATGCAGGGGACACAGGTCCAATCCCTTGGTGGGGAAGATCCCACATGCCGCAGAGCAACTAAGCCCGTGGGCCACAACTACTGAGCCTGCATTCTAGAGCCCGTGAGCCGTAACTATTGAGCCCACATGCCACAGCTACTGAACCCCATGCACCTAGAGCCCATAAGAGAAGCTGCCACAATGAGAAGGCCACGCACTGCAATGAAGAGTAGCTTCCGCTCACCACAACTAGAGAAAGCCCATGTGCAGCAACGAAGACCCAATGCAGCCAATTAATTAATTAAAAAATAAATAAAATTACTATTTAAAAAAAAAGATTCAAAAAAAAAAAAAAAAAAAGGAAAGAAATGGTCACACAACCTCTCCCAACTCACTGTGACTCCAGCAAGCATTTCAGGCATCAAGAACAAAGTAAAGGTAACACAGACCATGCAGTCAAAGGTCTCTCCTGGTTCTCTCTTGTGCTCCCCGCCAGAGTGCCTAAGTTATAGTTTGAGAGATCCCCATGGCAGTTATGGAGAGGTCCAGGAGAAAGAGATGGGAGATGGCAGCTCAATGGTCACCAGTGTCTAGTCTTAAGTCAGAAGAGAAAAGGGAGTTCTTGACCTTTCTACATGATCCATCCTAGATTCTTAATGCAGGTAAGCAGTTAGGGATGCAGAATATGCTAGGAATAGGACCATCTTTTACCACCCAGGGTCCTGCTAGGAAACAGATGGCAGGGGAGCAGAACAAGCCACCCCACAATGTGCCACTTTGGCGTGTGAACTGTTTTGAGCTGGAGGCAATTAAGACCCAGCAGAGTCAAGAAAAACTTTTACCTCTCCCTTAATCACCTAAAAGAATTCAGATAAGGGGCCTGGCCCAGAAAGAGAGATATTACCAGAGAACTTTTTATTTGAATGAGCTATCTGTATGGCAGGACAAATATCTAATTACCAAACATCTGCTCTTCTTATCATCCTGTGAATTATCCCCACCCCATCCCCCTTTTTTCAACTTTTTTTTTTTTTTGGCCACACCGCGTGGCTTGTGGGATCTTAGTTCCCCAACCAGGGACTGAACCCGGGTCCTCGACAGTGAAAGCATGGAGGCCTAATCACTGAACCGCCAGGGAATTCCTGGCCACACCCCCCTTCGAAGCCTCAGGCTCCTATCCCATTCCTTAGCTTGGGGTGGGATATAAGCCTCAATTGCCTGACTTACCCTTGTCTCTCATTTTTTTTATGGTGCTCCCTTATGTACAAAATTAAATTTGTTTTTCTCCTGTTAATCTCTCATATATCAATTTGATTCTTAGACAAGCCAAAGAACCTAGAAGGGAAGAAGGGAAAATTTTTCCATCCCTACAGCCATGGGATAAGTGAGAAGGGTTTAATGAAAGGCAAGGTTGAGATAAACCAAAAAGGAATGGTGCAGTGTCATGGGGTGAGCAACTCCCTGAAAACTGAGCTCTGGGAGAGGGGTGCCCAGGCACAAAAGCCATCATCAATGCAAGAAGTTAGCTAATGACAATCCACAAGAAGGGAGGGTGGAAGTCAGAATACATCACCCATCTCTCTCTACTACCCTCCTCCAAGGTCCTGCTTGTGCGTCCCATTGCCAGAGGGTAAATGAGCCCACTGATGAGGGCCACAGAGCAAGGCAAAGAAGGATGGGGAGTAAACCCAGAGCGGCAAACAGAGTAGCCAACGCAATCATTCAAAAATTATGAGTATATGCAAAGATTTAGCTACAAGGAGATTCATCACAGTGTTTGTAAAAGCAAAAATATGGAAATGACCTATATATCACATAGGGAAAAAAATTATGCTACCCACGTGAGGGCAGAGACAATCTTGCCTATTTTTGTATATAAACTACAGCAATTGGAATAACGCCTTGCATAGAAAATATTCCTTAAACATTAAAAATGCTAGTGTAGGGATATATTTATGGACATGGAAAGATGTTCATAATTCAATTTTAAAAATCAGGTTACAAAGTAATGTGGTAATGACCCCATTTTGTTTGATAGCTAGCTGCATAGATAGATATGGGATGCAGGTTTGGAAAAACACACAAGGAGATCGTTAGAATAATTAATGATGCTCTGAGGGAGACTGTGTTTTGTTTGATTTGTTTTTATGCTTCATTTTCTGAAATTCCTATAATGGATACAAATTGCTTTTATAATAAGAAAATACATCTTTTTTCAGTTTTATTTATAAAACAGTGTTCATTTTCCTGGTGTTTTCCTTTCTCTTCCCTGTGTCATCTCTTGCTTGAGATGTGGCAGCAGATGGCTGGGCAGGCATGTGGATCGAGGGGAAGGGAGGGAATCCCACCATATGGGAGTCATGACTCACAGCTTTCACAGCTTGTGGAGCACCAAGGACCAAAATACAGAAGAATGGTAGGGGCCTAGGAAAACCTCCTGTTCTGAAGGCTTAAATCCTAGGAAGCTGAGAATTACAGTACATGCTGAAGATGACTAAAAGGTATTTTTAAGCTGCATTGGAAACAAGATGAACAAGCAGGGAAAAGCACCACTGCTAAAGAAAGATGTCACATTACTAGATAGCAGGGAGAAGAAGCAGTCAACTCCAATTCTGCTTTCATGTCAACCATAAATAAGGCTTTCTTCTTCTTTTCTCTTCCTTAGCCATCATCATCATCATCACCATCACCATCGTCATCACCCCCATCATCCTCGTAACCTCCTCCAAAATCACTACCGTTATCACTGTCTCCATTCCAGATGGTAAACTTCCTAAGAGCAGTAAAATATGTCTTATCCTTGTATGTACACTGGAACATTTAGCACATGATTCTACATACGATAAACACAAATAGAATTGACAAGGATGAAGGCACTCTTATCAAGTAAGCAGAAAACATGACACTAGTAGGAAGAGTTGATATACAGCATGAAAATTTTATAAACTTTAGTGAGCCAGTATCACAAAGGGCCAGAACTTTTTAATCATGTACCCTCCCCCCAGGGTACATTTATATGTTTATTTATAAATTTTATACACTATAAAATACTTACATATAAGATAAAAATTTTAATGAAACCGGTAACATTTGTTTTCCACATCCCAATGGATCATTTTGGGGTTTACACACCCTGCACGGGAGACCACTGTCCTAGACAACACAATCAGAATGAAAAGTTTCTGCAGCAAATCTATGATGGTGGCTGTAACCAGTAGCAGGAGATTAAATATAGATGAAGGTCAAATGTTGCATTTGAATTCACAAATTGAGCTCAAGTTGAGGAATTTAATATGCAAGTACACTCTTGTAATACTAACACATCACCACCAGATGACTTCTAGCTCTAGTAACGGAAGATGGGTGGACGGAGCAATAAGCAGCATTTAAAGAAAAGCCAACCTTGACAATTATTCAAATGCACCAGATGGTGCCCCATTCTTGCTACTATCACTATTTAACATTGCTGTATTAAATGAGTGTGTTTTCTTTCTAGGGATTTCTTGAAACGAAATAAGGTTTCAGAGGACAGGAGCAATATGTGCCTGCTTCCATCAGTTTTGGAAACTGCTTTGATAACCAAGGCAACCAGAAATTCTCATTTACCCGAGAAAGCCCTGCTTTTCATCCCTTTGGGACCAGCATCCCAGCTCTGGGTTGCTGGTTATTAACTGCAATGGGAGGGGAGAAAGGAGGAGGCATTCTCCTTTCATCAGCGAGCGTGGTTTCCTTGAACAACTCCACCCAAATCTAAACGTTTATGTCATAATTTCAGGTCAAGTTATGGAAACTCTGTAGAAACTGCCACCCCCAAAAAGTGGGGTTGGGGCAACCAGAATGTGTTCTGGGTAGAATAACCTTTGGGTCACAGTGGCTTTGTGGAAGGTTATGGTAGGACAGAGTAGAGAGAACAAAGGCTTTGGAGTCAGATCCGGGATGGAATCCATCCACACTGCCTGTGTGACACTGGGCAAGCTACTGAACTTCTCTGTCACAAAAGGCAGTTAGTAAAATGCAATAAGATTTTCTAGGCTTATTGTGAGCACTGGAAAGAATACTTATAGAGCATCGGGCACAGAATCCAAGCTCTCCATTCACTCAGTCATGCCTGTGGATGTGAATACCTGAGGCACTTATTAAAAATACAGATATTTCTCCTGTGGAAATTCAGATATCACATGCCCAGAGTGAACAAAGGATAGACCAGGGTGAATATTCCCTAATTCCCTGTCTCTGGGGAACCCGTATGTTTTAAGAAGTCCCCCTCGTCTCTCAGGTGATTATTATTGTCAAACAAGCTTAGGAATCCCTGTACCAATAGTTATTTACCATTGTTGTGCCCACTGCTGTGTCACTGCTATTCTGTTCCTTCCTGCCACCCCACAGCCCTACTCCAGGGTGCCGCTGTTATAGAGTCTGCCTACTTTCTTCCACCAAGGAAAATTCCCTGCATTTTCTACTCCACTTCCCTCCTCTGGCCTTCACTCCTCAGTCAACCTGCTCTCTGCCATCTGTCAAGTTGGAAAGGCCCGAGTGGATGAATTCACATGAAGGCTTTGAACTGAAAATGACTTACTGAGTTACACAGGCCAGGGAGTTTTTCATAATAACTGGCTTAAACTCAAGAGATTCATCTTAAATAACAGCAGTACTGGCCCGGTGGCAGATGTTTTGAGAAGAAGGATCTCTCAGTTCCTGCCATGGCCTACTCGCTGATTCATCTGCATTTATGTAAGAGTCACTGGAGAGCCTGTTAAAATGCAGATTCTGCTATTAGATACTTGATCTAAGGTGGGGCCCCAGACTCTGCATTTCTAACAAGCTCCTGGATAAGCCGATGATGGTGGTCTAAGGACATTCTGAATGTCAAGGGGTGGGTGATGGTGAAGAAAAGACCTACATCCCCAAAGGCTTGGAACATACCAACACCTAGAGACTAACATGGTCATGAACGTCTAGGGTCTCTTAACTTAGGAAAGTACCAAGAGATAGGCCTGTTACCAGTACACACATACAACCCACAAACACCAAGTCAGAACTTTTCAACACCTTCGACAACTTAAAAATCATTACTTTCCACGAGGGAACATTTCCGCAGAGAAATGACAACTAAGAGCTCCAAAGTTTATCATAAAAGCATTTTATGCAGTTATTTTAAAAATTACATCTCAACAATCATAAAAGGCAAGTAGAGGTAAATGTGCTTGTTTCACACATGACAGACAATACAAGAACACCATGATAACTGTTGACAGAGCCAGCTCTCCTGGAGCACAGTCAGCTCCACAAACATAAAAGGTTTTGAACACGTTTAACTGGCTTCTGCTGTTAACTTTCTGGAGGAAGTTAAAGCACAATGTGAAACAATAAAATACTGAATGTGAGAGCTGGGGACAATGGAGCACAGACCTGGTGTTCTGGAATTTGAGCAGTAACCTATTTGTAAACCTGGAAGGTTTCTGCAAAGTGGCCACTGGCTGATCTAAAAGGTCACATGGTGCAAACTCCTTAACTGTAATTGTCTTTTGGGAAGACAAGCTCCACCTTGGGTGTGTGAGAGTGATGCTTCTAGGGACACTGAGATCCACAGTTCCAAACATATCATTTGACTCTAAAGTGCCATACATTGTCTTGAAAAGCCAGTTTTGGCACTTGCACAGATCCAAAGCCTCTTCCTAGGGCAGCTGGAACTTTCTGGAACAACACAACAATGTTGGTTTACAACCTGTTTAAAACTGTCACCACTCTCAAGAGGACCCAGGCTATGCCCCTGATCTGGAGCCCATATTGCCTTCTTCCCCAGAAAGCTTTCCTTCTCTCCCTGGAAACCTGGCTTTTCAGCCTCCAGCTGCTGAGCTACCAGGCAGAGAAAAACAACATCAAGCAATATCAGGCAGAAATTTTCACTGTGTCTGCAGTTCTGCCGGTGCTGGTGTGAAGATAATATTATGTCAGCCTTACACAGGGATAGTCTTCGTAAGCTCCCACTCATTAGATTTAAACCTCTAGCGACTTTTTGAATTAGAAAAGACAAAGGAGGAGTAGCTTCTTCGCTGTTCAGGTTGGGACAAAATCTGATAATTGTGTAGTTTATCTCTGGCATCAAATGCATCACTCAGATTTATTTTTCTTTTGTGTTTTAGTTTTTGGTTGACCTATAACACACACACAGGAAAGTGCACAAATCATTATGTATGAACACCTCAGCAAGTATTCACAAACTGATCACATCCTTTGAATCAGCACCCAAACAGGAACTGGAGCGCTGGAGCATCCCAGAAGTCCCCTTTGGGCCTTGTTTCAGTCACTATATCCTCCCCCTCCCCAGGAATGGTTATCCTGACTTCTAATACTCTATAGATTAGTTTGGCATATTTTCAAACTTAAAATAAAATTCTAAAAACTGACATTTTTGAAACATGAAATTAAAAGGTAATACCAAATTTGTTTAAGTTGGTTGTTTTCATGGTAATTTGAGAGTCTGAAAATTAAAGTGTCTCTTTTAGTCCAGTCCAATTGCTATGGACTGGATCGTATCCCCTCAAAATTCACATACTTAAGTCCTAACCACCGAAGTGACTGTACGAGGATGAGTCAAAAATTATTCGCACTCCGGTTCTATTAAAACTTCTGTTGGTCACACTGTTTTATCAGCGGTTTCTGTTCAAGACTATTGTCTCTCCAGTCACTGTTGTGCAGGTGTGAATGTGTTACATCCGTTCATTTGTAACCGCAGTGCGAGCAAAAATGGATGCCCCACTTGTGATTTGCACAAAAGAAGAGCAGTGTGCAGCGATTCATTTTTTGTGGTCTGAGGGTGTACCTGGTGCCATAACTTATCAAAGACTTTGTGCACAGTTTGGAGAAAGTGTTTTGTTGCGCAGAAGTGTGTATGAATGGATAGAGAAGCTCAAGGAAGGTTGCACAAGTGTTAGCCATCGAGAAGGAGCCAGATTCACTTCTGATGAAGCAGTGATGATACAGTGGTGCATTTGTGGCTTGCAGCTCAGCCTAAAACATTTTTTAATGAGGGAATACGAAAGCTTGTTGACAGATGGACAAAGTGTATTGAAAAGCAAGGAGATTATGTCCAAAAATGATGTATTTGTCTTTTGTAAAAGTTAATTAAAATAAATTCTACAGCCAGAGTGCGGATAATTTTTGACTCACCCTGGTATTTATAGACAGGGCTTTTAGAAGATAATTAAGGTTAAATGAGGTCATAAGGGTGGAGCTCTGTATAGGACTACGGCCTTATAAGAAGGGGAAGATATCTTTCTCTCTCCCCTGTTAGAACACAGCAAGAAGACACAGCAAGTCAGGAAGAGAGGGCTCACGAGGATCCGAATCACCTGGCACCTTGATCTTGGACTTCCCACCCTCAGAACTGTGAAAAATTAATTATTACTATTATTATTATTTTTTGCATGGTAACATGAATAACATTTTTAATGAAGAATAACTATATCTCCAAAAATTTTTGTGGGAAGAGCAGCAATGGTTTACAATTTTCTAAACCTCTTTAATGTTTTATTGAATTCTGACACCTACTTCTGTGTTCAGTCTACTGTTTCGTTATTCTAGTTGAACTATGTGAAGAGAAATTGGCTTCACAGAAATATGTAGTTGGAAAAAATGTATTTTTATAGTCTTTTCAGATAATTGTGGGTATTGTTTGCTACCGTCCCAAAATTTTGAAATCATATCGACGAACTCTGTTCATACAGATCACACTCTGTTAAATTAAAATCCATGTCTATTTTGTACTTTGAATGGATCTTTTGTCCTTACATAATTTTATAACATCATGCACTGGTCATTTGGGAAGTGTTGGTTTACTGAGTCATGTAGATCTTCAAGTGTTGATACCTTTCATTGTATAACAGAGTTTATTACTATAACCACTGATCACATCTCTGAACTCTGTGTTAGGAAGCTGTTACATTCACTGTGACAGATAAATGTTCTCCAGAATTCTGCTTTTCACTTGAAACACTGAGTTTGCATCATTCAAATAACAGGTCCACTTTGTTCGATTTTTTTGGGAGGGGGTCCAAATATTTTTTAAGCTCTTTATTGGAATATAATTGCTTTACACTGTTGTGCCAGGTTTTGCTGTACAACAAAGTGAATCAGCTGTATTTATATATATATATATATATATACCCCCATATCCCCACGCTCCCGAGACTGCTTCCCACCCTCCCTATTCCACCCCTCTAAGTCATCACCCATCATTGAGTTGCTCTCCCTGTGTTATGCAACAGCTTCCCACTAGCTATCTATTTTACATTTGGTCGTGTATATATGTCAATGCTAAGCTCTCACTTCGTCCGAGCTTCCCCTTCACCCCCCACCCCCACCCCGTGTCCTCAAGTCCGTTTGCTACATCTGCATCTTTATTCTTGCCCTGTCACTGGGTTCATCAGTACCATTTTTTTAGATTCCATATATATGAGTTAGCATATGGTATTTGTTCTTCTCTTTCTGGCTTACTTCACTTTGTATGACAGACTCTGGGTCCATCCACCTCACTACAAAGAACCCGATTTCATTCCTTTTTATGGCTGAGTAATATTCCATTGTATATCACTGCCACATCTTCTTTACCCATCCATCTGTTGATGGGCATTTAGGTTGCTTCCATGTCCTAGCTATTGTAAACAGTGTTGCAATGAACATTGTGGCACATGTTTCTTCTTGGATTATGGTTTTCTCAGGGTATATGCCCAGAAGTGGGATTGCTGGGTCATATGGTAGTTCTATTTTTAGTATTTTAAGGAACCCCCATACTGTTTTCCATAGTGGCTGTACCATAGAAATTATTATTGTTTAAGCCACCCAGTCTGTGGTGTTTGTTATGGCAGTCTGACCTACTACATCAATTTTTCTAAGAATGTATTTCACTTTATTTTGAGTAATAAGTTTATCACTGAAGACCAGCCCCTACATTTCAAAATAATGCATTGCTTTTTTTGTTTGTTTTAAGAGAAGTTGGCACACAAAATTAAATTGCTACTGCCCAATAAGAAAAGTAAGTTTATTAGAGAAACCTAAGGAGATCTATATGCTAAGTACTGGGGTGCAAAGACAAAAAGGCAAGATCTCTCTCATCTATGAAATTCACACTTTACTTGGGAAGTTCAATCGATTATTCCAAGTCAATGGCAGATATTAATGGTGTCGCTAACACAGGTTTGGGTGCCATGACTTTCAAGTAGTGTAATAAAACCCTGTCCCTGCCACTGCATTTGAAATCAGGGTGGTAGCTGCAGCACCTCACACTAAAAGTAGACATCCAACACATGTTGTTGATTAAAGAGGCAGCTGGAGGATTCTGAAGTGTAGTTGGAGCAAGAGAGGTGCCAAGAGGTGGCTCTCTTTAATTAACACTCTGTTGGGAAGAATCAGACTCCCAGTGGAATCACCCATTGTACCCACAGGGAGTGCAGTGATTCTATTTGCAAGCCAGTATGACAAGAAGTGTTTCCACTGGGTCATATTTTCAAAAGCCATCGTTTTCCCCTCCTGTAAACAAATGCCAATTAATGTGTAGGATGTGACTTTCTTTGAGTCGAATAAAAATAACACAGCAACTGGGTGGTATGCAATTTGCCACTTGTGCCTTTAATTTACAAACCTATTGCGTGCCACTTGTGCCATCAAAGAAACAAGAAATAATTAGAAAGGTAGACTAATAGGGAAAATAAGATGTTTGTGATATCTGGGTTCTCCTCATAGCTCAAAAGGCACTGTTTGTTATGCTGCATCCAAATATAAAACAAATGATCTGTCTCCAACATAAACTATTTAGGCTGAACACCAGCCAAATGAAAGCAGCTGCCACTAGATTAAAAAGTCATTTTCTCAGCCAACTCAGATTAAAAAAGAAACATTTTATGAACATATTTCTTCAACTCAAGCAGATTTTTATTATTCTGTGTTTCAGATGCACATAAAAATAAAAACAGCATCTCCTGGCATGACCATTTGTCAGAAATTTAATTTCAGATAAACAGATGGTGCTAAACTAAAAATATTAGTAGGGTATCATCTGTAAAATTCAAATCATTTTAGTATGTGTTGTCTTTAGTCTTTTTTTTAAAACAAGTTTCTTTTTCTAAATCGACCACACCAAAATATAGCTAATATTCATTTTCAAGGATGTTGAACAAGGGTTTCTTATGTCCCCATCTCTAGGGGCTCTTGACAAGAAATAAACTTAGAATATACTGTTCCTTCTTCACGTCAGGGCCTGGAGATAAATCTGGATAAAATTTTAAAGGCTACAGATTGAAGTTACAATTCTCTTTACTGGTTGATTTACTTGCTATTCAAGACTTGGGCCCATTTTGTGCACCTGGGGGTCCAAGTTCTATACAGCCAATGTCAGTGAAATGAAAGGAAGCAGAGAAAGGAGAAAAAGACTGGCACAACAAAAACCTGAAAGACGATTTCCCCAACTGCCATTAGTTATTAAAACAAAAAATTAAAGCAGTCCCTCTAACCATTCAGGGAAAGTTCTACCCCAGGACTAATAGTCACAGCAAATCTGGGGACCAACCAAAGCTCTCACTGATTTGAAGCATAGACTGGATTAGAGTGCATTTCATTATATGCAGTCTTACTGCACAGCATATATCAGGTCGAACCGCGTGAAACTGCAAATATTCAACCAGTTTTGACCATCATATATTTCAACCTAATATGGAGACTGCTTCCAAAGACTACTTCATCTCTAACTCTGCCCCTAGTACAAATCAAGAACATTATTCAATATGTACCAAATCATATAGGAGGTGCTTGGCCATTTTTGGCTACTTCCTTGTCCTTAGAAACCTATTATTTTCCTCATCAGTCTAATCATATCTAATTCTCTAACACAACACAGCTTTTTCACCAAGGCTGTGGACACCTTTGGAGTTTGTGCATAGGCTTCAGGGGGTCAGTGAAAACTTAGATATTGTATGCATAATTGCGTGTGTATTCTGGAGTCGGGATTGGGCAAGAGAAGTGGTCCACAATATTTACCAGCTTTAAGAGAAAAGAGTGGGTCAAAATTGTTAGGTAGCTGCTCAAAAATCCTGCCTTGTCCCTGAAAACTCTAGCTTACGTTGATCTCACTCTGGAAGCAGTTCTGAAAGACTTAATGTACTTAAACATAAACTGGCTCATGCTACTTGCTGGTTTGAGAAATAAATATCTTCTCTGACAGATCAGATAGAAAGTTCCAAGAGGCATAGTTCTTTTATGCCTCTTGTATCTCCCCTTAGTTTCTAGCATAAAGGTTTAATCTTAAAGGTTAAAGTTTTTTGTTAACAAATAATATGTATCATTGCTCCTTAAAATTAATAAAAAATTGAGTTTTCTAGTGAAAATTCAACTACCATCACATACTTCTACATTTCTATAGTTTACAACTGGATTTGCTTCTTGTTCACAGGAATCATTTTATTTATAAAAATAACAATAAAAATATATAAAAATCATTATTCAAAAGAACATAATTAAGAGTGCAAATCTGATATCAAAAGTTGATTGTAGTACATGGTAAAATATTTACAAATTTGAGTCTACTCCTGCTGCCACCAGCATCCATAATTATGAGTTAACTGCTTCAGATAAATAAAAGGCTTTGGCATTATTTTTCTGAGAAATAGAAGGCCAAGCCCTATTTGGAAATATATTGGTAGCCTTAAAGGGATTTAAAATACATATATACAATTTTCCTAGATTTATATTCCCTTAGATGAGTGATTCTTTAAGGCAAGGTTTCTCAACCCTGGTACAACTGGCATTTTGGACCAGATAATCCTTTGCTGTGGGGCTGTCCTGTGCACCGTAAGGTATTTAACAGCATTCCTGGCCTTTACCCACGAAATGCCAGTGGTAAACCCTCCTCCATTTAGTACAACCGAATAGATCTCCACTCATTGCTAAATGTTGGAAGAGGGCAAAATCACCTCCAGTTAAGACTTGAGAAGACTTCCTTAAGGTTTTTACTCACTAGCCAACCAATCCCAAATGTTTCTCCTTACCTCCTGAAGAGGAGAATCTCGCTAGAAATAATGAAGCATTTTCTCAAAGGTTTTGGGTTAGGGTTGCCGTATTTAGCAATTAAAAATAGAACATGCCCAGTTAAATTTGAATTTCAGATGACGACAAATAATTTTTTAGTATAAACATGTCCCAAATATTGGATAGTGTTTATTCTGGCAATCTTATTCCCAGTGAAGTACTAATATCATAAATAAATGACTATAAATAAATTCTAACTCATGACAGGGGAAAAACAGGATTAAATAGTTACTGTGACTCTTTTCTACTCCAATGCTGTATTGAAGTGATGGCAACTGGGTTGTATTGCAAATAAGTCATTTAGTTGTTGTTTCTGTTGTTAAAAAAAAAAAGATAACATACTTCACAGTCAGCAGGTCATAATGAAAACAGCACATACTCTGGAACCAGGGAGCTCTGAGTTGGAACTCGACAATACCATTTTTGAAGGTGTGACCTTTGACAAGTTAACTTCTGAGTCTCCACTTCCTCTTTTATGAAAAAAAAAAAAAAAAAAAGGCAGGAGTGGGAGAGGGGATTATAATGCGGTTACTGAGTAGTTGTATGAGTCTCTGATGAACTAAGATAGCTTTTTAAAAATGAAACGAATAATACATAACGCGGCTGTATGGATGTGGCATACACCTGGCACTCTCTGGATGTGTGGGGCTGATGACCTAGGACTCTAGGAGGCGTGGACAGGATGTTCTTCTGGTGCTGCCCCCATCCCAGATGTAATCTCAGAGGCCCCACGCATAGGCCCCAGGGAGCACCTGCCGGGGGTAAAAGAGGAAGCCGAGGCTGCCCGTTCATTCATAACCGCCCGTCATGCCTGACCAATAATAGCTGAACAACCCACTCAGAGGGCCCCCTGAATAGGGCTGGGAGCAATATGAGCAGAGAGGCGTGCAAAACCGAGAAACAGAGAACCACAGCCTGACATTTGTAGGGCTATGGTGTTCAACTCCTAAAATGCTCTTCTTAAAAGAGCTCTTTACTCGAATTTTCCACCTTGCAATTGGTCTGACAATGTAGAAAATATATTGAGCTTTTTTTTTTTTTAAAGATACTTCCCTATATCTCTATTTCTTCATCTGCAAAAGGAAGGGGCGGGTCAAGTGAATTCTAACATTCATTCCAAGTTTGAAAAATTATGTGATTCGTCCCTTCAAAGACCCAGCTGAAGTCTCGGCTCCTCCCGAAGGGCTCTGCTCTGGAAATTCTGCCAGCACTAACCTCTCCCTTAACTTTTACTGTCTCTACCATCCATTAAAGCAAACAATCTATCACAAGCTACTTCATATTTTAAAAGATTATATTACCTATATAATGTATACAGAATCATAAAACAAATATCTATGTATCCACTGCTCAATCTAAGAAATAATGTTACCAATGTTTTCAAGGCCCCTATCTGCATTCCTTTCACTCTGAGCAGCAATCACTATCCTGAATTTTGTTAATTATGTATCCCCTTTTTACTACTCTCTTGCTTTTCTTAATAATTTTACAACATAGATATCTATCCCTAAAGAATATTTGTTTAGAGTTGCTTGCTTCTGAATGTTATAAGTGTTTTCATAATTTATAGTCTATATTCTGTGACTTCTTTTCCCCTTTTGTATATTTTTGAGACAGCCATGTTGATGGGTGAAATTCTAGTTCAGTTATGATCAGTGCTCTACCATACCCTATTCTGGAAATATATTACCATTTACTTCTTCATTATTCTGTCAATAGACTATTGGGTTGTTTTCAGTTTGCTGCTATTTTGAATAATGCTGTGGTGGCCTTTTTTTTTTTTAATGTCTCCTGGTGCACACAGACCAGGGTTTCTTTAGAGTATAGCAATAAGGCCATGGGATAGGTGCATCTTCTCTTTTCTAGATGATGCCAAATTGTTTTCCAAAGGGTTTTACCAATTCACATCCTCACCAGAAGCCTATCAGTTCTCTCCTTGCTGCATGTCTTCCACACTGGGTATTGTGAGAGCAAATAAAATTATTTTCTCTGTCTATGGTGGGCAAAGAGACCATTCTCCCACCCACCCCTTTTCTTAGAGTACTTCCTAAAACATAGGGACAGAGTGAAACTGAGCCCTTACTCTAACCTTTGGAATAGAGATAAATCTCTCTAGGGGTTAAGCCCAGTCTCCAGTTTTTACAATGGAGTTATCTCCAAGGCCAGGACCAAACAGTCTCTAGATGTGTAAATATGTGTACCTCTGGAATTAACTAAGGGCCCTCTCGAGGGGTGGGTAGGAGACTTTCAGAAGGCACAGTCCTTTGTCTCTCCAGGAGATAAGAGAAGTCATTGTTCTTTCTTCTGTTCTGCTCTATAAATTACATGAGATTTTGTCCTAATTTGCAGTCTCCTGCATGGACTACCTGCATCATGTGTTTTCTCTCTTCTGTAATGGCACAGAGAGGGTCTTGCTGGCAGGATTGTTTTGTTTCTCCAACATATTTTTCTTCCATCCATTATTAAAATAATTTTTAAATTTTTGGAATAAATTTAGATTTGCAGAAAAATTATAAAGATAGCATAAAGAATTCCCATGCACCCCTGATTTCCACTCATTGGAAATTTTTATTTAGTTTAATATTTAGTATCTTGTTTGCATATCCTGTATAGTATACTTGTATTATATTATATTATATTATATTATATTATATTATATTATATTAATTTGCTCATATGTATTTTTGTCTCTGTAAGGGTCTGGGCAAGGTGTTGCTCTAGGTTTCAGTACTTACTATAAGACCTTAGGTATGAGAAGACAGGCCCTAGCTGAATTTGAAGGCAGAAGTGGGAGAGGACCAAATTGTTCCCCTAAGAAAATGAAAGGAAATTCCAATATTTGTCTCCTGAGAGGAACAAAGCAGAGAAGGGGAAGAAGAGGAGAGTTTAACAAGTACACAAGCTGATACAGAGCTGCAGAGGGGGCCAAGGAATTGTTTTAAGAACCAGGACATTGAATGTTAATTTTAAGTTTTGTCCACTGTAAAGCACAGATACACAAAATACACATTTCAACCACATGCCTAATGGCCCAAGCAAGGCCAGAGCCAAATATTCTATCCCAGAATGAACTTCCATACATAAAATTTTATTTTAAAATATCACAATTTTATTATTAAAAGTTATCATAGTCATTTTTACAAGTATGATGGTTTACTGTAGCTACAGAAACATCTAGGCTCAGACGGCTGATGGCCTGCTTTTTCAACCACTGCACCACCATTTGTAATTTTGTACCAAATATTCACTTTCAAGTGAAGTCAGAACAGGTGCACCGTGTTTTTGGCCGGCACTGCCAGGAGTTCAGCCCCTGGTGACACTGTCACCGATTTATTAAGTTTCTTTCCTTAATAGTAACTGACCAAGGTCAAAATTTAACTCCTGGAGTCCAAGGTTAGGTCGATGGTGATAGTGCAATTTCACTGAAGCAAGCTCACCAATTGAGCTTTGTGGATGGTTTAAAGAATATAATTTCTGAATATTTTCAGGAGCAGTCTTAAGATTGTTTTTATTGCTCTGATTTTTTATTTCTAATATGTGTGTAGCACTTACAATGCTTCACACGATCACAGGAGATAAATTTGTCCTCAAACCTTGGATCTGGAAATGTGGCACTGGAGCAAGTAATTGGCTTTCAAGATGACAAAACTATCTCTGAATTTCCACCTGCATCTCTGCTTTCATTGCATTCACACCAATTTCAGCATCTTCACTGGAGAAAAATGATAGAGGTATCTCTCCAGCAGGTCATGGAGAAAATACTTACAGCTTCAAGGCACATCAGTCTGGTTAACTGCTTCAGTAGCTTTCAGCAAATAACTACCTTCTCTGCAAATAACCATTGGCTGCTAATAAGCCCTGCTATGTTGGTATCGTTATCTGCAAAATACAGAATTAAGGTTCCTTTGTCCAAGTAACATTTTTTTAAAATTCATTAATGCTGTTTTTATATCTTGTTTGGCCTGCAGTTTGGAAAGCACCTTGCACACTGTTAGGGAAGGAGTTCTTGTTTATTAAAAGCAACAATGAGTTAAATTAATACTTCCTCAACTATAGTGATGCCCAGGGATTCTGATTTGGCAGTTTGGGGTAGGACCCAAGAATTCACATTTCTAATGAGCTCCCAGGAGATGCAGCTGCTGGTGAGGGGCCCACACTTGGAACAGCTCTGAGTTAAATCATGACCTTGTCCCCACCCACTATCTTCAGTTATGGGTATGGTTTGCTGCAGAGGTACCCACCTGCTTTTCTTATTTTGCCAGTTTCTAAACTTCTTTCCAAGGAAACCATTCAGTCCTCTGTTTTTTTAACAGCTTCATTGAGATATAATTCATATACCATATAATTCATCCATTTAAAGTGTACAATACAATGGTTTTCAGTATATCCACAAAGTTACGCAACCATCATCATAATTTTAGAATATCTACATCACCTCAAAAAGAAGCTCTACATTCTTTAACTCTCACCCCCACCTCCCCCTAGCCCATGGCAACCACCAATCTACCTAATGTCTCTATGAATGTGCTGTTCTACCCATGTTATAGAAATAGAACCATGCAGTCATCCTCTGTCCTTAAGTATTTTCTTGAAGGGACAGGAACACAGTGATATTTGTCATGACTAAACATGAATAGAAAAACAACTTTGTTGGGCAACACTCTTTCAGAGATGAGGCCCTTGGGACTTCCTTGGTGGTCCAGTGAGTAAGACTCTTCGCTCCCAATGCAGGGGGCCTAGGTTTGATCCCTGGTCAGGCAACTAGATCCCGTATGCATGCCACAACTAAAGATCCTGCGTGTCCCAACTAAGACCCAGTGTAGCCAAATAAATAAATAAATATTTTTAAAAAAAGAGAGAGAGAGATGAGGCCCTCAGGGATGATGTCTCTTCCTGAACAGGGTCAGTAGCATTAGTGGCAAAGGTTATTTGGATTTTGAAGGTTTACTGCTGTGGTGGGATCTACTTATCTTACATGGCCACAACCCCACCTTGTGAGAACGACTCATTCTTTCTTTCGGAGGACTCATCTTCACTGCTCCAATTGTGTGGTTTTAATGCTGCTGCTAGTCATAATACCCTCCTACCAGCTCCTATCATCCCACCTCCTTAACCCATGTTATGGACTGAATGTTTGCGTCCACCCAAAATTCATATATTGAAATACTAACCCCCAGGACTTCCCTGGTGGTCCAGTGATTAAGAATCCGTCTTGCAATGTAGGGGGCACCAGTTTGATCCCTGGTTGGGGAACTAAGATCCCACATGCCATGGGGCAACTAAGCCAACGCACTGCAACTTCTGGGCCCGCACACCACAACTAGGGAGGCTGCATGCCACAACTACAGAGCCCATGCACTCTGAAGCCCGAGTGCCATAACTAGAAAGAAGCCCACATGCCACAACTAGAGAGAGAAGCCCGTGTGCCACAACGAAAGATCCCGCACACTGCAACTAAGACCCGATGCAGCCAAAAATAAATAAATAAATAAATAAATAAATAAATAAATAAATATTTTTTAAAAAGAAAGAAAGAAATACTAACCCCCAATGTGAGGGCATTAGGAGGCGGGGCCTTTCAGAGGTGATTAAGCCATGAAGTGGAGCCCTTATGAATGGTATTAGTGCTCTAATAAAAGACTAAAGAGCTTGCTTCCTCTCTCTGCTCTGCGCTACGTAAGGACACAGCAAGAAGGTGGCCATCTGTAAAGCAGAAAGAAGGCTCTCACCAGAACCCAATCATGATGGCACCCCAATCTCAGACCTCCCAGCCTTTAGAACTGTGAGAAATAAATGTTGCTTAAGCCACCCAGTATATAACATTCTGTTGTAGCTGCTTGAGCTAAGACAACTCAGTTCTTAGGAGAGGGTACATGACCCAAGCTTGTTGCTCTGTCAGAGGCCTTCCCTGGACATTTTCAAATCAATCCTAAGGGAAGGGAACTGTGCTGGGAGGATGTGAGCCCTTGAGCTGCCATCAACCAGAGTTTCAACATCCTGGTTGAGACTGGGAGGGAGTCAGAATCTTGAAGAGAGGGCGATCCAATCTTGTCCCTGAGGTTCCCAGGACCACCTTGGTTCTTGCTTCCCTAAGACTTGGTTTGTTCATTCAGTGTCTATTCTAGAAGTATGGAATGGACCTCAGGCAGGCCTGAAGGCTCAGACCTAGAAACTCATGGTAAATTAACCTTTAATGTCACCACCAGTTTCATGGAAAATGAGGGATGTGCCTACTTATTATATATTCTATCTTCTCATATCTCTGTGTCTACTTCCTATATCTGGTGAGCAGGCAAGCAGGTAGCCAGGCTCTCTCCAGTATGATTGAAAAGGACTAACAGAGTAAAAAGACCCCAAGAGAAGAGAAGAGAAGAGGAGAGGAGAGGAGAGGAGGGGAGGGGAGGGGAGGGGAGGGGAGGGGAGGGGAGGGGACGGGAGAGGAGAGGAGAGGAGAGGAGAGGAGAGGAGAGGAGAGAAGAGAAGAGAAGAGAAGAGAAGAGAAGAGAAGAGAAGAGAAGAGAAGAGAAGAGCAAAGTTCTCATTCTGTGCTCCCTGTCCTTAAAGGGATCTTGGAGGAATTAGGATGCGAGCTGCATTGTCTCCTGTTTTGTGAAGCTGTTGGGTGCAGCTCAGTTTCTGTATCTTTTGACATCAGAGAAAACATATTCCTTTAACTGTCTGTGGGCATCTTCCCACCAATCACATCACTGTCCCACTGAGACACACTGCTCAATGAATTATCCCAAGAGCCTTCCAATAAGTCCCTTTTAATCTAAAGTCCTTTTTGTTTGCTTTATCACCTGTTTTGAAAAGTTCCAATTATACAACTACTGATGCTAAGAAATTTAGTCATCATCCTTCTTATCTGAAGATAATGCTCTCACTGTACTTTTGTGCAAAATATGAATGTATGTAACTGTCAAGCTGAAAACCATGTACTGGCTACCAACCCCAGAGGAGGACTCCAAACATTTCTGCCTATTGTGTGTTGGTGTTTGAGTTGCCAAGTAAAACACAACACAGTCAAGCACCAGATGGAATGATGCTTTACTTACATAGAGAGGGGACAGAGCAAGATCAGCTTCAACAGTGGGTGTCAGTTCCTCATGGCCAGCAGGTCCCAGGGCAGCCAACATGGGGCAATTGGCCTATGCACACCCCTCTTGTGCTGCAACAGAAGGACCCTGACCCCTCCCTGCGGAGTCTGAAATATTGAAAGCTGGGTGCATGCTTGTGGGCCGTTGACATGCACACTTAAGCAGAATGAAGGAACACTCAGTGAGCATGGAACAGGGAAAGATATTCCACACAATGCAGAAAGCCCAGCACAGCTGTGTAGGTTCTTCACCTCTTGGTAAGGAAGTGTTCCAGGCCCAAGGCCCTTTCTTATTTGGCTGAGCAGGGGGTCAAACGATTGCCTTTTGACCCTGTCCTTCCCAACAACAACCATATCCACTTGGAAACTTTGGCTTGCAAGGTATAGAAACCCCAACTCAAACAGAATTGGCTCACATAACTGATAAAGTCCAGTAGTAAGAGTCCCAGCTCCATTTATTTGTGACTCTTTCCTCTGCCTTCCTGCATAATATTATCACTATTTTTAGACTGGCATTCTTTATTGAAGTAAAATGGGTGTACACTTTGTCTCTCCTGACGTTAAACTCTTCTCTACGTGGACAAACTCAGCATTCCTGAAACAAAGGGGAAGGGATTAAGGCTACCACTTGTTGCAACAGACAATCTCAAAGTTTGCCATGTTGATCTGTGCTCTGTTTTACTTAGTTTGATAATGGTTGAACTTCAATTGTGTACCAAGTATTGTCAATGAATGAACACAGCCCTGCCCCCAAAGAAACTCAAGAATCTTATAGTCAACATACAAATAGTTACTCTGAATATAATATTGAATGCTAATTTAAAGGTAACCCAAGAAACCTAGAAGAGAGTACTTAGCCTAACCTAGAGTGCTGTAAAAGCTCTCTGGTAAACATTTTACCTGTGCTTTGAAGGTATTTCCACTTGGGACTTTAACTCCATGCAGACACTCCATGAGGGTAAAGCCTGACCCCATGGTATCCACTTATCCTGGCAGGGACTCCCTCTCATGCCATCCGAAATCTGTCCCAGAAGCCTTTGCATAATTGTATTTTAGCTGGTTAGTGGTTTTCTTGTTTCTATTTTCAGCCAGTTGTTTGTTCTCTTCTTATATTCTCTTTCTTTAACTTCTGACAGGGTAATAATCCTATCCTGCCCTCCTCCATTTGTTCTAACAGCGCTCCACCCTCTCCACCTACATGTGAAAACTTAATTTTCATTTTCCAATGTATGGAGACACAGAAGTACTTTTCAGAGCAAGTCTGACAATACTGGGAAGGTGAGAACTGACATTTATTAAGCACCAACTATGTGCCAGGCACAAGAGTAGCTTTTTTACATCCATTTAATTCTCAAAGAAGCCTGTGAGATAGATATAGTATCCCTGCTTTACAAATGAGGAAACCGAGCCCCAGAGAAGATATGTTACTCATAGTTGCTTAGTGGAGTGGCTGAAATCTCCACTCAAAGCTATCTGATTTCAAAGTTTTCCCAAAGCTAC
Source organism: Hippopotamus amphibius kiboko (assembly GCF_030028045.1). NCBI lineage: Eukaryota > Metazoa > Chordata > Mammalia > Artiodactyla > Hippopotamidae > Hippopotamus > Hippopotamus amphibius. Next base: position 123,732,746 of record NC_080203.1, read on the forward strand.
ATTCTCTTCATTATCCAGTGATTTCAATTTTGGCTGCAAGAAAAATCATCTGGAGAGTTAACACCCCCCTCCCCCAAGACCTTGGCCCCACTCCTAGAGATCCTTATTTTATTTTATTTTATTTTTTAACTTTTTTTTTTTTTTTTTTGGCACACGGGCTTAGTTGCTCCACGGCATGTGGGATCTTCCTGGAGCTGGGATCGAACCCGTGACCCCTGCATTGGCAGGCGGATTCTTAACCACTGCGCCACGTAGGAAGCCCCGAGATCCTTATTTTAAATGGGGGCAGGGCCCAGTATTTTCCTTCAAAGCTCCTTGGATGATTCTAATGAAAACCCAGGCTTAGAACAAATTGTACTAGAATGTGCTGCCTCCCAAACCATATCAGTAAATTTCATGAAACCTAGCAGAGGCTGGACAGCACTTCAATCTCAACATCTAAAAATAGCTAATAGTGGCAACAATACACAGTATTAAAGGAAACAGGGTGATTTCACCTAGGATGCTTCACCCATGCAAAGTGTTTATGATAGACCTGGGACCAAGATCGACAGCACAAATCAGATCCCGGAAGCCTGCTCTTGAATTTGCTTCTGAGCCTGTGTATGATGGTTGCCTTGTCAACACACACTGCCAATGCCCTGCCCTGTGTGCCCTTGGCCGGGCGTGGGTTCACTTGCAGCTGCTGGGAAAGACAGTTTTGTACCTGCTGACAGCTCCACACCTCCAGCAGCCACCCGTGTCTTTCTCCATCTCTGTCCTAGGGCTTCACTAGCAGCTTCAGAGCTGGCTCAGCTTTGAAGGGCATCTAGGAAGTGCCATGGATTTATCATCCCCAGGGGTAGCCCTTAACCAATGAAGCACAGAAGCCTGTGGCTAAATACCTCCACTTCCCGTTCTCAGCGGGATGATTCAGAGGCTGCTCAGGTCCCTTGAGCTTCATGTGCACAGAGTTATAATTACCCACAACTCACCCTTTTTGCTGACTTCTCCCTCGCCTGTCTAAAGGTCACCACTTTCTCACTTACACTTCCTGGGATCACCCCCCAGTTTACTCTCTGTACCTGAATCCTACTCTCAGGATCTGCTTTGGGAGAACCAGACTAGAATAACCTCCAGTTGCTTCATTTTAGCCTCAGATATAAATAAACATTAGGTCAATGATGCTACTAACTTATATATGAATATTACTTTATAGCTTACAAAGAGGTTTCACAAACACTCTCATTTTCATCACTAAAGGAGAACATGTCCTAACACCATCACAAGGGGAGTTGGAGATGGATATAATTCTCTTTCATTTCTTGAGAGAAAAGTACACCATTATCATAATAAAGACAGGCATAAATTAACTTTTCCCTCTATGCATGCACACTGCTGACTCTATTTGACTCTGTTAGTAGGTTCTTCATAAGAAAAATGGCCGATTCAAGTAAATATTAGAAATAACTATTGTTTTATACAGCGTATGCTTAAGCAATTAATGCAATAACTTTAGTGTGGTTTTTTTTTAACTTTTATCATGAATGCTTCATTATGTAAAATTATATGTTAAAAATGTGTGTTGTGGAAACTTTTCACTGAGATAAAAACAATTTAACATGGGTCACAGACTAGGGATAACAGAGAAATTCAACATTTTTTTCTGTCTTCCTGTAAGTTAAATAAAAATGAGATAGGGGGAGATCATTGGGGTTGCACCATAAAAAGTAATATACCTTTGCCATTTCTTTGCAACATACAAAAGATTCTGCTGGGTATTATAGCTTACAGCAGTCTTAGCTATAGAAAACTTTATAAATAAAATTGACTGGCTCAAGGAAAGGATATTATTATTTTGAGAATAAGAATGAGCAAAAACGCATAGCTCTCTCTCTGAGTCTAAACCCCTAATGAAATGGATAATCCTGCAGTAGAAGAATTCAGTTTAAGCTCTTATTGTCCCATCTGTGCTGAGTCAGGCCTAGCCACCTTGTACTTTTCTTCATAGAAAGTAGAGCTCCTTTTCAGTAGAACTGCAATCTTTTCTCTACAATTTGGACCTTTTTACCACTGGTTGGATTTCTATTATTTGTATTTTAAGGAATTTAAAGCATTTCCTTAAAAACAAGATTAGAAGTTTTAAGTTTATATGAGAGGTACCACATGAACCATATAGGTAAGGTTCTTTTAGCTTTATATTTACTTTTACTTTTAGGTTTATATTTACTTTTCAAGAAAATCTAGAAGATTTCTTAAAATGTCTAAGCTCTAACATCCAGAACTGAAGTCTTGAACTTCCAGAATTTTTTTTCTTAATCCATTGGCCCCCAAAGAGAAGCTGGATTTGCTAGTGACTGCATATTTGACCTCCTCAGCATAGTCATAGTTCCCCAAACACATAAACAATTCCTGTTTTGGCCACCAATCCCTACTGGAACATTCCATGTCAAAATGGGGAGACCAATGGGTTGGGCTCAGTCTGTAGTCTAATATTTTTATTTTTGATAATAATAGTAGGGACATGTTCACATATTAATTAAAACTAGTAGTATTCCTGATCATGACGCTAATTATTACTGCAGGCTTAGGATAGACTGCAAAACAGTAAAATATAAAAAGTGCATATATTCATCCATTTTCCTGTGCTAAATTAATATGACATTTATCTTGGGGAAGTGGGAATCTGTAATGCTCTTTTTTTTTTTTTTTTTTTTTTGGCCGCAACACGCTGCATGTGGGATCTTAGTTCCCCGACCAGGGATTGAACCTGTGTTCCCTGCATTGGAAACGCGGAGTCTTAACCACTGAACCGCAACAGAAGTCCCTGTAATGCTCTTTTCAACATTTTTCTTTGGGACTTTTCACCTTTACCATTGGCTTTTGGATTGTAAATGGAAATCAGTTTTTTGGAAGAACTCTAAATGCATTCACATCTTCTTTGAGGCAGATTTTTATCTCAAAGAGGTGATTATTTGTTAGCAGCATTCCAAAAATGCTATTTATTGGGATGATTGCTCTCTTCTGCACTTATTTTTATAACTTACCAAACACTAACATTCTAGTCTGCAAGTAACTTCAAAAGAAAAAAAAAGTGTTTGAAAAGGATCATACTGAGATTAACAGAGACTGCAATTTTGGTGTTTCCTATCTGAGGACTGTCTGAGATTCAGTTTAGTTGTTTTAGAATCATCCAATGGCCCCACACTGACTTGAATTTTATGAGTGTTGCTCATGAAGATGTCATCTTATCCAGATGAGGCATTTACATTTTATTCTGGGTTTTGGAACAATTCCTGTTTTTCTCTTTGCTAGGGTAGATGTAGTTTTAATAGACAAATTTGTGATTCTGAAAAGTTTTAAGTAATCAGCTAACTTAAGTTCAAACACCACCACATAACACAGAATACTTGTTTGTGCTTTTAAACAGCAAATATTACTTTAAAATCATGCGTGCTGTAATGTTCAGATGAGTTTTCTTTCAACACTTGTTAACTATAATATTCTTGGATGTTTTATTTATCAGCTCCTTTTCTCCTACTGCTGTTTGCATGTTGAAGGAACAGTGCAAGACAAAAGATTTAAGTTTAAATCAGGTGAATGTGGGACTTCCCTGGTGGTGCACAGGTTAAGAATCCGCCTGCCAATGCAGGGGACACAGGTTCAAGCCCTGGTCCAGGAAGATCCCACATGCCGCAGAACAAAGCCCCTGTGCCACAACTACTGAGCCTGTGCTCTAGAGCCCGCAAGCCACAACTATTGAGCCTGAGTGCCACAACTACTGAAGCCCACATGCCTAGAGCCCGTGCTCTGCAACAAGAGAAGCCACTGCACTGAGAAGCCCACACACCGCAATGAAGAGTATCCCTCGCTTGCTGCAACTAGAGAAAGCCTGCGCACAGCAACAAAGACCCAATGCAGCCAATAAAGAAATACATAAATACATTTATATTAAAAAAATCAGGTGAATGTTATAAATGGTGGTGACTGGAATTGGACCAGGGCAAGGATATTCCTATGTCACTTCATGTAGATTTTTTTCTGGGTCTAGCTAAGAGTTAGCTCCTTTGATTTCAGCTAAAACTGTCAAAATTAAGTCAGCTTGAAAATTCAAGCCTTAGGAGGCATTCTTTATCTGAAAATTTGTAAGTATTATGTCCAAGCCCCCAGGAGAAAATCCGGTGAACAAGACTTTTAAGAGCAGATTCAAATTTTCTAATGCATGTTTCCCAGTTGGAAACAAATCACTTTTATTACCTTTTTCTTATTTTTCATCTGCAATTTGTGGACTCATAAATATTATACATAGTTAAAAATTGAATGGAATTCTATGATTTACTTTTTCATAAATTTTTTAGAAAGTAATTGGCTTGTTCTTTGGTGCTCTCATGATATTGAAGATGAAAAATATTATATAAGCATTTTGATGAATTTTGAGGTTTTAAAAAATTAATGGTGCGGAAGTTGACTCTGGAATAATACAGTTTCTGATTTGGTGTCTAAATTGTACTTTTCCTACCCCCACTCCCACCCTCATGTACACACTCCATTCATTAACTGCATTATGTATGGCACCTGGAGGGGAAGGTGCTCAGTGAAATCTCCTCCTAAGAGAGGAGGAGAGATATCAGTACATCAGGCAAAGTATTTGGAAAGCAATGGTTTCTGAGTTTGTCGATTTAAATAGAAGGAGATGTATTACTGAAATTTTAACACTGATCTGTTATGGGATGTTGGAAATAAATCCTGGCACTTTTAGTGCATTCCTTAGTAGGCTACCTGGGTAGCCTCTGGGTTCTTGTTAAGAGCATTAGCAGCTATTTTCATGTTGATTTTTCTTAAGCAGGCATTTATTCTTACTAGCTTTTGTTACTCTTTGAAGGAAAAACTAAATCCTTAAAATTAATCCTGGGTTAAAAAAAAATACACACACACACACACACGCACACACACACACACATATATAAACATATTAACTGGCGTAGAAAATCTCTGATTTTTTTCCCACAGGTGACCCATCTGACCCACTGATGTTTTTTGCAAAAAAAAAAAAAAAAAAAAAAAAATCACAAATAAATATCATCTGGTTAGATTTTAACTCATCTTTCTGGCCTGCTTCAATCTTTCAAAATCTTGATTCTAAATTTGGTATCCCTTCCACTTTGGGTTCACAAATGTTCAGAGTAATACTATTCACAATAGACCAAAGGTGGAAACAACCCTATTTTTCCATCGACTGATGAATGGGTGAACAAAATCTGGTATATCCATATAATGGAACATTACTCAGCTATAATAAGGAATGAAGGGCTTCCCTGGAGGTCCAGTGGTTAAGACTGCACTTCCACTGCAGGGGGCATGGGTTCGATCCCTGATTGGGGAACTAAGATCCCCCATGCCATGTGGTGTGGCCAAAAAATAAGGGCAAAAAAGAGGTATGAAGTACTGATACAGGCTACAACATGGATGAACTTTGAAAACATTATGCTAGGTGAAAGAAGCCAGACAAAAAAGGCCACATAATTATATGATTCCATTTATATGAAACAACCAGAATAGGCAAATCCAAAGACACAGAAAGCAGATTCATGATTGCCCAGGAATAGGAGTGGGGAGAATGGAGAATGAAAATGGGGGCTTCCTTTTGGGGTGATGAAAAAGTTCTGGAACTAGATAGTGGTGATAGTTGCACAACATTGTGAATGTACTTAATACCCCTGAATTGTATACTTCAAAATGGTTAAAATGGTAAATTTTATATTATGTGTATTTTACCACCACAATAAAAAAAAGAGAAATAATAGTAAAAAAAGAATAAAGCCATCTAACAGGGTGACCATTCAGAGCATGTCTGTCCATCCTGTCTATGAGGATACAAGACCTTGCCAAACATTTTGCAGAAATCTCTGTATACTGTTTGTACCACATTACTTTGATCAACTGGCCTAATATCATTCATGAAGGTACAAGTAAAAGGAAATCTGATAACTTATGTGATGTTCTTTGTGACTCCACCATCCTAGCTCCTACAGCTCACTCATTTCCTGTGTGGGTGCTTACAAATCATTCTTTGAGTAATGTAATCAACTACCTGGGAGTAACATCAAGTATACTAGGTTGTTATTTTGGGCACTGTCTCCTTTTTCAGAATTAGGAGCCCCCGCCCCCGGCCCCATGCCCTTCCATTCCTCAGGCTTTTCTCCCCCTTCCCAACCATGGGAATTCAGGGTCTCATTTGCAAGTTTTCTCTGCTGGTTTATCACATTCACCTGGGCCCAAACCCCAGCACTTACAGCCAAGCCATGCTGCATCTTTTGTCTGTGTGGTGGTGGTGGTGGTGTTCTTCTTCTTGTCTTTATCTCACCTCTCACCACTCTCCTCTTCACTCTACTTCAGCCACACTAGCCTCCTTCCAATTCCTTACATCAGATATGGCCCACTTCCTCGTCTCTGTTCTCTCTGCCTGGAAAGCTTACCCCCCAGATTCCACTGGTTCATTCTCTCACTTTCTTCAACTCTGTGCTCAAATATCACTTTGCCAGAGAGGCCTTCCATGACCAGTCTATCTGAAATAGAGATCCCTGAGACCCCTCTCTGCCATTTCTCTCTCTCACTGTTTATCACCCTCTGACCTATTTGTTTATCTGTTGTGTGTCTCCCACTGTTACTCTCTTCCCCTCACCTCTTGGCACTGCTCACCACCTGACAGATTTATGTGTTTATATTTGGGTTGTCTGGCTTTCCTGGGATATCACAGGGGCTCAGTATTATTTATGTAATAAATTGAGATTGGCCTTCAACTCTCCCCTGACCTGTTCAGTCAATCAACCCAGAGTTATTGAGCAATCTTCATATGCCAGGCACTGTGTTAAGTCTCTGAGCTACGGAAAATGAAAAGGCATGGTCCCTGCTTCTAAGCAGCCTCCGGAGTAGTCAGAGTAGGTCATAGGAGAGACCACAATCTAGGGAATGTCAAGGAGGCCTCACTGAAGAGGTGAGAAAAGGGCTGAGGTTTTCTGAAGGCCAAGGAAGGTTTCCACAGGTGTTCAAAGTCATTGAGGTGGGAGAGAACATAGCTTGCTCAAAGAACTTTAATATTCTGAGGCTGGAGCCCCAGATGCAGGGGAGAGAAGGGTAGCACTTATCACCACCTGATTATTTGTTTATTGTTTATCTGCCCCCACTCTCTTCTCCTTAGTTCTTGGGCATATCACCTCCTAAGCAAGCCCGAAAAGCCTGACCCTGAAGGGCCACCAGTAGAGTTTGACACCTGCGGGTGATGGAGCATGTGGTCAAGAAGACAGAAAGGGGGAAGGAGGCCTGGAGTCCAGCAGCTATGCTGTTTGTACAAAGCTCTCATTATTCCTGCTTGCAGATGGCTGCAGTACTTAAGAAAGCTGCCAAGTCAGATTAAAATCAATCAAGAATATAGAATATGGGTCTTAGGTTCAACAGACAGAACTACTGGCGAGGGAGTCGTTGCTATACAAAAGCCTCCCTGTTTCAGCATAGACTGGAGCAGGGCAGTGTTCAGGGAAAGGCTGGTTAACCAACCCAGCATGTAATTGAGTCTGTTCTTTTCTCTGTTCTACTAATGATTCATTAAGCAGAGTGTACCACTCACTGTGATCCAGACTCATGACTTCAAATCAAACAGAGGAGGCCAATTTCTGCAAAGTACAGGAAGGAAACAATCAGTGCCCTGGGTTTGATTAGGGCAAGCTACAGAGGCAGGAACCCTGCAACTGCTTTGCTCTGGGCAAGGCATTTTGGGAAAACTATAGCTTCTTTTTACAGAATGGGTAGTAGAAAAAATCGAGGCTGATAATAAAGACATGCCTTGGACTTGGTTACCATCACACGAATTTTTTTTCACAAACCAAAAATAATTATGAAGTTAGGACATTTTAGCTGTAGTTACATGATTAGGTTAGGGAAAGAGACAACTGGCGCTAAATTTTTTTAAATAGAAATATTATAGTGTTAAAAAATTAAATTTGATCTCTTACTTTAAGGAAGCTGAGGATTATTGGTAAGTTACTGTGTGAGGTATTAATAATATTCACATTCCATGGTATACCTACTATGTACTAAGCATTATGATAGGTTATTGGCATACTTTATTTCATCTTCAAAATAACTTCTTGAAATATATATTAATAACCTCACTTAATAGATGAGGAAACTGCAGTTCTGAAAGATTAAGCAAGCTGACTATGACACCCAGAAAAGCCAGGATTTAGAGCCTGAGTCTGTCTGGCTTGGAAGGGCAAGTTTTATGTTTTGTATGGTGCCCTGAAAAGGTCTTCCAGGCTTTTCTGGTGAACATCAAGTACCTTTCAAATCAAAGTCCTATTGGACACAGATTAGGATGAGAATTAGGAAAGTATTTTTACTTAATGTGAATTTGCAATGATGGAAATCATAGTAAGGAGGTGCAGTTTCTTTAGCAGTAAAAACACATGATTCATAAGATTTCTTGCTCTAGTTCTGTGAAAAGTGCCATTGGTAATTTGATCAGGATTGCATTGAATCTGTAAATTGCTTTGGGTAGTACAGTCATTTTCACTATGTTGGTTCTTCCAATCCAGGAACATGGTACGTCCCTCCATCTGTTTGTGTCGTCTTTGATTTCTTTCATCAGTGTCTTAAAGTTTTCTGCATACAGATCTTTTGCCTCCTTAGGCAGGTTTATTCCTAGGTATTTTATTCTTTTTGTTGCAATGGTGAATGGGATTGTTTCCTTAATTTCTCTTTCTGCTCTTCCGTTGTTAGTGTATAGGAATGCAAGAGATTTCTGTGCATTAATTTTGTATCCTGGCGCGCCCCTAGGTTCGCGCGCTCGGGTCACCCAGGCACGACAGGGCTCTGCCTCCGCACGCAGTCGCTTGGTAGCCCCTTCGCTGCAAGTGAGAGGGGCCCAGCGGGGCCAGCAGATGCACCGCAGGAAGCTGCACGTCGGCCGCGGGTCGAGGCCGCGGTGGAGAGTCTGGAGGAAGCTGCCCGCCTTCCACAGTGGAAGAGCCCCGGGAGCTGTATCTTTGCCCTCCTTTTGGGGAGGAACTTCTTAAACAGACCCCGAGTCTCCTACACCGCCAACAACCCCTGGGCGCCAGAGTGGGCCTCACGCAGCCCCAGGGGCAAGACTCCTGAAGGGCCTGGGGCACCAAAACACCTGCCTGAGGTAAAGGACCGCAACGTGGGCGCCGCCATCTTGGTGGCGGCGCGAAGGGAGTGCTGGGACTTTGGGGGTCCGGCTGCACCCCTCAGTACCTACTCCACTTGATCGTTTTTTGTGCAGTAGCTGGAGCACAATCTGGATAGCTGTGATGGATGAGTGACTGGTCGTTAAGAAAATAGAAAGAGCAGAAATAAACTATTTTCCCAAGAAGGTCCACATCCTATAGCACTTGAAGAGGGGAAACATCGCCTAAAGGTCCTGACAGAAGTTTTGGCAACAAAGTGATGCCAATGCAGAAGTCTCTGCATTTCTTCTTGCCTGTTCCTCCTGGTCCATGGTGTGTGTCCTGCAGTGGGAAGCACCTTTGTCAAGTCAGGAAAAACTGAATATTCGTCTAATCCAATACTTGGACATTAGTCTGAGGCTTGGACAGTCTTCTATAAACACCTCTATCACCAGGACAAGCAACCCCAAAAGCTTGGACAACCATGAGGAAACAAAGAAACCCCATGCAGGCAAAGGAGCAGGAAAAAAACCCACAAGACCAAATAAATGAGGAGGAAATAGGAAAAATGCCTGAAAAAGAATTTAGAGTAATGATAGTAAAAATGATACAAAATCTCGATAACAAATTAGAGAAAGTACAAGAAACAGTTCATAAGAACTCAGAAAAACAAACAGCAATGGATAACAAAATAACTGAAATTAAAAATACTCTAGATGCTATAACCAGCAGAATGACTGAGGCAGAAGAACGAATAAGTGAGTTGGAAGATAGAATGGAAGAAATAAATGCCACAGAGCAGGAAAAAGATAAAAAAATAAAAAGACTAGAAGACAGCCTCAGAGACCTCAGTGATAACCTTAAACGTACCAACATTCGAATTATAGGCATCCCAGAAGAAGAAGAAAACAAGAAAGGGTCTGTGAAAATATTTGAAGAGGTTCTAGTGGAAAACTTCCCCAACATGGGAAAGGAAATAATGAACCAAGTCCAAGAAGCACAGAGAGTCCCATACAGAATAAACCCAAGGAGAAATACACCAAGACACATATTAATCAAACTAACGACAATTCAACACAAAGAAAAAATATTAAAAGCAGCAAGAGAAAAGCAACAAACAACATATAAGGGAAAACCCATCAGGATAACAGCTGACCTTTCTACAGAAACTCTGCAGGCCAGAAGGGAATGGCAGGATATACTGAAAGTCCTGAAAGAGAGAAACCTACAGCCAAGAATACTTTACCCAGCAAGAATCTCATTCAGATTTGAGGGAGAAATCAAAAGCTTTCCAGACAAGCAAAAGTTAAGAGAATTCAGCACCACCAAACCAGCCTTACAACAAGTGCTAAAGGAACTTCTCTAAGTAGGAAACACAAGAAAAGGAAAACACCTACAAATACAAACCCAAAACAATTAAGAAAATGGTAATTGGAACACACATGTCAATAATCACTTTAAATGTAAATGGATTAAATGCTCCAACCAAAAGACAGAGACTGGCTGAATGGATACAAAAACAAGACCCTTTTATATGCTGCCTACAAGAAACCCACTTCAGACCAAGGGATACATATAGACTGAAAGTGAAGGGATGGAAAAAGATATTCCATGCAAATGGAAGTCAAAAGAAAGCTGGAGTAGCAATACTCATATCAGACAAATTAGACTTGAAAGTAAAGACTATTAAAAGAGACAAGGAAGGGCACTACATAATGATCAAGGGATCCATCCAAGAAGAACATATCACAATGGTAAATATCTATGCCCCCAATATAGGAGCACCTCAATACATAAGGCAAATGCTAACAGCTATAAAAGGGGACATCGACAGTAACACAATTATAGTGGGAGACTTGAACACCCCACTTACATCAATGGACAGATCATCCAAACAGAAAATAAATAAAGACACACAAGCTTTAAATGACACATTAGACCATCTCGACTTAATTGATATTTATAGGACATTCCATCCAAAAACGACAGACTACACTTTCTTCTCAAGTGCACATGGAACATTTTCCAGGATAGATCACATCTTGGGTCACAAATCAAACCTCAGCAAATTCAAGAAAATTGAAATCATATCAAGCATCTTCTCAGACCACAACGCCATGAGACTAGATATCAATTACAGGAAAAAAACTGCAAAAAAGACAAACACATGGAGGCTAAACAATTCACTCTTAAACAACCAAGGAATCACTACAGAAATCAAAGAGGAAATCAAAAAGTATCTAGAAACAAATGACAACGAAAACACAACAACCAAAAACCTATGGGATGCAGCAAAAGCAGTTCTAAGAGGGAAGTTTATAGCAATACAGTCCTACCTTAAGAAACAAGAAAATGATCGAATAAACAACCTAACCTTACACCTCAAACAACTAGAGAAAGAAGAACAAAGAAACCCCAAAGTGAGCAGAAGGAAAGAAATCGTAAAGATCAGAGCAGAAATAAATGAAAAAGAAAGGAAAGAAACCATAAGAAAAATAAATAAAAATAAAAGCTGGTTCTTTGAGAAGATTAACAAAATTGATAAACCATTAGCCAGACTCATCAAGAAAAAAAGGGAGAAGATGCAAATCAACAGAATTAGAAATGAAAAAGGAGAAGTCACAACGGACACCTCAGAAATACAAAACATCATGAGAGACTACTACAAGCAACTATATGCCAATCAATTGGATAACCTGGAAGAAATGGATACATTCTTAGAAAAATACAATCTTCCAAGACTGAACCAGGAAGAAATAGAAACCATGAACAGACCAATCACAAGTACAGAAATTGAGGCAGTGATTAAAAATCTCCCAACACACAAAAGCCCAGGACCAGATGGATTCACAGGCGAATTCTATCAAACATTTCGAGAAGAGTTAACACCTATCCTTCTCAAACTCTTCCAAAATATTGCAGAAGGCGGAGCACTCCCAAACTCATTCTATGAGGCTACCATCACCCTGATACCAAAACCAGGCAAAGATGTCACAAAAAAAGAAAACTACAGACCAATATCACTGATGAATATAGATGCAAAAATCCTCAACAAAATACTAGCTAACAGACTGCAACAGCACATTAAAAAAATCATACACCACGATCAAGTGGGGTTTATCCCTGGGATGCAAGGATTCTTCAATATACGCAAATCAATCAACGTGATACATCATATCAACAAATTGAAGGATAAAAACCATATGATCATTTCAATAGATGCAGAAAAAGCTTTTGACAAAGTTCAACATCCATTTATGATAAAAGCTCTCCAGAAAATGGGCATAGAAGGAAATTACCTCAACATCATAAAAGCCATATATGACAAACCAAAAGCCAACATTGTTCTCAATGGAGAAAAACTGGAAGAATTCCCTCTAAGAACAGGAACAAGACAAGGGTGTCCACTCTCACCACTATTATTCAACATAGTTTTGGAAGTGTTAGCCACAGCAATCAGAGAAGAAAAAGAAATTAAAGGAATCCAAATTGGAAAAGAAGAAGTAAAATTATCACTCTTTGCAGATGACATGATACTATATATAGAAAACCCTAAAGACTCTACCAGAAAACTGCTAGCACTCATTGATGAGTTTAGTAAAGTAGCAGGATACAAAATTAATGCACAGAAATCTCTTGCATTCCTATACACTAACAACGGAAGAGCAGAAAGAGAAATTAAGGAAACTCTCCCATTCACCATTGCAACCAAAAGAATAAAATACCTAGGAATAAACCTGCCTAAGGAGGCAAAAGATCTGTATGCAGAAAACTTTAAGACATTGATGAAAGAAATCAAAGATGACATAAACAGATGGAGGGATATACCATGTTCCTGGATTGGAAGAATCAACATCGTGAAAATGACTGTACTACCCAAAGCAATTTACAGATTTAATGCAATCCCGATCAGATTACCAATGGCAATTTTCACAGAACTAGAGCAAGAAATCTTACGATTTGTATGGAAACGCAAAAGACCCCGAATAGCCAAAGCAATCTTGAGAAGGAAAAATGGAGTTGGTGGAATCAGGCTTCCTGACTTCAAACTATACTACAAGGCCATAGTGATCAAGACAGTATGGTACTGGCACAAAAATAGAAAGGAAGATCAATGGAACAGAATAGAGAACTCAGAAGTAAGCCCAAACACATATGGGCACCTTATCTTTGACAAAGGAGGCACGAGTATACAATGGAAAAAAGACAGCCTCTTCAATAAGTGGTGCTGGGAAAATTGGACAGCAACATGTAAAAGAATGAAATTAGAACACTTCCTAACACCATACACAAAAATAAACTCCAAATGGATTAAAGACCTACATATAAGGCCAGACACTATCAAACTCCTAGAGGAAAACATAGGCAGAACACTCTTTGACATACATCAAAGCAACATCCTTTTGGACCCACCTCCTAGAATCATGGAAATAAAATCAAGAATAAATGAATGGGACCTCATGAAACTTAAAAGCTTTTGCACAGCAAAAGAAACCATAAACAAGACTAAAAGGCAACCCTCAGAATGGGAAAAAATAATTGCCTATGAAACAACGGACAAAGGATTAACCTCCAAAATATACAAGCAGCTCATGCAGCTTCATACCAAAAAAGCAAATAACCCAATCCACAAATGGGCAGAAGACCTAAATAGACATTTCTCCAAAGAAGACATACAGATGGCCAACACACACATGAAAAGATGCTCAACATCACTCATCATCAGAGAAATGCAAGTCAAAGCCACAATGAGGTATCACCTCACACCAATCAGAATGGCCATCATCACAAAGTCTGGAAACAACAAATGTTGGAGAGGGTGTGGAGAAAAGGGAACTCTCCTGCACTGTTGGTGGGACTGTAAGTTGGTACAGCCACTATGGAAAACAATTTGGAGGTTCCTTAAAAAACTACAAATAGAACTACCATATGATCCAGTAATCCCACTACTGGGCATATACCCAAAGAAAACCATAATCCCAAAAGAAACTTGTACCATAATGTTTATTGCAGCACTCTTTACAATAGCCAGGACATGGAAGCAACCGAAATGCCCATCAACAAATGAATGGATACAGAAGATGTGGCATATATATACAATGGAATATTACTCAGCTATAAAAAGGGATGAGATGGAGCTATATGTAATGAGGTGGATAGAACTACAATCTGTCATACAGAGTGAAGTAAGTCAGAAAGAGAAAGACAAATATTGTATGCTAACTCACATATACGGAATCTAAAAATGGTACTGATGAACTCAGTGACAAGAACAGGGAAGCAGATACAGGGAATGGACTGGAGAACTCGAGGTATGGGAGGGGGCGGGGGGTGAAGCGGAAACTGAGAAGAAGCGGGAGAGTAGTACAGACATATATATACTACCAACTGTAAAATAGTCAGTGGGAAGTTGTTGTATAACAAAGGGAGTCCAACTCGAGGATGGAAGATGCCTTAGAGGACTGGGGCAGGGAGGGTGGGGGGGAATCGAGGGGGGGGCGTCAAGGAAGGGAGGGAATATGGGGATATGAGTATAAAAACAGTTGATTGAACCTGGTGTACCCCCCAAAAAAATAAAATAAAATAATAATAATTTTGTATCCTGCTACTTTACTAAACTCATCAATTAGTGCTAGCAGTTTTCTGGTAGAGTCTTTAGGGTTTTCTTTGTATAATATCATGTCATCTGCAAAGAGTGACAATTTTACTTCTTTTCCAATTTGTATTCCTTTTATTTCTTTTTCTTCTCTGATTGCTGTGGCTAAAACTTCCAAAACTATGTTGAATAATTATGGTGAGAGTGGACATCCTTGTCTTGTTCCTGTTCTTAGAGGGAATTCTTTCAGTTTTTCCCCATTTAGAACGATGTTGGCTTTTGGTTTCTCATATATGGCTTTTATTATGTTGTTTGGAAATGCAAAAGACCCCGAATAGCCAAAGCAATCTTGAGAAGGAAAAATGGAGTTGGTGGAATCAGGCTTCCTGACTTCAAACTACACTACAAGGCCATAGTGATCAAGACAGTATGGTACTGGCACAAAAACAGAAATATAGATCAATGGAATAGAATAGAGAACTCAGAGGTAAGCCCAAACACATATGGACACCTTATCTTTGACAAAGGAGGCAAGAATACACAATGGAAAAAAGACAGCCTCTTCAATAAGTGGTGCTGGGAACATTGGACAGCTACATGTCAAAGAATGAAATTAGAACACTTCCTAACACCATACACAAAAATAAACTCCAAATGGATTAAAGACCTACATGTAAGGCCAGACACTATCAAACTCCTAGAGGAAAACATAGGCAGAACACCCTATGACATACATCAAAGCAAGATCCTTTTGGACCCACCTCCTAGAATCATGGAAATAAAATCAAGAATAAACAAATGGGACCTAATGAAACAAAAGCTTTTGCACAGCGAAAGAAACCATAAACAAGAAGGTAACCCTCAGAATGGGAAAAAATAGTTGCCAACGAAACAATGGACAAAGGATTAAACTCCAAAATATACAAGCAGCTCATGCAGCTTAATACCAAAAAAGCAAATAACCTAATCCACAAATGGGCAGAAGACCTAAATAGACATGTCTCCAAAGAAGACATGCAGATGGCCAACAAACACATGAAAAGATGTTCAACATCACTAATCATCAGAGAAATGCAAGTCAAAGCCACAATGAGGTATCACCTCACACCGATCAGAATGGCCATCATCACAAAATCTGGAAACAACAAATGTTGGAGAGGGTGTGGAGAAAAGGGAACTCTCCTGCACTGGTGGTGGGAATGTAAGTTGGTACAGCCACTATGGAAAACAGTTTGGAGGCTCCTTCAAAAACTAAAAATAGAACTACCATAGGATCCAGTAATCCCACTCCTGGGCATATACCCAGAGAAAACCATAATCCCAAAAGAAACATGTACCATAATGTTTATTGCAGCACTATTTACAATAGCCAGGACATGGAAGCAACCTAAATGCCCATCAACAAATGAATGGATAAAGAAGATGTGGTATATATGTACAATGGAATATTACTCACCTATAAAAAGGAATGAGATGGAGCTATATGTAATGAGGTGGGTAGACAGAGAGTCTGTCATACAAAGTGAAGTAAGTCAGAAAGATAAAGACAAATATTGTATGCTAACTCATATATACGCAATCTAAAAATGGTACTGATGAACTCAGTGACAACACAAGAACAAGGACGCAGATGCAGGAATGGACTGGAGAACTCGAGGTTTGAGGGGGCGAGGGGTGAAGGGGAAGCTGAGATGAAGTGAGAGAGTAGCATAGACATATATATACTACCAACTGTAAAATAGATAGCCAGTGGGAAGTTGTTGTATAACAAAGGGAGTTCAACTCGAGGATGGATGATGCCTTAGAGGACTGGGACGGGGAGGGTGGGGGGGAGTCGAGGGAGGGAGGGAATACGGGGATATGTGTATAAATACAGATGATTGAACTTGGTGTACCTCAAAAAAATAAAATAAATAAATAAATAAACAAAAAAACAAAAAAAAAACACATGATTCTTCACTCAAATTAGGAGATATCCACAAGCAAAAAGAAGGCACTTGAAGGAGAGAAATCACCTCAATACAAGGCTAAATCATGAATATAAATGAGATGTAAAATAAGAAAGCATCTTCATGAGAAACACCAAAAAGCTTCAAGAAAAGAGCCTCTTTGTTGAGTGCCTGTGTGTTGGGAATTATGGGGGAGATCCAAAGCAAATTCTAGACACTGGCCTTCTATCCCATTTGTGCCTGACTATTCTAGACTTCTGACATATAAATAAGGAAACATTTCATTTCTGTTTAGGGTGAAGAGAAAATACCAAAACGCATACCCACAAATCCCAAACAACAGCTGACTTGAAGTGGGATTTTCTGGATCCCCAAATTAAAAAAAGCCTTAAGGTTCTGAGTGTCCAGCCTTTCATAAAGCAGAGGAGTCCCCTCTGTCATGTCATTTGTTTGAACATCTCCAACAACTGGGAGCTCACCTATTTTGATTCTAGACTCCTAATTATTAGTAGTTGCTTGTTTATACTTTATCTGAAACCTACCATCCTAGTAACTTTCATCCGTTGATGCTCCTTTTCCTCTCATAACTAAACAGAATTCTGTTTTATGTCCCATCTCTTTCAATGCTGTAAGAGAGCCATCCTTTTGCCCCTAAATAGTTTATTCACTGAGCTAACCATCCTCACTCATTTCAGCTGTTGCTCATATGCCATGATTTATAGCAATCTATGATATGACTCCTATGAAGGAATTGAAGTTGGTCTATGTCCCTCATGAAATATATTTCCCAGAATTGAACATAATAAATCAAAGTATAGTAAGATTGATTATCAAAAGCACAGAACAGTCAGAATACTATCAATATATTCCTATTTAAACAGCCCAAGATTCCTTTGGGTTATTTTTTTCTTCTTTTGTTTTATAGCCTTATCATGCTCTTGGCTCTTATTGTCTTCAGGCCACTAACATCCCCAAGTCTTCTTTTCTACATTCTTCTATTTAGCAAGTTCTCCCTATATCCTTAATTTTGGTTCCAAAGATAGAACACTAAAACTTGTCCTATTTAAATTTCATTTTAACAGAGATGACCATTTATGCATTTATTTACATATTTATCCTGCCTTTTTGCAAAAGATACTAGCTGATACATCATCCCTGGGTCATTGCCAGTTTGGAATCTGCTTTGTCATCTGATTTATTCACACTCCCTCCCAGATTCTTGTTCTCTATACACTGATCCCAGGTCCACTCAGTCCATATCCAGTTTACTTAAAAAGGACCATGCTAGGAAAGCAACCCTGTTCAAAACAGATCTTCAACAAAATTTGCCAGATTTGACAGGGATCCATTAATCACCATTCTTGGGATAGAATGATAATGCTGCTAAATTATCCTATCATCCATCCAGTTTCTCCATCTTTTCAACAAGGATGCCATGAAAGTGTTTGAAAAATGCCTTGCAGAAGCACAGAAACTCTATGTCTACAGGATTCCTTTGATCTACTAGACTAATAAACATATAACAAAAGAAACCAAGGCCTGTCTGTCGGGCTGTCTCTTTTTATTAAATTTGTGCTGGCTTCTTTAAGGATCACCTCTTCTCTCTGGGAGTATACACACCACCCATTTGATATTCTTTTTTTTTTTTTTAATTTATTTTTGGCTGTGTTGGGTTTTTGTTGTTGCACACGGGCTTTCTGTAGTTGTGGTAAGAGGAGGCTACTCTTTGTTGCGGTGCGCAGTTTTCTCATTGCAGTGACTTCTCTTGTTGCAGAGCATGGGCTCTAGGAGCGTGGGCTTCAGTAGTTGCTGTGCGTGGGCTCAGTAGTTGTGGCTTGTGGGCTCTAGAGCGCAGGCTCAGTAGTTGTGGCGCACAGGCTTAGTCACTCTGCAGCATATGGGATCTTCCCGGCCCAGGGATTGAACCCATGTCCCTTGCATTGGCAGACAGATTCTTAACCACTGCGCCACCAGGGAAGCCCCTGATATTCTTAATAGAGAATCAATATCGAAATCCCTGTTAACATTTGCATCATCTACCTTCTCCCCATTTTTGAAAACCAAGACATTTGCCCATCTCCTGTCTTCAGGAAGCACTTCTATTTCTAACCTACAGGAACATAGATTGCAGATGATATTTTAAGGATCTCTTTTAAAAATTGTTTTCATAGGGCTTCCTAGGTGGCACAGTGGTTGAGAATCCGCCTGCCAATGCAGGGGACACGGGTTTGATCCCTGCTCCAGGAAGATCCCACATGCCGCAGAGCAACTAAGCCCGTGCGCCACAATTATTGAGCCTGCGCTTTAGAGCCCGTGAGCCACAACTATTGAGCCCATGTGCTGCAACTACTGAAGCCCACGTGCCTAGAGCCCGTGCTGTGCAACAAGAGAAGCCACGGCAATGAGGAGCCTGTGCAATGCAACAAAGAGTAGCCCCCACTCACCGCAACTAAGAAGAAAGCCCACGCACAGCAAAAAAGACCCAACACAGCCAATAAAATAATAAATAAATAAATAAATAAATAAATATATTTAAAAAAAATTGTTTTCATATTCTCAGATATGATTTGTCCCAACTTGAAGACTTGCATTCTTTGAGTTTGCATCCTTGGAATGGGAGTGATGGCGGTAGGGGAAGAGAACAGTTTCCCTGAAGAATGGGGGTACTGTTTTTAGAAGGAATGAGGGATGCTGGGCAAACAAAAGAGATTCCACTGCAGCAGTGAACCTTCAAATTCAAATACACTTCAGCAAGCCTCAGTTCTCTCTAGCTGGTCTTTCTTGCATTAGTGTTACAGCTCTGTTCTGTTCTTGTGGTTTGAGTCTTTGATCGCTACCTCCCTCTTCCCATGTTTTTATGTGTCTTTTACAATCTGAGCTCCTCAGAGAGCCTTAGCCCCTCTCACCAGCACATTTAGTTTCTTGGATTACTTCCTCCACCATTATTAATAAGGGGCTCTAGTCCCTTCATACAGACAACAGTCCCTTCTTCTTATTTGTAACTGACATTTCCTGGAGGTTGATGCTTTTATTTGGTTTTATTGCTTTTAGTAGGCCCTGATCCCATCTTCACAGTTTCTCTTACTAACATGGTTGAAAAAAATTAGCCAAAGACCAGAGAAGATAAAGCCATTGAGGGCTTTTGAGGTCAATAGTTTAGAAAATAAATTATTCCATTATCAGGATGAAAATTGAATCCTCGCATTAACCTTCCTAATTGCTTGCTTACCTTGTTTTCATACTTTCTAAGTGAACAGGAACAAAGCCATTTGCTGCTGTTCTCATTAACACTAATGATCAATAAATAGAAAAAAATTTTTTTGCTGATTCTTATATTTTTTTCAACATCATGTAGGCTTAATTTAGAGCTTATTAGGGCATTGCCAGCTTTGCTCATTATCTCCTCTATAAGATGAATATGTTTCTTAGGCAAGTAGTTAACATGAAGCAACAATGACTGACAGTTTTTGTCATTAAACAAGGCTTTCAGTTATGTTTACTGCTGGGGGCAGAGAGGGAAGAACCAAGCATGAACATTTAATATTGACTTATTTTAGATACTCCCAAGAAAAGAACGAGACATACTTTATAACAATTTCAGCGCTGAATGTCAATGACCAGAGCTGACTTGGTGTACAAGGGAAGTGTTTGCCTTGCATCCTCCCCTAAACTCTTTTGAGGTCCTTTCCAGCCATTAAAACTGTGCTCTGAAAGGAAATCCTGATGCCTGCCACAAAATGATTGATGAACCTTGAAAACACTATGCTAGGGACTTCCCTGGTGGCACAGTGGTTAAGAATCCGCCTGCCAATGCGGGGGACATGGGCTCAATCCCTGCTCCAGGAAGATCCCAGATGCCTCGGAGCAACTAAGTCCATGAGCCACAACTACTGAGCCTGTGCTCTAGGGCCCGAGAGCCACAATTATTGAGCCCATGTGCCACAACTAATGAAGCTCACACACCTAGATCCCATGCTCCACCACAAGAGAAGCCACTGCAATGAGAAGCCTGTACACCGCAATGAAGAGTAGCCCCCGCTTGCTGCAACTAGAGAAAGCCCGTGCGCAGCAACGAAGACCCAATGCAGCCAAAAATAAATAAATAAATAAATTTATTAAAAAAAAAACAATACTAGGCTAAGTGAGGGAAGCTAGACACAAAAGACTACCTATGATATGCTTTCATTTATATGGAATGGCCAGAATAGGTAAATCTATAGACAGAAAGCAGATGAGTGGCTACCAGGGGCTGGAGGGTGGGGGGTAGTGTTGGGAGATTGTAGGTGATGACTAAAGGGGTGTGGGGTTTCTTTTTGGAGTGAGGAAAATGTTCTGAAATTGTGGTGATTGTTGCACAACTCTGTGAACATACTAAAAGCCACTGAACTGTACACTACAAATGGGTAAACTGTGTGGCATGTGAATTATATTTCAATAAAATTTCTGTTTTTTTCTTAAGTCACACCCAACTCCTCCTGCTGCCATTATATACCACTCCCTCTTTCTTTGGAGTCTTTAGCAACTGGATCACTGTCACCTTTTCCATCATGTCCTGCTACCATTCTGAATGACTTTGACATCCACATAGATGATCCACTACTCAACACCCAAGCGAGTCCTTTCCTGGGTCTTCTCTGCTCCAATGACCTTCCCCTTCTCTCCACTCGGCCACCGCTCAGCCCCATTTGTTGCATTCCCCATCCAACCTTCCACCTCCTCCACCTCTGAAACAATGCCCTCACAGGTCCCTCTCAGAACACAACTCCCAACACTTCCAGCTGGCTCACTCAGCTGCTCTAATTCTAACCTGGCCCTGGTGGGTGTAGGGTCCTCCTGTTCCTTGACCCCATCACTTTGCCTCCTGCTCTGTCATATCAGCATCCACCACCTCCCTCCTGCCCTGAAACTCCCCGCTTTCACCATCACAGCTCTCCTTGTCTGGCTTAAATTCCACTTCTTCAGTGTCTTGTCCTTCTATCTCAGCTGTCTGGCAAATTTCAACCCTTCAGCAAATCTCAGCCCTCCACCAATGCACCTAATTCCAGAATGACCCAGCCACATTTCTCATCTCCACTGCACACTCAGTGCCATCAGTGATCTGTGCATATTACACCAGAAGCCTCTCTCCAGTTCTCCAAGGTCTCTAGGAGAAACCTGCTTCACATTTCTCAACCCATCTCCAACTCCCTCTTCAAGCCCAGCAGATAATCTTTCTTCCGCCTCTATGTCAGAGAGGAAGAAGCTGCTTCCCTACCACCAAATTACCTGCTTGCCTACATCCTTTCTTCCTCCCCCACCATTCACTGGTCTGAGCAAAATGGAAGAAATGCCCCTTTTCTTATTTAGCCTCTACTGTGTCTGGCTTGCATCACCTCCTTACTACTCAGTGTCTTTGTAGGACTGAGTATTTACTCCTTTCCCCCATATCTTCAACCTCTTCCTCTCTACTGACTCCTACTCATCAGCTTGTCTCTCTCTTCTTAAGCAACAGCACCCCCAACTTGATGCTACATCCCCTTCTCCAGCTCTCTTTCCTCCTCTTTAAATACAAACCTCCCAAGAGAACTGTCTCCAATTCTCCGTTTCCACTTTTTCCTCCAAATGCTGCAGTGAGTGTTTCTACACATCACTTCACTCAAATGGCTTTTTTCAATCCAGTGAGCCCTTTCTGTTCCTACTTGAATTCTCAGCAATATGTGGCACATTCGACAACTTTCTCCTTCTTATCAGGATCTCTTCCTTTAGCTTCATGACTCTACATACTTCTCGATCTCCTCATATGCTTCTGACCACTCCTTCTCAGTCTTCTTTTGAGGCTTTTCCACTGCCTGCCCCCTAAAAGTTAGTGTTCCTGAGTTGTGTCCTGGATATGTGTATAAGTGATCTATTAATGTATAACAAATTAACACAAATTTAGCAGTTTAAAACAACATCCATCTATTATCTCTCAGCTTCTGTGGGTCAGAAGTCCAGGTTAGCTGGCTCCTCTGCTCAGGTCTCACAAGACCAAAGTCAAGGTGTTGGCTGGGGCTGAATTTTCATCTGGAGCTCCTCTTCAAAGCTCATTCAGGTTGCTGGCAGAATCCATTTCCTCGTGGTTATAGGACTGGGGTCCATTTTTTGGTTGGCTGTCAGCTGGGTTCATTCTCACCTCCTAGAGGCTATCCTCAGGTCCTGCCACATGGCCCCTTCTATCTCAACAATGAAGAACCCCCTCTCATCAAATCCCTCTTATGCTTCAAATTTGTCTGATTTCTTCTTCTATTATCTGGAGAAAACTCTCACCTTTTATTTATTTTTTAATATTCATTTATTTATTTATTTTGGCTGCGCTAGGTCTTAGTTGTGGCATGCATGTGGGATCTAGTTCCCCAATCAGGGATCAAACCCAGGCCCCCTGCATTGGGAGCACGGAGTCTTACCCACTGGACCACCAGGGAAGTCACGAAACTCTCATCTTTTAAAGAGTCCCATATGATTAAGTTAGGCCCAGTTTTATAATCTATTTTAAGGTCAGCTGATTAATAACCTTAATTATACCTGCAAATTCCCTTTGGCCAGGTAAACTAACATAACATCATGGGGATCACCTTATAATTTTTTCACGGTACTTTTTAAAAGAAACGTATTATTGTTGTATATATTCTTCTGGAGTGATCTCATTCTCCTACTCAGCTTCATTTACCAGCTCTATGCTGATGACTCACAAACCTCTAGCTCCAATCCTAACCTCACTCCTGAGACTTCAGACTTATATCAACAACTCCCACTGTCCATTAGGAGGCCCCACAGATATCTGATTTTGGAAGATGAAAAATGAGTTCATTATTTCACCACCAGTCTGCCTTCTTCCTGGGTTCTCTCTCAGGGAATCATCCCCGAGTGGCATCCTTGACTTTACACCCACTCCCCCTGCCCACACATCAAAGCAGTCCTACCTCCTAAACTCTCCCCAACAATCTCTTTGTTTTTACTCCTTGTTCAAGCTACCTTCACCTCTCATGTGAATTATTCAATAGCTTCCTGATTGGTCTCTCAGCCACCAGTCTTGAGCCCTGCAGTGCACATTGTGGATCCACTTGCTCAATATCCATTCCGACCCACTGCAGCATTCCTTCCAGAAAACAAAAAACTACATTCCATAGCAAGGCTTCTGGTTGTGATGGAGATTCCAACAATAAGGTGCACTTATGCAAGATTTGGAAGGGGGAAGTGATAGCTCATGAAGAGGGGGCCTCACCTCTGCTATTTCTACTTGATGGGCATGGTTATGGAAGCATCTGGCTTTCAGTGGCAGTTGTAGAAGGAGTCCATTGTCCAGTCTCTAGCCACATGAGTGAAAATAAAGGAGGACCCATGGCATCCACTTTGCTGGCAGCAGATTCCTGATTTCTCAGTCACAGCAGAGGAGGTATAGGCTTGAAGCCAGCAGTTACAAAGACAGCTTCTTAGCATTCCAGCTCACTGATCATGGCAGACACAGTGGCTCCCTGGCAGTCAAGTTCTGCAGTGTTATTCTAGAAGGTTTTCCTGGAAGCTCAGCCTCGATTTTGCTTCTTCCAATCATTTTTAGACTGCTTCTGTTTGTATTAGTTAGAACGGTTTATTTTATCTGCAACTAAACTCAGACTACAGTATATCCTGCAATTAACCACATTTCACCCTGAGTGATTTTTCTGAAACTCTAAAACTCAAATCCAGTAATGGCACTGCCCTTGCTTAAAATCTTTCAATGTCCCCCAATATCTTTATAAAAAGCCCAAATGTTTTAATCTTGTTAAAAGGTTCTGTATAACCTGGTCCTCTTATTCTTGAAATAAGAGGGAAGAGGGCAGGACAAAACCATTGAAAGAATGACATAGCCCAAGGACATAACATAAACTGATTAGACCCAAATGGGTCGAAGATGACCAACAAGTCAACTTCCAGATGCCATGACAGTTCCAAGGTTGACCATGACAAAAAGTGGGTGGTGGCCCAATTCTGGAATACTCTGCCCACTCATTAGCCTATGAAATTACCCACCCTTACAAAAACTGACAACCCCCATACCCTGGTGCCTTTCTCACCTGAGATGGCCCACACTCTGCCTGCAGAGTGTGTTTCTCTCTAAATCTCTAAATAAACTTCTTACCTATCACTTGTCTCTCACTGAATTCTTCTGTGACGAGACATCAAGAACCTGAGCTTCATTAAGTCCTGAAACCAGGTGTGTGATCTCAGTTGGAAGATCTTGGGTTTCGGCTGGGTTCGAGTCCTGGTCACATGGGTTCGAGTCCCAATTTGAGGTGCACGGTTTCATTCTCTGCAGACTCATCTTTACCCAGGTACTCTATGACCACACTGACCTTCTATTCAAGTCCTTAAGACAGTCACACACTCATCTCTTTATCTTTGTACATGCTACTCTCCCTGTGCAGAACACTCTTGCCCAACTCCCTTGGTGTTTGTTTGTTTGTTTTTTTTTTGGGGGGGGGTTGTCTTTTGTGTTTTTTTTAAACTTTGGCCTAAAGACTGTGTCCTCCAGGGATCCTTCTTTGACCTTACCGCTTATCACTATTACCAAAACTCTGGATTAGGCCCTCTCCTATATGCTCCCATAGCACCCTGCCTTCCCCCTTCTGAAACACTTACTTTACTGTACTGGGATTGCCGGTTATAAACTGTGCCCTCCTGCCCCTGTATCATATGCAACTGGCAGAAGGTTCCATGTCTAAGTTGTTCTCTATTTTATCCCCAGTACCCAGTGAGTACCTGGCCCAGATTTAGGTATACACATTGAAACAACAAAGAAATTGAAACATTTTAAGCAGAGGATCTAATCTCTATTGGATTTATGTTTCAGAAAAAAACACTCAGGTGGCCACATGCAGAAGGAATTGTAGTAATGAGATCAAATGGAGGGGAGGAGCTGAGACAGAAAATCCAGTTTGTTGGTCTGACCTAGAGCAATATTAGTGGGGCTGGAAAGGAGGAGATTACTTCGTATGCTAGGGTACCGGGCAGGAGCGCAGAAAAAACTGTAACACTCAAGAAGCAATGAGACAGGGGCTTATTAATTTCTCTTTTGACACCCAATTCAAAGTAATTAACATTTTTTCAACTGTCTACTCTATGCAAAGTATTAGATTAGGTTCTGTGATAGGAAGATTAGTAAAATACTATCCCAATCCTGGAGATGGCAAAGGTTTCAGTCTGCTAGTGGAGACACAAATACTTCGCTACCAGGCCAAGAGATAAGAGAAAGAAATGAAGAGTTCATGTTTTGAGGGGCTGTGGGTGTGTGGTTTTCCAGTTTGTTTGTTTTTGTCTAACGATAATGGGCTAGTAGTTTATGGGCGAAAGACAGTGGACTATGGTGGAAAAACACTGGCTGGAGACAGAACACAGGGCTCTTAGTTCCTCATCTACCACTAACGAGGTAGTATGATCTTGAGCAATTTATTTACTTCTCTGGTGCTTAAGTTCCTTATTTGTAAAATGAAGTTTTTGAGTGAAATGAACTTTAAAAATCTATTATTTTATGTATTTGTTACATTTAAAATATGTGCATTATTTCTAAAAGTTTTTCCAATCATTCAGTTAAAATGTCTGTGTATTCTAAATAGTGTTTTAGAATAAATGTTTTAACGTTGTCCTATAGTACCTAGAAGACAAGCATATAATCTAACTATAAATAAATGGTCATCTTTGGTTTCTTGGTTCTAAGAAACTGACAATATCATGCACTTTTGACAATTAGGGATAGTTTGCCAGAATAGTTTTGCCCCGCACCCCTATTTCCTCAGCTTTTTCAGCCATATGATTATTAAAATTTTGCATTATCTACTGCCTGGTACAAATGCTATGTTTCGCCAGAGGAATGTAAAGTTAATGAAAAATCTCAAATCAGTCTTTCCTGTCCCTTTGACAGATGAGTAGTTTTAAATTCTGGACTCAGACTGTATGAGGATTCTCTTTAAATTTCAACGGAAAGGAGACACATGAAGGAGCACAAAAAGCAGTTTTAGAAACAAGACAAAGAGCTAGCCACTTGAAAATGCACCGCTCTACCCATCACCATGGCTCCTTCTCTTCATAACAAAGTGTGTAACAGCTTGCAAGGATGGCCAGTAATACTAACAGTTTGTAACAGATGAACCCAGAAAAATCACTGGCTTAATACAAAGTTATTTCTCATTCACTTAAAGTACAATTGGTGGTAGAAATGATGAAGGTGGTAGTGGTATGTGTGTCTGCTCCATGCAGTCATTCAGGAACCCAGGCTGACAGAGACTTAGTCATCTTCAAAGTCCTACTTCCAAAGTCACCCTGGGTATCAACATCGAGGGGGCAAAAGCAGGCTTGAGGAGGGAGGGAGAGAAGAGGCTTCCCAGTGGAAGGTTTTCTGGGCCCAGCCTGGTAGCACTTCAATCCACATTTCATAGCCTGACCTCAGTGCCATGGGCACACCTAACCACACGAGGCGCTGAAGAACAGGGTCTAGCTACGTGGCCAAGGAAGAGAAAGGGCAGATTTTGATTTCTGCCTTATTCAGGAATATGGATTCTGTCTAGCTGGTCCCTCTCGACACTCTCCTTTCCACCTCATGTCTGTAACTGCTGACAAAGTATTCAGAGGTGATTCCTACTTGGCGTGAGTAGTTGGAAAAAATTTTAGAGTAGTGATATTCATCAATAAGCATCTGATTTTTATGGTACAACCTTCAAGTTTCTCTAAGTGCTGTAATTTCTAACTTAGACTATTACAGTACATTAGTTTGTACAGGGCACAAAATTATCATAGGCCACTGTGGATTGTGCATATAGATTGAGCTTCAGGTTCATATAAATGGGAATATTACTCTCCCAATGTTATCAGACTTAATGAAGTCAGCAATGAAAAACTTCAGATCTCAAGTTTCCTTTAGATCATTTGTATGGGAAAATTATATCACAATCACCGACTTTGAGAACATAGCTTTTTTTGTATAGAGCAATGGTTCTGAAAGTGTGGTCCCAAGACCAGCAGCATCAGCACCACCTAGGGACTTATTAGAAATGCAATTCTCACCATAAAACTCCTAGAAGAAAACATAGGCAAAACATTCTCTGACATAAACTATAGCAATGTTTTTTTAGGTCACTCTCCTGAGGAAAAAGAAATAAAAGCAAAAATAAACAAATGGGACCTAGTCAAACTTACAAGCTTTTGCACAGTAAAGGAAACCACCAACAAAATGAAAAGACAACCTATGGAAATGGAGAAAATATTTGCAAAAGATGCGACCAACAAGAGATTAATTTCCAAAATATACAAACAGCTCACATGGCTCAATATCAAAAGAAACATACAACCCAATCAAAAAATGGGCAGAAGACCTAAATTGACCTTTCTCCAAAGAAGACATACAGATGGCCAACAGGCACATGAAAAGATGTTCAACATCACTAATTACTAGAGAAATACAAATAAAAACTACAATGAGGTATCACCTCACACCAGTCAGAATGGCCATCATTAAAAAGTCTACAAGTAACAAAAGCTGGAGAGGGTGTGGAGAAAAGGGAACCCTCCTACACTGTTGGTGGGAGTGTAAGTTGGTGCAGCCACTATGGAGAACACTATGGAGGTTCCTTAAAAAACTAAAAATAGAACTACCATATGATCCAGCAATCCCACTCCTGGGCATATATCCAGAAAAGAAAAAACTCTAATTTGAAAAGATACATGCACCCTTATGTTCATAGCAGCACTATTAACAATAGCCAAGACATGGAAATAACCTGTGTCCATTGACAGACAAATGGATAAAGAAGATGTGGTATATATGTATATAAATACACACACATATACAATGGAATATTAGTCATAAAAAAGAATGAAATAATGCCATTTGCAGCAACATGGATGGACCTAGAGATTATCATACTAAGTGAAGTCAGACAGAGAAAGACAAATATTGTGTGATATCACATATATGCGGAATCTAAAAAAATGATACAAATGAACTTATTTACAAAATAGAAACAGACTCACAGATATGGAAAATAAGCTTATGGTTACCAAAGGGGAAAAGTTGGGGGAGGGATAAATTAGGAGCTCGGGATTAACAGATAGACAATACTATATATAAAATAAATAATACCTATAATGGAAAAGAATCTGGAAAAGAATATGTATATATACATAACACACATCTGAATCACTTTGCTGTACACCAGAAACTAACACAACATTGTAAAACAACTATACTTCAATTTTAAAAAAGAAAAAAAAAAAAGAAATGCAATTCTCAGGCCTCACCTCAGACATGCTGAATCAGAATCTTGGGGCCCAGCCATCTTGTGTTTTCACAAGTCTCCTAAAGAATATCCTAGAACCACTAGTCTAGTTGAGTTAGATTACTGCTGAAACATCTCATTTTAAGGACCAGGTCAAAAGAAAATTATTTGAAATTGTTTTGTTGAAAACATAGCAAATCTCTCTCTTACACTGCTGTGAATTAAGGGTGTTGTAGAAAACTCACAGAATGAAAGACTGCTAAGAGCCCTGGGAGGTCATTAGGGCAAATAGTTTCCAAAGATGTCAGTCACAGAAATCTAAGGTTCTATGAAGCATCCCTAGGGGTTTCCTAAAAGAAAATGTTTGATTGGTGACTGCTCCTCTGACCATCCAGAGTTTGTTGCCAAAAGACATGGAATTTTGTGTCAGGAGAAATAGTTTTGGAGCTTTAGAACAGAGTCAACATCTTACTCATCTTTGTATCTCCATTACCTTCCAGAGTGCCCAGCAGAGAGCAAACACATAATAAACATTTATGTTAATGAATGAAGGGATGGAATAGTCATCTCATGTATCCCGGTTCTAAATAACTTCCACTAATATTCCGGTATTACTTTGATTAAAAAAATCCTATTTGGATAGTTTATTCTAGTTACTTTAACAAACACTGACTGCCTCATGTATGTGGCTAGTCTTTTCAGCCATTAAGGATTTTACCTATCAAATATTAAGAATGCCTCCAACTCCTGCAAGAGGAAAACAAACATATGAAGATAAGTGCTTGAAATATTTTACAGACATTTCTTGAAATGTCTGTAAAATATCTCCGTTGCTGCATGTTAACCTTTTCAGTGACTAACTCAGGATTTCTCAACCTTGGCACTATTGACATTTGGGGCTGAATAATTCTTTGTCATGGAAGCTGTTTTGTACATTGGAGCAGCATCACCAATTTTTTCCCACCCTTGCTCCCCCACCCCACTGTGACAACCCAAATGTCTCCAGGCCTGCCAAGTGCCCCCTAGTGGGGGATAAAATTGCTCAGGTTGAGAATCACTGCTTTAACCTAATACTAAAAGAGTCATTTTCCTACATTTTATTCAAAGCTATGGAAACACACTTCAAAAAAGAATGTATATTCCACGTTTCCCTTTAGCTCATTGTTGAGGACTTTGGCAGTGACAACTCTATCTATTTGAAATGATTTGGTTCACAAATCATTATTTTAGGTCAGTTTTCTCCTTGGAATAACTTTATCTTAGGAGATGCAAATTCACAAACTCTAAGCATCTTTTTTATACTTACTGTGATCTTCTGCAATGATTCAGCACTAATTCCATTACAAGACATTTTTATTTAATAAATTTTAAACAATATATAGACTGACTAAAGGAACATAGTACAAATCCATAATACAGTGTTAGCACTAACAGAAGAATTTTTATTCACTTCATTACAATATTTAAAAAAAATTATCTAAGTAAAACCTACACTAAAATAAAATGTAATAATAACCTTTATTACATCCTACCTCAAGATTCTGTCCCTGGAAAGAAAGTCATCATTGCTTCTGGAATTTACTTCCTGGTATTGAAAGAATATGCTAATAATTCTATTTCTTGAGTTATGTTAGATCGTATCTATTTTCTTACTGTTACCACAGGAGGATTTAGCATTATTTCAACATCCCCTCATGCCTGTCCTCCATATTCTCAATATAAACATACTGCAATTTTTTTTTTTAATTATCAGTGTTTAATGATGAGCCAATAGTGTACCCTGACATCCTTATTGACATCCTCATGCTAATGTCCCCTTCCTTACTGTCCATGTGGGTCTATATTTTAAACATTTTTCTTTTTTTTTTCATTCAATGGCATTTGAGAGGGAGAGGAGATAAAAGCACATTGCCAGCACACATTTAACAGGAAATTAAAACTATTTTTGAAAACTTATAAAAGACTACATATAAAGTCTCAAAATTTTAGTTAGAAGGTAGAATCTCTATTTCACCCTCAGCTCTTACATTTAGCACAAATAAAGGCTAGGCACTTTGTTTTTTTAAGAAACAATTGATGTTAAGTAGACTTTAATCATTTTGCAATATATATAAAAATAATGTATCATTATGTTGTACATCTGAAACTAGCATTATATGTCAATTATATCTCAGTAAAAACATAAATAAAAGAAAAGGTAGATTACCAGAAATACTTCAATTCTTCCCCTTCTGTACACTTGGGACACAGTTATCATTCCTATTTCATGATAAATCTGTTCTCTCTTCCGACCTTGTCGAGTTTTCTTTTATCTACCTGGGCCACTGAAACCTGGGAAACATCTGGCAGCCGTGCACTATGAAACTACATGTTCTTGTTCCATGAGAAACAGTATTATAATGTTTCCTGTATCAAAAAAAAAGTATAAAATCTGATTTTTAATTTTTCATAAAAAGTAATTTTTGTACCATCGATCAATAACAACCAAGAAATCAGGACCACCCAGATAACAAAAGCAGAGGACTGAAAAAAGATACCATAATAACATGACAGATGAAGAAGATACTAGGTGAGAAGAACCAGCTATACAACAAAGCCCACAATTCAGAAATTGTGGGAATCAAAGTCAAGCAGTTAATTACCAACAAAGACAATAACAGTGCTTCTTTTGTCTTTCACGGTGAATGAACAATTAGCACTTAATACTAAGACTGGGGAATAAACCATCTATAATCTACTGAAAAAGACCATCTGCTTCTATAAATTTTGTTCTTATACACTTGCCAAAAGAAGAGAATATATTAACAAAATAATGGGCCCTGCACTGTTAATTGCTAGGTTGTTTGCAGTTGTGCTGTTGCTATTAGAATTTAATAAGCCATTCCTTCTGCTAAATTAATAAGCAGCCAAGATTATGTAATATCTGCTTTCAGCTGCTAATTATTTTTCCCATAATTCCTTTCCATCCCTTCCCCTAAACCTCCACCTTTTCTTGGCTAGGAATACCAGAGACTGCCAATATGTCATCAGCAAGTCTCCCGTCCTCGTTTTCAGAACCACAGACCAACATTAGGGGCATAACCAATGAGCTTAAACTTGGAGGTAGTTATCTCGGGAAACTTGAGGACATAAGAGTTTTGTACAAAAAAAAAGATAAAAGCAGCGTTTGGATTCGAGGGCGAGTTTTCATTACATAGTATTAAATCTATCTTTGACTGGCTAATGGCATCTGTTTTGTGTAGTAAGGGAGAAATGGGACATTAACATGTGCCTCTGGAGCAGGACTGGTCAGGTTGCTGAGAGAAATTTGGGCAGGAGGCCTAAATTACAGAAAGTCAGCTCTGTGCTTTGTGTTGACCACTTCTTTAATATTACAGTATACGTTTACCATACACGTTAGCAGGAAATTTTCCAAGCAGCATAGCAGCGTTTAAAAGGGGAGATATTGTATATTTTTATTTTGCCAAAGAAGGGCATTAAAAAACGCCCCCAAATCTCTATTATATACTATCTTAGTTTTATAGACATTTTAACACACACAAATAACACAATCCCTAATAAAGGATTCCTTTAGATTGATTAAATTTCGCTTCCTGAAAAATTTAGCATCTCTTTTTACCTTTGGGCCGTTAAAAAAATTCTGGTGACTATGTTTGGGCACCTAGTCCCCAAAAGGGCATAGCTTAACAAAAGCAATTTTCTAGCTTCCTTTGTAAGGATCGAGGTGACTGAGGTAATGAATAGCATTCAACATGAGAAACCCGTGGCTGTTCAAGCAAGGTCACTTAATCCCATGGGGCTCCCCTTTCCTCATCTGTAAAAGATGAGTCGGACTAGATTCATCCATTCTTTCATTCAAAAAAATAGGGGCATCTATTATGTGCCAGACACAACGCTCAGCACTGTGGCTCTCAACAAATCTACCATTTTATATTCTTGATTTATCAGTCAGCTCACATTTATTAGTGGTGCTATATACTAGGCAGTGAACTAGGTTGAGATGCAAAATGAAGAAAATTCAAGATGTGCTAATGGGTATATGGGTGAAAGAGGGATTCGTTCTTACAGGGTTTGAGGGTGAAGCTTCATAGGAACTGTGACATTTGAGAACAAGGGCATGCCAGGCAGAGCAAGTCGTCGGCAAGATTAAACTGGAACCCAAGCGGCTGTGGGGGAGGAGAGGGGCGACTCCGTGTGAAGGAAACGGGATCTTGAAGACGAGGTGCTGTCTAGGCTTTTCAGCAGAGAATGGACAGTAACTCCTCAGGTCCGCAGCACTGAGGATGGGCGAGGCAAGCCCCGGGAAGAGACAGTTGCACAGCTTGGGGCGAAAAGGTGTCTAGGGCTGTAGCAGTACGATGGGAAGGAGGGGCCGGATTCCAGACGGTTTTGAGGCAAAGTAATTGCAAAAAGCCCTCTAAACGTGTGCACGAGCTCCACGAAAGAGCTGAGTTGTTTTCCTCAGAGCTGCAGCACTCGCTCTCCCCTCACCAACATCACGGGCTATTACACCACCCCGTCCCACCCTCTTGGGGCACGGAGAGTTATCGGAGCTCGAATGTGGTTCTTGGCAGTCCAGACCTTCCCTGCCCTGCATAGTAGGGTCAACAAGGGGCACCGCGAAACACTATCTTCTCACCACAAAATAGCCAGGAGAGCTGCGCGCGCGTCCCAGAGCACACTCAGCAGTGCGCAGGCGCGTCGGCCCCAGCAAAAGCCGCTTCCGGGTCACGTGGCCTGGCTTCCGGTCCGGACCACCCCTCTTGGTAGAGACGCAGCCAATCGGCTTCCTCGGACTGCGCGGTCACCTGAGCTGTCTCCGGTGCCTTTCGCAACAGCCGAGCTGCATCCTGCGCGCCGCCCAGCCCGCCCCTCCGCTCGCCGCAGCCCCGGCTCCTCCCTCGTCCGGCCCCCAGGGCGGGGTCTGTCGGCTCGCCCTCCCCTCGCCGCCTAAGCCTTCCCTCCGCGAACCGGGTTCCCTCCCCGCAGCAGCACGGCTTCTCTTCCTCCGCTCAGCTACAGGGGCTTCCCCTCAGCCGCCGTCGCCGCCGGCCAAGCCCCGCCGCGCCCGCGGCCCGCGGCCGCAGTAAGTCCCGGGAGGCGAGCCGGGGCACCGGGGAAGGAGAGCGGGGAGGGAGGGTCGGGCCAGTCCCCCGCCGCCCCACGAGCGCCCCGACGACCCCACCCCGCGCTGCCCGCCCGGCCCGCCACTGGGGCACCGCGCTCCGAAACTCACTTCTCTCCACGTCCGCGCCCCTCTCTAGTCGTCGCCGCGCCCTAGGATGCGGGGGCCAGTCTCGGACGCTGCGGCGGCCCCACGGCACCTGTGGTTCGGGAATCGCCTCAAGTTTTGCGGGGCATTTGCGGGCGGGGTCGGCGGCCGGGGGCGACGGCGACCGAGGACCCTTGGCGCCCCCTGCGCGGCGGCGGTTGCCATTGTCTGCCCCACTCCTTGCTTGTCACCTCGCCCGGGCTCGGTCGGTCAGTGATGGAGTGCGGCCCCGTGGGGCAGCGGGCAGGCATCGCAGACGGCCGGACCGAGGAACGCTGGCCCCGAGCCCGCTCCGCGGCCGAGTCCATTGTTTTTAATACCATTCTCCAGGAATTGAGGTGCCCTGTGATTTGCAGCAAAATCAGAGCGTTGGTTTTTAACTAGAGGGAAGGAATACTTGTGCCTTGCGACCGGGCATTGTCCCATGTTAACATATAATTTATTTTCAAGAGAGTGAATTATTTATTCGTCATATAAAGTGGTGGGGGGGGGGAGATGGAGGACCCTGCTGTAGACTCCCTTGGGTCCTTGAGTTTCAAAAGCAAACGCCCAGCAGCCCTCCTGGTCACCGAGATCCTGGAATACGGGTCTGTTCTTTTCCAAGTTCTGCTAACGAGGTTTCCATGAAACGTTGTCCAGTTGATGCTTTACTTGCTGTCCCCTTCGAATGCCGCTAATTTAACAGGAGTTCTATGTGAGGCACTTTGACATCACGAATATTATTCGTTTATTTCGTGCCAGTGATGCGTTTTAAGTGAGGTGTTACCAGCCAGTTTTAACTTTAATAAAGTTAAATTGTCGTATCATACATTTCTAAATATCTTATTGATGCCTGTTTGGATTATTACAAAAAGCAGCAATGATTTCTTACTGAAATTTAGGGCCCATTTTATTCAAATTGATTATGTAAATTCCCCCACCCCATGTTTAAATTCAGTATGGTGTGCTGAATATTACGAGTTAGGCTGAATCTTACTTGTAGTAACTAGTGCTGGAACTTAGAATAGTTGAAAGAAAAAAAAATCTGAATTATGCCTTTAAATTACCTTTGTAGAAACAGTGCTTATCTGTTTGCAGTTGAGAAGACTAGTTGAATTATTATACAAGAACTATTCCTTAAAAACTAAACATGTAGACAAATCATTTGCAGGTTCCAAATAAGTATATACAAAATAGTTTGTGTAAAATACATTAGAATTCAGCATCCGCTCCATCTGTAGATGGGTGCTATATTTTTTATCGTTTTAAATGAAGCATTTCGTGTAATGTCTGAATGTGTGTAGCTCTTATTTTGGCTTTTTAAAGGTTTTATTCTCTTTGGTAAAATTATATTCATTCACTTTATTGCGTGTATATTTATGTCGGAATTTTTAAAATGAGATGAGAAAGGATACTTACATCAGGCTTTTATTAAGAAAAATGTGCATTTATGAGATTTTTTTGGTTTATATTTAGATCTTTTGTTTTGCTTAAAATATGTAAGCATAAACTGGAGAGCATTCTAAGTTATAGCAGTCTGTCTACAAGTAATTTGGTCTGGAACTAGAACAGCTTGTTCTGTTTAGGGTGCAAAATAGATCTGTTTCTTTCAAATGCATCTGAACCAGTTGATGTCAACAATTCTCTTTTGATGTATATACATTCCTATAGCACAAGTACACAATAGTTTCTTAAATTGCAAGAATTATCTTTCTTTTTCATCAGAATTTTCACTTCACCTGTTTTTGTCCCCTGCCCCTTCGGAACTTACGTGGAACAGGGTGGGGTGGGACGATTTGCATCTGGTGGGAAGATCTTTCCACAAGAATTTAATGCGATTTTAACTGGCATAGAAATATTGATGGCTACTCATCATTTGTTAGCTAAATGCCCTGTCCTCCAAAGCTTCTCTATGCAACGTGTCATCTTAATCTTAACTTTATTGAATCAAAGTATTGCCTGTAATCTTGGTTCTGTTTATCTTAACAGATGCAGTTTATGTTGCTTTTTAGTCGTCAGGGAAAGCTTCGACTGCAGAAATGGTATGTCCCATTATCAGACAAAGAGAAGAAAAAGATCACAAGAGAACTTGTTCAAACCGTTTTAGCACGGAAACCTAAAATGTGCAGCTTTCTTGAGTGGCGAGATCTGAAGATTGTTTACAAAAGGTATAATTTTTATTTATCAGAAAGGTGAAATAGAATTAAATGTTAGATCATTTATAATGTGGAAATTGCAGACTTCTGAGAGATGACATAAATAATGATTAATAAAGATATAGATGAAATAGTCTTAAGGTAAAGCTTTGTATTTTTAAGATAACTGCTGTTTTGATTGATTACCCAGGCTAACATGATAAAATCATGGAAATCTTTTAAAATGAAATTATGTAACTAAAGGCATAAATGATACTAAATGCTTAATCATCTTTTTAGGAAATTTGGAAGAATTCATTTCTTTGCAGGGGAAAATAAGATCAGTATTTTAAATTGTGTGAGTAATTCTCTGAATTTAGATAAGCATTTACCTCCCCCTCTTCCCCCCCACCCGCCCTTCTCCCTACAAGTCTGTAAAGTAATGACTGATATTTGACATGTCTTTTAATCTGACTTTTAGGATCTCTTACTCACTTATAAACACCTTACATACATAGACCATTTTAGTCATAGATGTTTAAAAACTGAATATATACAGGATTTGTTCATTAGTGCTTATTAATTTGAAGTACACTTGTTGCTGTGGTGGAGCTGTGATTAGATCTGGTAGATAATTTTGCCAAGAACAGATTTTTAAAATTTTGATGTTGCAAAATGACTCATAGATTGGCTTTGAACACTAAGCTTTTTTAAAAATGCTATACATCTTTATTAATATCTGAAACTTTAATATCTTAAACTTCTCAAGATTGTTCTAATCATGTTAAAAAATATAATTATTTCCCCATTTCTGTTCCCTTACAAATAATTTACTGAATTTAAGATAAGAACGTTCATGTGTATAAAAATACTCTTTTGTGGGGGATGTGCAGGGAACTAACTGTATGTGCTACAAGGAGGGTCCAAGAGAAGCCTGGGTTTAATCTCAGTTTTCCTTTATTCCACTCCAATACAGATGGGTTTTGTGGGGGAGATGAAGATTATAGGATGTCTAGAACTTTAAAAATACCATAGACTCCTCTTTACAATAGAATGAATTTAGTCAGCTTTGGGTGATTTTGTATGCATGTTTGGTTTAGTATTTGTTGAGAAAAATCATAGCATTTTAGAGCTGGGATATGTTAAGTGACTTTTTTAAATTAAAAAAAAAAGCTTTTTGCCCCAAGGATAGAACCTTAAATGAAACAAGTGGAAGTGGAGGTGCTCCTGTGAAATCAGGACTGTTATCTCTACTCACTTGGCTTCCACCTTCTGTGTAGATGGTTCCTGAGTTTGGAAACCACTACTGTTGATCAAGCTTCAGTTTTTATAAAAAAGGAGAATTTCGGAGAAGTGACTTGTCTCCAAGGTCAATTGCTAGTGACTGCCCTGGGGGCCAGAACTCAAATCTTAAGCCTGGAGGCAAGCGTTTTAAACTGGGATAAAAAGAAAATTTGCATTTCTTTAAAGATCCTGTGGTTGGATAATGGGTGGGGGGAGTGCTGAGACTGGCACTTGAGGGATTTGTTAGGAGACTGCATCCTCCAGTGGCCCTGAAGGAAGACCTCTTGCTGTGGGCTCAGCAGGTGGAAGAGTTGTTACCGAGGTAAGTTTGATAAGACTTGGTCACTGCTAGAAGCACGGAGGGCAGTGAAAGAAGGGAGGAATGGGGTTATTCTACATTTCTGGTTCACCTGGTGGGGTAAATGGTGAGGTAGAAAGTTGACTTTGAGAGGCCTGTGTGACTTCCATTTGGAGATGCCTAGTTTTCTCAGGGTGGACGTTGGCATGGAAGTCTAGGGGAAAATTAGGCATAAAGTATTAGATCACCATCATTCAAGCAGCAGGCAGAGGATAAGTATAAGGTCAGTCACGTTGGGGAAGGGGAGAGAGTTTCAAAAATAAGGCCAGTCGTGCCATATGTCACATAAAGGTCAACTAAAGTGAAGAATTTATTAGATTTTACAGTGAGCATTTCACAAAATGCCCTTTGTCAGAACATTTTCAGTGGAATAGTAGAGACAACTCTTCGAAGAAATGGGGTGAAGTGTGAAGAGGTGGAGACAATAAAACAGCAGGTGTAGACTATTTGGGGGAGAAGAGGTGATAACCACCTGTAGACAGGAGTGGAGGACAGGGTTAAAAAATGGCATGAGAAGCTTAAGCTTATTTCTAGATAGGGGAAGGAGTCCCCCATGTGGAGGAGGAAAATACTAGCAAGGGAATCAGTCCCAGGAATCAAGATTCCTGCAGCTGAAGGAGATGGCCTGTCAAACAAAAGGAAAGAAAGCACTAGTTGGTGCTCTGTGCACAGCATTCAGCCCATCCATGTTGGGCCACTGCTTTTTCTGTCAGCGGCTGTAAAGGGTAATCTCACCTGGCTCTGATATTTACATCAAGCTCCTATAAATAAAGGTGCACTTAAAAAAACTAGCTTTACTGTGATGAAATTCACATATAAAAGTTAGAATTTATAATCAGTTTTCCTCTGCATCTCCCCATTTCATACTGGAAACTCATCTAGAGTACTTAAGGACATATTTTTGGTAGATGTGAAGAGGTGATTTTTTTATCCCCTAGTCCGGCTGGAAGAGAAGACCTTTTAAGCAAAAGAGTTACCCCTTAGCTGCTGAGAAATTCTAAACTAGCACTTTTGCTGTTCATATCACCAAGTGATCTTTATGTCTGCCTTCCTCAAGTTGCCTCATCCACATTCTTCATCCCTGAGCCTTTTGCATTTCAGTTACCCCTCTTGGGGAGGGAGAAGTGAGAGGGTAGTAAGGTTAATATAGCTGAAAAAATAGACTGAAAATCTGGGAACTTGAGTTCTAGTCCTTTGGCCATTAGCTAGTTTTGTGACTTTGCACAAGTCATTTTGCCTTTGTTTCCTCATCTCTAAAATAAATGCTCTCGAAGACCCCGTGAAGACCAGAAAACACTGTGTACTTTTTTGATTCCTATTTTGTGCAGCATGTTATGGATTAAAGTCTTAAAATTAATTAAAAAATACACACCTACCAATTACAAGCTTCAGAATTTGTTGAAGAGTACTGTATTGATTTTCTTTACTAACAAAAGAATTTTTAATGACATACCAGTAGAATGAGAACAGTTTGGTTACATTCACCCCCAGTCAGCTGATATTTAGCTGACTAGGGAGAAGTCATGTGTTATGAATATAAGAATAGGCACTTTCAGATGTTCTGAGTGCCAGTAATTAGAGTAAGCCTTAATCTACTCTGCTAAAAATAACCAAACATACCTTCTTACTAGTCTATTATTAATTTTACTTCAGATTTAGACTTACAAATATGCACTAAGAGAACAAAATGAGGTCAGTATTGAATTTTTTAAAACCACTTGGTTCTAAAAATGAGTACACTTCAGGTTTTCCTGGTAACCTTTTACTAAATCAGTATAACAATTTTTATTTCTCTCCCTCTTCAAAGCATGGAAAATATTGCTTTGAATATGTTTTAATTTTTGCCAGTTGCAGGATTACTTTATTTAACACAGTTCTGGGCTATAGTTTTTAATATAAAACTTGGGCTCTGGAGTCAAATCACTGTTCTGGGAAGGTTACTCAATTAAGCCTGTCTCCTGTAAATGCAAATAATAACAGTATATCTCTAGAACAGTGTTTGTGAGGATTAAAATGGTAGATTATGCCAAGGCCTTAGGTAACATTGAGTACCTTACTCAGAGTGAGGACTCAGTGAATGTTACCTGTTATTATGCTTCTGTTTCTTTCTTCCTTAAGCCTTCTGGAAAGTGGTGCCTTCTTATAATCCTGATAACTAGATGTTCATCTACAGTGAAGAATTCATTTAATTTGATATTAAAGTAATATTTTCGAATGATTTGTATGATCTAGGACCTTTGACTAGTGTTTAAATGCTATTTATTTGTAAGTAAAAAGCAGTATTGTGGATAAGGAGTGAGGATGGTGTAAGTGTTAGATTGGTTAACAGTAGCATTGAAGAAATCTTGAAATTAAAAGTAAAAGGAAGGGGCTTCCTAGGTGGCGCAGTGGTTAAGAATCCGCCTGCCAATGCAGGGAACACAGGTTCGATCCCTGCTCCAGGAAGATCCCACATACCACGGAACAACTAAGCCCATGCGCCACACCTATTGAGCCTGCGCTTTAGAGCCCGTGAGCCACAACTATTGAGCCCGTGTGCTGCAACTACTGAAGCCCACGTGCCTAGAGCCCGTGCTCTGCAACAGGAGAAGCCACGGCAATGAGGAGCCCACGCTCCACAATGCCGAGTAGCCCCACTCACCGCAACCAAAGAAAGCCCGCACACAGCAAAAAAAGATCCAACACAGCCAAATAAATTAATTAAAAAAAAGAATGAAATTAGAAAATTAAAAAAAAAGTAAAAGGAATTTACCTGACGTTGCCTATTAGTAAATTCTAATGGAATTATTTAGCACTTTGTTCATATCAGCTAGTCATGTCAGATTTTTGTCTACCAT
Source organism: Hippopotamus amphibius kiboko (assembly GCF_030028045.1). Taxonomy (NCBI): domain Eukaryota; kingdom Metazoa; phylum Chordata; class Mammalia; order Artiodactyla; family Hippopotamidae; genus Hippopotamus; species Hippopotamus amphibius. The sequence goes on from NC_080203.1 coordinate 123,773,583, forward strand.
TTTTAATGTCAGCCCCTTTAATCTTTAGTTTTCTTAATTCAGAGAATATCACGTGTCATTTGTATCAGTTTTCCCAAATTTAAGACTATGAGGAGCATAGGTTAGGGAGGATGAAAGGTTGGAATATCCCATTGCCTTTTAAAGTTGATAAGCTAAACATAGGATAGTGCTGGGAAAGAGAGGAAATGCTTTTGTTAGTAAAGTTGGAGGTGGTGCCTGTTATGCCCTTCATGATAATAAATGAATGTGTTTGAATGCCTTCTCTCTAAGGCTCCAGGAGACCCACCATTTAAAATAACTTAGTAGGGACTTCCCTGGTGGCGCAGTGGTTGACTCCACACTCCCAATGCAGTAGGGCCCAGGTTCAATCCCAGGTCAGGGAACTAGAGCCCACATGCATGCTGGAACTAAGAGTTCGCATGCCACAACAAAGGAGCCCTGCTGCAACTAAGACCCAGCACAACCAAATAAATAAAACTTTTTTTTAAAAAAAGGAAACAAAAAAAATAATAAAATAATTTAGTTAACGTAGAAATCAGGTAGAAGGACATGGCAAAAAGTTTATGTGTATGACAAGGGAGTCAGTATGGTCAAGGTCTGACTTGTCAAGGCCTGGAGTTAAGGTCTGAAGATCAGATTTCTTGTCCCAGTGCAACTGCTTGGCAGGCCCTGTACTCTTGGGCCTCTTTTTTTTTTTTTTTTCCTTCCGTAATCAAGGATGATGGTGCTTACTGTTGGAAAGATCAAATAAGAGGAAATGTTTTTGATAATACTGAAATTAATAATGTTATGAAAATACTAGTTATTCTACTGAAGAGCAGGAATTCGTTGACTTTCAAAACTGAGATTGTGTGTGTGTTTATATATTATTTTACATTAATGCTATGAGCAGTAATTGCCCATTGTGTTTTTCTAAAAATCGCTTAAATGCTTCTCAGTGAAAATTACAGAGGCAACTGAGACTTGTTCAGAATGTCTTAGGTTTTCATTTTGTTCCTTTTCAAAAGCCTTAAATGCATTTAAACAATTTGAAAATACTCTTTTAATCCTCCTCAAAGAACTTGGTTAGGTCATCCTTCGTTATGCCTCAAGGTTTGTGTTAAGTTTTGGCTTCCTTGGGTCAAGTATAACCTAGTCCTGTGTGCTAGAATCCTCATTTGGAGAATATGAGTTTTCCAACCTTATTCCTTCTTCAAGGGTAAATAACCTGAACTTTAATTTAATGGGGTAGAACTTGGAAAATTTGAGGACATATCTCAGTTTCCCCTGTTCTCTTTCTCTGACTTCTGTGATTACTTGGAATTGTTTTTCTCTTGAGGTTTATTCCACAATCCTATAAACCTCCTTTAAAAATAATTCTGTGCTGTTTAGAAGTCAAGATAGTAGTTTCCTTTGGGGCTGGGAGGCTGTGACCTGGAGAGGTTAGGAGAGGGGCTTCAGAGGTTCAGTAATAATTCTGTTTCTTGGTCCAGGTGCTGGTACACAGGTAGGTTCACTTTGAAAACTCATCAAGCTATACATTTATGACTTGTGTTCTTCTCTGTGTGTATATTACACTTCAGTAGAATGTTCCAGAACATGGACTTCACGTTGACAATATCTTCAGTAAGTCCTTCAGTTGGAGAGGTTATTTTCTTCACTGTTTATTTGTGGTTTGAAATAGTCACATAGTGCATTTTAAGTAAACTTCAGAACAACCTGAGTCAGCTATGTTTTAAAATATTCATAGAAAGGAGCCTGGATGGAAGAAGAGCAAAATAAGTAACTCTAAATGGTGTAATTTTTTTTTTCTTTTTTGCTTTGCTGTACTTTTCAAAATTTCTTTTTTTGCACATTTATTACTTTTATAGTCTAGGAGGAAAAAAATCTACTGTTGTAAAGAAGAAATAAATTGTATAAGCATGAGGTCATTCACAGTAGTATATGAAAATGTATTTTAGAAAACATGATTATAGGGTAAATTTTTTTCTACATCTGTTTTTTGTTACAGATATGCCAGTCTATATTTTTGCTGTGCTATTGAGGATCAGGACAATGAACTAATTACCCTGGAAATAATTCATCGTTATGTGGAATTACTTGATAAGTATTTTGGCAGTGTGAGTAGTATTTTGTTTTAGGAAATTGAATGCCATAGTGCTTTTTTTTTTAACCTTTTCTGTAACAAGTTTATTATTTGATTGTCTTGGGGATTCTGACTATTTGACAGTAACTATGGGAGAGGGAAGGAATGACTATTTCTTGTCAGTGTGCCTAGTCAGTTAACTGCCAGAATTGTTTGACCCCACAGACCTATTCATTTAATTATGCTGGTGAGAACGAGGTTTAAAATAGTGAACTAGAAAGGGGTCCAACTGCAAAGATTAATACACTGAAGTGCTTAGTATAGAATTTAGATTTGGTTAGCAGTTATAATCATATTATCCAGAAATATGTATTTCAAAAGATCAGTCTTTATAAGTAGAAAATTATTAAGTTGCCCATGTTAGGAGCTTGCAGAGTCTGGTCTTTCTTAGCTCGTAGGCATTGTGTTTTTCAAGTACTTGAGATTTGAAAATTAAGCTGACTAAATCAATGATGCTTAGTTAGCAGGATTGCCATTTTAGAAAGAATTAAGACTTAAGATTCATTCACTCTGGTCAGATGTTATTGACTACCTGATAGTGGATAAGTATCTTTTGCTTTCTTCAGCTTTATTTATTTATTTATTTGCTTTTCAGGTGTGTGAACTTGATATCATCTTTAATTTTGAGAAGGCTTATTTTATTTTGGATGAGTTTCTTTTGGGAGGAGAAGTTCAGGAAACATCCAAGAAAAATGTCCTTAAGGCAATAGAGCAGGCTGATCTACTGCAGGAGGTAAGCTACTCAGAGTTCTCTTGACTAGACACTAGCATGTTTTGCTCTTGCTAGGGAAATCTCAGTCATCTTCCCTCATTCTTACAGTTTCAGAAAATACTCTGAAGCATGCTTGGCATGTGGTGTCCATGTGCAGTTTATTGATTGGAATATGTGTCAGTCACATCAACTCAGTTATCTGTGGATGGATTGTTGACTTTGGAGATGGTCTGGAGATGGCCCATTCTTGGTCCCCAAAACACCAGAGTCCAAACCTTTAGAGGACAGACTACTTTAAGATGGGAAAAGTAATAGTAATTTGAGAACTTTCCGTCCATTGTTCTGAATTACTTAAGGTAACCCCTTTTCTCATTAGTGTCTACAATGAGGAGTTGACTGTGAGATTATGGCATTTTCATTCCAAGTTGGTTCATATTTTCACCTCATGTCCATTAAGTGCAAATGTAGCCAAGTAAATGATAGTTACAATCATACTTTTTGTAGAATCCTCTAATTTTGTGTTAGCAAAACTAACTAAAAAGTATTTCTACTTCTCTATGCTTTTCTTAAATAACAAACCATGTTCTGTCAAACAGCTACATTCTTGTCTTGCCTTGATATCACAAGAACCATTGGTAAAACCCCTTTCCCTTTCTAATTTACACAGTTGTCTTAGGTTAATTTTATATTTGATGCTTCTGTACCTTCGATTTCTGAAGTTAAAAATTTCATAAATAAGGGTACCTGTTCCTAAAAACTTAATAATACATTAATTCAGGTACCTACTTGAATTATCCTTTAGCCATAATTGTGGTTTTAATCAAATAGAAAGTTTATAGCATGAGAAGAAGGAGCTAATCAACATTAAAAAATGTAACATGTTTTCATTCCGGTAATTGTCTTTTTTATTTTTATTAAAGGAGGCTTTAAATCAGAGTAAATCTTTTTCTTCATTATAACTTCTTAACTGTTAGCCTCAATCGGCAATCCCTCTGCATCAGTCACTGACTAGGTCAGTTGTGGGGATTGTTTGAAGTTGGGATGACATCATCTGGAACATACATAAATTAAATATGAGACAATGCTTTGTACATTTGAGTATCTTGAGTTACCAAAACGGGTTAAGGTGCCTGCAGAAGTGAAGTATTTTATTGACAGCCCTAATGCCATCTGCTGTTCAGTAGTGAAATGAGCACAGCCCCTTTTCTGTGTGTGTATGGTTTGCCACGGTTGTTTATTAATTGATTGCATGTGTGTTTTGCCACGGTTGTTTATTAATTGATTGCATGTGTGTCACTGGACGATTTATTTTTTTAACGTCAGGTGTGCTGACTGTGCTCACATTCTACTGTTGTAAAATTGGCTTTAAAGTTAGCACCTCCTTACTTTGCTGTTGACTAATCAGACTTTTCTAAAAATCAGGCCAAGACCAGGGTCAGAAATCAGCAATTTTTCTGGGTTTTTTTTTTTTTTTTGGCCACACCACGCAGCATGTGGGATCTTAATTCCCTGACCAGGAATCGAAGCCACATCCCCTGCGTTGGAAACGCAGAGTTTTAACCACTGGACTGCCAGGGAAGTCCAGGAATTTTTCATGTTTGTTCCTTCCCTTGATCACTTTTATATTTCATTATTATGGAACTATATTCTGTTCTATCAGATCCTGGTATTTCCTCCAAGTTCATCATTTCCTGATTAATTACATTTGCCTTAAAACATTTCTAAAGTTGTTGAAGTTCAGCTTTTAATTTTAATGTTTTTTTCTGGAGAGTAATGTTTAGGGCATTGATATCTCTTGTGTCTGAATTGTTTTTTAAACTACTGGGGAATCACTATACACTTTACAGTATGACAAATATGCTAAATTTACTTTATAGCATGTATTGAGTAATGTACTAGGGGATCAAAAAGTTATTACAGGTACGTTTGTGAATGTGTGTGTGTCTCCCCTATAAAAGTATTTTAATAAGAAGTAATGTCTTTTTTTCAAGTAGTATTTTTATATCTCTAATTGGGAAAAGTAGGAATGGAGAGAGAAGCATAGGATTTCCATAGTTCCATGTAAAATTCTCCTCACCCTATCTCACCCTAGTTTAAGAAAAAAAAAAAGTTGACTACTGTTAATTACAGTTCCTTGTCTTTAGAAGAGAGCTTTGGCCTTGTTTCTCATCTGTGACTACCTTTACATTGTTTTGTATATAAACCAAATTGATACTATATTAAGACATTTTCTATTCAGTGGTCCGAGTGAACCATTTTTCTTAACTTAGCCATTCAGGTCTTGAGGAGGCAGAAAGCGGCTGGTCCATTCTGAATTTAGAGTGAGGTTCAGGCCTCTATGAAACCAAGCTAAAGTCTATATGGGACAGTTAAGCTTCAGGTTATTCTGTTCAGGTTAACAGGGTAACTTGTTTATTCAGGTTATTCACCAACATACTGTCACAAGAAATCCAGGATGATAAGATGTTTGTTTCCTAAAATAGAGTCATTTGTATGTTGATACATGTTACAAGTTTACATCTCTGGGAGAGTGTTTGAATATTATGTTCATAAAATAGATGATAGAATAAGATGAGAAAAAACGTTCCATAAACTGCTAAAAAGGATTTATCTGGACACCATGATAACAAAAAAGAACTAAGATGATAGCTAATGCTTACTGAGCACTTAGATGTGAGGCATCCTATGCTAATCATCAGGATTCCCTGAGAAAGGGTCATGAGAGCCTTTTTAACCAATGAAGAAATAGAGGCTCGGTGAAGTTCCAGTGACTGGTACTAGGTAGCAGTTGGCAAAACCAGGATTCTAAACCCAGATCTGCTAGACTCCAGAGCTGTATGGAATCTTAACCACTGTGCTCTGTCTGCCCCAACCCCCATTCATGTATTTTCTTGGTATATTTTAAACATCCTGTTTTAGATACCAACTTACGTGTGTCTCAGTAATATAGTGAAGAAATTCATAATTCTCCTGGAGGTTTTTCTATATTGAACAAAGTAGGTTTCCTAAGACTGATGCCATCTTTTACTTTTTAGACTGGAAATTTTCATTGACCAAATTATCAATAGTTGAAATTTATTAATCAGATATATAGATATAAATAGTATTTTTCAAATTGTTTCTTGTTGGATTTATCAAAATGCATAGATCTATAGTAGCTTTTTTGGTCTTATAATTTAATCTTATAATTTATAATATTCCCTTAGCCTATGTCATGAAATGATTTTGCTTCCAAAATTGTAAATATACCTGTAAAGACACTTATCTAACTGTAGTCTTAAATTTGTAGAAGTCCTAATTAATTGATTTTAATCTAGTTTTTCATATATTGTGATTTTTTTTTTTTTTCCTATTTGGTGTTAGGTCTTTTACTTGAATTGATTGTTTCTAAACACCAAAGATAACTTTGAATTTATATTGAAAATATCTGTTGGCTTAAATGCAAATCACAAAATAATTTTGGTTTTAATCCTTTTTTAATCCTTTTTTAATGTGTGAAATATACATTTCTATCCTTAAGAATGTTTATTTTCAGAGAAATTTCTTAAAGATGTCCCTTTTACTCAATTTGTGTAAACGTCATGTAGTTTGTCTAGGTAGTCCTTCATTTTATAGGCAAACAGGGTAGACAGTGCATAAAGTAGATTTCCTATTAGCATTTTATAGTCAGTAATGAGAATATAACATAAATGTGTATTTGAATAATAATGACTAAAATATCAGATATTGTGATTAAATAATAAAGATATCTTTCTTGTTTTATGTAATTACTTGGTAAAGAAGGGTTCAATTTTGATATTTCTAGACCAGACTCTCTGTTTATTCCTTTTGGTATTCTGTTGTATGAATATATAATTAGATTTGGGGGGGAAAGCCCAGAAAAATTGGTCCATTATCCAATGTTTAATGTTTGACCGTTGGAATTTAAAACATATTTTCTTAACATGCCACTCGTATTTAACTTGATTCTTATATCAAAGTGCAACATGCTGAGATTACTAAATTAACTTTTTTTTTTATAATACTTGGAACATTTTCCCCAGCACCAATTAAATACCTATTTTAAGCTAGACTTTTTTTGGAGGGAGGGCATGGGGGAGGGGTACAGTTGGGTTTATTTTATAAACATTACATATAATTACAAAGGAAATAATAGAGTGCATTTTCTTTGTGAAGTCAGGCACTTACCGGTTTTTCTCTGCTCCTTAATTTTATAGAGCCAGAATGAAGAATGGGGAGGTTTGTCTGAGGATATCTTATGATAAAGAGCAGTCTAAGGCTTTAGTCCCTTTGACCCCCCCAACTTATTTATTGGTAACTACTAAATTTACCATTGTTGTGGCATGGATAAAATGGGGTGTTATGCAAAAACTGTTGCACGTGAGATGATTTCAAGTCCTTGCTTGATCTGTGAAGATCAAATAGTTAAATACTGGGCGTTGGGCTTTAACCCTCAGCAGTAGATGCATGATGGTGTTGATCAGCGCTTTGAGATGTGTCAACCTTTTTTTTTTATACTAACAGCATCATTTTCAAATTTGTGGGGGTTTTCCTTTTGAGCTTTGTTTGCTGTTGGTATTGTTTCTCACTAAAGTAATCTGAGAAATGAAAAATAAGTGACGTACCAAAAGCAAGCATTACACTCATGAATTTGCTTCTACTTCAAGGTGATCCACTTTATGAATAGATTTATTGGATTTATAGTTGTTAATTTGCCTCATCTAGAAAGTGGTGCTCTATGGAGAATTAGTGATGCTAAAATTGATTTGTTCTAGTGCTGGGGCTGCATGATACATCTTAGTGCTATACAACATCTTTGTGGAAGTAGTAATTAATAAATCTTTTGGACTGCATGAAAATGGAAAGGTAAGAATCTTAGGAGAAAAGGTGATTTCTTTAAAAATGAATCTTTTATAACTTAAAAGTATTCTAAGTAAGTAAGTACTTATTAAAGTATTTAATAACATGCCTTTTAATAAGTTTGGGGGTTTTTTTAATTAAAATATTGCTAATTAAGAATATTTGGGCTTTGGTCAAGGTAGTCAAACTTAAGAATATCTTACACTGTTTTAAAACAGATGCTTTCAAATATATACAGTAATATAACAGCAAAAAGCATTTCGATAAAAATCCTCTTAAGATTGGCTTGATTAAGACAAACTCCTGTAGTTAGTTCCTTTGTAATTACCACTGTTTATATTAAAACCTTTAAGCCTAAAGCTTCTTCTTTTCAATTGGGTTAAAAGTTATAAGTAATAAGGCTATAATCTTTTATGCCAGCATATTTTAATTTTTTATAGGTAAACTTGATTGGGGTCTGCTAGACCAAATTCTGAATAAGTGAGGTTTAGTTACATTAATGCTTGACATAGAAAATACAGAAGGGTAGATACAGAGAAAACAAAAGGCGGGAAAAATCTTGCCTTTCACTTTGCATTTAATAAGAAACAATTTGGCCAATGCCCTTGGTCACTGGTTTTTAGGTTGTAATCATTTTGCTCTGTGTTTGTTTTTTGAGCTCTTTTTCTTTGTTTGCTTTTCAGAATTTTGAGGATATCCCCCCTGCTGTTTCATTTTATTCATTTTGAGTCAACTCTTGTTACTCTGGTGTGTTTGTAATAATGAAAAGCTGGAATACCTTAAAATATTCAGTAACTGTAAACCTGATTTTCAAAAGTATTTGACAAAAAGTCACAGTAATAAATACATTTTTGTATCACAATAGTTACATGTACATAAACCTAAAAAAATTTTGGTTAAATAATATATACTTACTCATATTTCTTGTTTCATAGTCTCACATTTTCTGTTCTATTCTTTTTGTCAATGCTGATCCTGATCTACTAAATTGATTGCATGAGCCCTAGGATTGGGACCTGCACAGGGCCCTGCAAAGAGCATATTCCTGGCTGTTGGTGGTTTATTAATTTGTTTATTATTTATTTATTTATTTATTTATTATTATTTATTTATTTATTTATTAAATTGAAGTAAGTTGACATGATTTTTTTCTTTAAAAAGTACTTTCTGAAAAATTTCAGGGTTTGAGTTCTTTTTTTCCCCGAGACATTCTTTTTTATTTTCTTTTATTCTTTCCTCTGTTGTCTTTTTTTTTTTTTAATAAAAATTCCCATTATAGGAAAATTAACAAATACAGGGAAGCACACTAGAACATAATCTTACCTACCAACCAGAGACAACTAGATTAATTCTGGTTCTCAACTAAGGTTTGGGGTGGTCAATTTTGCCTCCTCAGGGGACATTGGGCAGTGTCTGCACATGTTTTTGATTGTCACTACTAGCCATGAGGTGCTACTGGCATCTAGTAGGTAAAGATCAAGGACACTGTTAAATATCCAACAGTGCCCAGAACAGCCCTCTCAGAGTAAGAAATTATCCGGCCTCAAGTGTCAGCGGTGCCAAGGTCCAGAAACCCTGGTTTAATTTACCACCATGTAATATATAAAGATTTCATTTATAGATTCCATTTACATTTATGGACTGCTACATATTTTTGATATAATATATAGTTCAGATTATAAATGACTGGCTGAAAATGAATCAAAAGTAGAAGGGGAAAAAAGACCCTAAAAATTGTGAAAGAAGGACAAATGTGCTCAAGTAAATGGCTATAAGAGATCACCTCTGTGATTCACCAAAATTACTTTTACTTGATAACCAGAGATAACACAGCAAAACATAATGGGATGTCACTATATAATTTAATTTCTTCAACAACAGCCAAATCTGGAAACAGAATTGAGCATACCCTGCAGGCAGTTAGTACACTTGATTTTTCTGCTGATTTCCCTATCTGCCTTAGGGATTTGATAATTCCTAAAGAGAGGAATAGTTTAAATGACCAGAATTTACCTACATAGACTTATGTTATACATATAGACTTTTTTGTTGTTTTTCTCTTATACCCTGTTAGCCTTAAAGAATTTACTTAGTAAAGATATTTAGAGTTTGAATATTTGAAATTCAGTGATTCTAAGAAATCTTTTATATTTTGAAAACCCTGATTAAATTTAGGGCCAAGTGGAAGTTATAATCCAAGTGGAAGACCAGGGCAAATACAGTACAATTATCCTAAAATGTGCTTAAAACTATTTCTTTACAGTCTAAAGTTATATTAGCTAAGTTAATTATTCTGCCTCTTTATTTAAAAAGTACAATTAACTGCCAGAGAAAGTAATTTCTCTTTACTATTTTATCACTAATGGGTTTTAGAGCAGGGTTTTAGAAAATGTTGTTAACCTCATTATTTTTAAGACAAATTTTAAGACAAATGTGATAGAAATAGACTAGAAGCACAACAGAATAAGATAGCAGCAGATATGAATAAGTAATACACAGATGAAAGAAAAAACAAGTGGTCCTTTGACTAAGGGAATGTAAATTATCTATTAGCCTTTTTATTTTTTATTTTTTTGATTTGTTTCTTGGATTGGCAAAGAAGAATTCTTTGCTGCTTATGAGCACTTAAATTTGTATTCCATTTTGGAGGATTAGTGATTTAACACTTCAATATGTACACCTTTTGCCCCATTAGTTATACTTGAAGGAATTTTATCCAACAGAAATATACAAATGCACCAAGACACGGGCTCAGTATATTAAGCCATTGGAACCTAACCAAATGCCCATCAATGGGAAATAGGTTAAGAAAATTACAGTACAACCATACATGAAACTGTTACCTGGCTATAAAAGAAATGAGATCAATTTCTATGTAATGATATGAAAAGGTACTCAAAAGGTATATCAAGTAAGAAAAGATCTAGGAGCAGGACATTAACAGTATTACCTCTGAAGATATTTGAGGTCACTCCCTCCTGTTTTCTAGAAGTGTAGAACATGTATTTTAAATATAATTTTTTAATTTATAAACTTTTTAAAATGACAGAATGCTGCTCTGTGAATGGAAGACTACATTGTGTTGCTCCTTTAGATAGAGTAGAATTTGCTAAAAAGAAAGTTGCAGCAGGTAAAGTGAAGCACTTATGTTCTCTTGGCCATTTTAGACACTAACCATCTGGAGCAACCATATTGCTCTTGCCACATTGCTAACAATGTAAAAATATCACTTGACTTTCCTAGTGCCTCACAAGTGCTTGTGAGATAAGACACCATGAGCCCTGTCATCTAAAAGGTACCTTATAAAGGGTTCTCATTTCTTCTCTTTATATTCATTGCTAAGAAGAGATCTTAGTGCGTTTGGATACTCTGCAGCCCTTTGGTCTTTAACTCAAGGAATAGGGTTCCAGGATTGAGAGTAAGGACTTTGCCACAGTGTTCAGTGAGGCAATAAAAAGGACCATTGTATTCTAGAAGATGAAGAACAAAGGCTATACGACTTTATAGTGCAAGGGATAAGTGACGCCAGCCCCTTTAAGAAAAACTGGAATAGAGCAGCAACTTCAAGTTATCCTTAATTATATATAGATACATAGTTTATCAAGTGTACATTATTTTCGCTGACTACCTTTGTGTACCAGAAAGAAGAATCAAGATTTCCAGTTTACTTAAGCACTCCTCATCTCAACAAGACTTAAGCCTTCAGATAATTACTTGCTTACCAGTTTTCATTATAGTGTATCAGATCATTTTACTTTTGAGTCATTGGCCTAGTATAGTGAATATCTGGGAGTTTTTAAGGTAATGAAGTTTGTCTTTTCTTAGGAATGTAGGTGGTTTGAGAACAGGTGTGACTTAATTCCTCTCTGCTGTGTTTGTTGTCCTACATTTCCCACTACATCTGGTCCTTTTTGTAGGGGATTGAGAAAAAGATTGTTCTTAGTATGGAGGAAAGTTGAACATGGATGTACACTAAGGAGAGGAACCAATGCAGAGAGCGATGAAAAACAGGAATAGGATAATGGGAAAAGTATATTGGGAGGGTGAATAGGAATGACATCAAAAGCATTGGTCTTGAGTAAGATGAGTCTTCTCCCTCTGTTTTGAGGAGATTAACAGATTAAAGATGTAGATTTTTTTTTTCCCTCATGAGTTGGATGAATTGAGAAACTACATCAAGAGGAGAGCTGCTGGGACTGAGGAGAAAGAAGAGGTAGATAACTTGAGGAAAATGTTGAGGGTTTGGAATAGATTTGCCCAATAGGTCTCCAAAGAATCTGTACTAAAGGCAACTTGTGGTTTATATTTGTGTAATACAACTCGATTAAATTTTTTTCTATTTTCATTCTGATCTTTATTCCCACACAGTCTAAATCACTGACATTTCAGTGTATTAAACTCAGTTTGCTAGATAGTAGAAGACAGTAGGTCTAATTCTGCACAGGACTATAAAGTCTGTGTATTATAACAGACTTCACTTTCACCCTCCCCAATTCTTAATTAATATAATTATTCCATGACTCATAAAGTGTACTGGTTGTATGAAGGCCCAGAATACTGGAGTTATATTTAATCCACTGTAATGTTTTTCTTGTATATAAGAGAAAAAATAACTTGGATAATTATGGGCATATCTATCATTTAGCTAAGAATCAGCCTTAAATGTTAAATGTCATTAAGGCATTTCTTTATAGCACAACTTCTTTAGACCCTAGCAGTTTAAACTGGGGAAGTATTTAAAACATGTTATAGCAACTTAAAAGTGGTAAAAGAATACATTTATTTTTGTGGATTTTAGAGTTTGTTTTCTTGAACGTTTTTCTGATGAGGTTTTCGCCATTTGAATTCTGCACAATTGATTAGATGCTAATTTCTTAAGTACAGTAATATGGATCATTGCTGTAAAGAATAGTTTGGCTTTATCAATAGTTTGGCTTTTCTTTCCCAAAGAGTAGTAAAAGGTCTGTCAAAAATGCCTGGGGCAGTCACAGTTGAGACTTGATCCTATAGAATTGTTTGTTCTCTTTCATAGTTAGATCTCCTCTGGGGAGGAACCCACTGTGTACTCATCTCTGTTTGGGAAACTACCTTTTCTTTTAACTGTTGGTTTTTACATGGTGTGATATAAAATTAAGAGAGAAAACAAAAATATGAAAAGCTGTAATATAAAGGCTCAAAGCACTGGTATTATTTAGGTGAAAGGTTATTTGATAGACTTAAATTTTTCTTGTTCTCTCTCCAGAAAACAGAGAATATGTATCACAGCAAGAGTTTCATTGGGTGTAAGAAAGCATACTAGAATACGTGCTGGTGTACTGACATGCATCAAAATGTAGTAGGATATATAAATTCAGTTTGTAATTATAATTTTGTCAAGTTTGTTAGTTATAGTTTAGCATTACCTGAAAAGTTTAATTACATTAAATCCCAAAGGATAGTCCCAATTATTTCATTTAACTGATATTTTCATTGGGAATATTGCTCTGATAATGGTCTATCATTGGGGCTTATAATTTTTTTTTTACACAGAGAATACTGAAATAGGTTCAGAGTTCATTGATCAAAAAAGTATTATTAATACCATTGATATAGAAATAGAATTTCCTCATGAAAATGAAGCATTTAGGAGTTCAATTTATTAGTAGTATTATTTAGTTTGCTGCTTCATTCCACAATATTCTGAGTGGGAGTAAAAAGCAATTATATCTTTAAACTGCTTAAGAATTATCCGAGGATTAAAATTTAACTGGCTTTTTTCCTCAAATACTTTTGTATTTAATGGTTATTATATATAAGTATAAGGTGTCTGTTACATATTTTATTGAAACAGTTTACATGACTTTGTAGCCAAACATTTCTAAGTGCCAAATTGAATAAATGTTAAATTGAGGATATTTTAAAAGCATTCAAATAAGCGGTTTTAAACTTTTTTTAGTCACAAACCTTTTGGCGGGGTATAATTGCTTTGAGAGTCTGATGGGCCATGGGCCCTCTTCTCAGAAAAATCTGTATCTGATTTTGCCTCTAGTTTCAGGGAGTTTTTGGAGTCCCTAGACATTTATCTCTGTGCACTCTAGGGTCAGTTTAAAACCTCACCTCAGGTTACCTTGTGGATGTGAGAAATATCCTTTTAGATACATTTATAGGCATAGACATTTAACAAATCTATTTGGAGAGTCCTTTGAAATCCATCTTGAGGATTATTTTAAAAGTAATATCCTTAGTCTCAAAGGCATATATTACAGTCTTTGGAATTTTTTTTTAAGCTAAACAAACCATTAAAAACCTCTATTGCTACCAAATGGGTGACTACTTTTCCACTTTTTTCTTGGGAAAGATTTTCCTTTAGGATCTGTAAAATTTCATGGTCATGCTAGGATGTAATGATTTTCATTAAGAGAGTAAATTCCTTTGCTTTGTGTAGTAGAATCCTGAGGAACTTGAACATTGGTAGGAGAGAGTATTCTAATTGGATTTTAAGTTACCTCAGTATTTACCAGATGACTTATACTGAAAAATCTTTTCAGTGTATTTTTAGTAAATACAGTGCTTTTGGATTTTTGTAGGAGATAGGTCATCATTTCAGTTATCATTATATACAGTATAGTTATAAAAGATGAATCTGAACTCCTGGGCATTGTTTAGAAGCTAAATATTCAGCCACAAACCAAAATTCTAAAAACAAACAAATTGTAAGTTTCAATAAGTTTTCTTTACTGTGCACTAAACATTCTAGAAATCTGATTGTGTCTATGTCCGTTTGTATACTGTGTGTAAGAATATATGCATTTCTTTTGTAGCCACGTCACGAATATTTTAATGTCCCTGTGTACTAAATGACTACTCATCGTGCATGCAGAATTTCACAGAGGAAATAGAGAGCTGATATGCTTATGAAAGAAAATATCCTCAGCTTGGTGACTGATTACCTTGTATAATAATAATAGAACATTTCAGAACTATCACCTTTATAATTGTAATAATTTTCCTGTTCTCATCCTCTTTTCTGTTTTATTTTCATTCTATATGTGATCTTGATACAGCTTTTTCTGCTTGCAACTGGTTTAATTTCTTCTTGAAAAAACATGACCTATGACCATTTTGAGTAATGTTTCATCTTAAACACGTGTCATCATTTATGAACCATCTGTGATTAATCTTGTAAGAGGAATAACTAGCAATTGTTAAAATGTTTACCAAAGAAAATATAGCTGAAATGCTAGGTCAGAATAAGCAGTGCCGTACTATAGTGTGGTTTGGTCTTCAAATGTTGGGGGGGGCCACTGGGGAGCTATATTTAGGGTGGTTATGTTATAGTCTGTATGAGCAACATCTTCTAATGTATCACATAAAAGTGTATTTGGAAATAATACATGAAAGTAAAATCGGTACTATTATAGAATATTTAAGGTAAAATTCACAGTTTCTAAGAAATTTGTAATGCTGCATTTATTGAATCACATTTGTGCTGTACAATATCAAACAGTTCCTTGAAGAACTATCAGAAAGCTATGTCAGAAAAGTCTCTTCTGCATTATCTATTGTTCAATAGTAAGCATTTCAAAATATTAATATGGGGTTTATTTTATATAGTTAAGATTCTTATATTTAAATACTAATTTTACTAGTTATGATTTTATAATTAAGTCTGCATTTAGATAATGGTTTGTTAAATATGGTTTTATATTTCTGAATATTAAAACCTTTAATGTTGATCATTTTTGTGTATACTTTTAATAAAATATACAACATATATTATTATAAAGGGTAAATTACCAAATAATTCATTGTTTATGTCTAGAGAGTTTAACGCCTGAGTTTAGTAAGCTATCATTAAACAATAAATTCAAAAGATGCTCAAACTGGTTTACCTCTGAAAGAAGACCTGTGAAAATGTGTGTTAGGCAGGTATGCAGATCAGTTGTTTCCATTATTACCATTCTCACTGTACTACATGACATTTGAAGCACCTGGATGGGCTATCAAATGAGAAATTTAGCATTATACATTGATAGCGTTGGGATACATTGGTCTTTTCGTTTCCATTTTTTTCCTCTATCCCTTCCCCAGCCCTGCAACATGTCATTCATCTGGTTTTACTGCTGTATAAATATGCATGGTCTCATGCATGTTTGCTTTGGATGCTGTGTGCCCAGCTGTAACAAGATGTTGCTTCTTTTGTTATTTGTATACAGCTGCTTGCTTTAAACTAGTAGATTCTGAAATAGCTTTCCTTGCATGTCTAAAATAAAAGTATTGCATGTACTTTGTCTCATGTGAATGACTTTTTTCTTCTTCATCCTTTTGATAAATAATATATTTCACATTTAATTTTTCCAGGTAATCATTTAAAAGTGTGGTTTAAAAAGTAACAAAATTTACTAGTTTAACTTAAGTGTAGTTTAGTAGTGTTCAGTATATTCACATTGTTGTGCAACAGATCTCCAGAAGTTTTTCATCTTGCAAAACTGAAACTCTGTACCCATTATAAACAACTGTTCCCCACTTCCCCTCCCCTCAGCCCTTGGTAACCACTTTTCTACTTTCTGTTTCTATGAACTTGACTAATTTAGATAATAGTTTTTGCAGGTGATTTTGAGCTACAATTTTGGTGTGAACATGTGAAAATTAATTTTATATTATAAATACAATTGATTAAAAAAACTAATGTACTATTTGTATGTCTCAAAGAAAGAAAATGTGTAAATCTTTGAAGTTAGTCTTTTTAGAAAGGACAGATATTTTAAATATTGCATATTTGAGAGGCAACATGGTTTTCTTCAAGAAATGCTATATAAGATTGCAGACAGTGAGCACATAGGGGAAATCTGACCAGCTCCAGGGAATAGGATAGGGGGACATTTTTACATGGATAAGATAAGAAGAATGTTAACTATAGAATTCAATGTAGGCACCCTTTAATAAGTACATTAAAGGTTGTATGATGTTTTAAAAATTATATAACATTAAATGGAAATGATTATTTTTAAATTGTCCCCTTTATTAAAATATGTATGCGATTCAGGTGTCAGTCTTGCAGTATATTTAATGTTTAAGGCTAAACATTATAAATGAAAGAGATTGGCTTACATCATTCTTAAGAGTATTGCATCATTTCCATTAAATTTTCTTTTAAAGCTATATCATGAAAACTCTGAGACATACAAATAGAATAGTATAAGGAACTCTCATGTACACATCACTCGGCTCCAACAACCATCAACTCAATGCTAGTTTCATAAATGACCATCACCCCGCCCTTTTTGCCAGAGTATTTTACAGCAAGCCCTAGACATCCTATCACTTCATCTTTAATACTTCAGTATGTATCCCTAAGAGAGTAGTACCACACCCCCCCCAAAATTAACAGTAATTCCTAACATCTTATTCCTGGTTCGTTTTTTTCCCTAATTGTCTGAAAAATGGAGCCAGATTCCAAACAAAGCTCACATTGTATCTGGTCTCTTTAAGTCTCTGTTAATCTTTAACAACGCCTCTGCTTTTACCCTCCTTTGCCTTTTTTTGTTAAACTGAGTCCCCTATGCTGTAGAATCTCCTTTATTCTGTATTTGGCAGATTATAATGGCAATGTTTAACTTTTCTTATCCTCCATGTATATTTAGGTCTGTAGCCTGGTTAGGTTGAGGTTTAATTTGGGGGGGGGGGAGGCAAGAATACTTCATAAAAAATAGCCTTTTTCCACCAAAGCTGACTTTTACCCATTTTTCATTAATACACAAACATACTAAAAGGTCATCATATGAACTTTATATATCAAGTTGGTTTATAGTAAGGCTAAATACGTTCATTTAGATTTCAGTTGTGTAATGTATCAGCTAATATTTTTTGAGCACTTTCTGTGAATCAGGCACTAAGCCTTCTCTCTCTTAATCTCTACATATGAAGGTAAGTACTATGATCCATGTTTTCCAAATAAGGAAACAGACTAGAGAGTTTAAATAATAATTTTAAGATTATTCCATGTAGTGCTTTACATACAGTTAAATCTAATGTATGGATTTATGGTTTAATTTTTCTTTTCCTTGTTTTGTGCTGTACCACAATTAGGATGCAAAAGTAAGTTATTTGGGTACAAAAATTGTTTTCCTCTGTTAAAATCTAGTATGCCTTTTAATTACAAACTTGTTGCTGGTAATACCTGAAGTTTGACCTACTTGGTCCTTTTTTATTTTGTGCCGTGCAAAATTAGAAACCTTGGAAAAACTTTTAATTTTTTTCTAGTATTCCTGCTTTGTTTAGTCTTTTGACATTTAAAGATTAGTATTGGTTATTACATAGAACAAAAGGCACTTTTGTCCCAGATCCCAGAGCATTCTTTCTGTATGTTGCTTCTACTGAAGCCATTGGTTGCTGTGGGGAGGTCTGAGAAGGTCAGTTTCTGCAGCCTTGCTGCTGGGGACATTTAAGTCCAAAACTGAGTAAAAACTCAAAGACTAAATACATGTGACAAAAAAAGAGTAGGGAAAACAAAAATATGTGAAGAATGGGAGAACTCAGGGGGGGTTTCCATGGTCTTTATTTAGGGGAGGTTTTGAATTTTAACATTAAGGTAACTTGCCTTTCCTGTAGAAATGTCGGTAGCGATGATTTCCTTAAATGCCAGTGGGCTTGCAGTGCATTTGCAGTGGGTTTGACTGCTTTTTGTTACAGTAATGGAGCCCAGCACAATTAGTAGGTAATCAGTAGGTATTTAATGCATGCTGAAAATATCCTCCTGTGGTCTCTGATGTTTGGGACGCAAATCATTAAATAAGCAATGGCTCTCCATAGGAAGTGCCCATGCTGTAGAACTGTTTGCATTCACTGAAACTTGCAGCCCTTCTGTGTCAATTTCACATTCTCAAGCCTCCCCCAATATGCTTACCAGAGTCTCACATTTTCCCTCCACAGGAAGCTGAAACCCCACGTAGTGTTCTTGAAGAAATTGGACTGACATAACTCTTCTCCCCTGTTGATGACTTCTTGTGGCATTTCACACACTGTAGATGGTCACTGCCTTCATGTCCATGTTAGCTAATGGTGTAAGATGACGTCTTGTCAGTATTACTGTTCTGCTAAGCTGCTTCATTCAGGCCTACACAATTTTTTTTTTAAAGGGAACTTTGGTTAATCAAGTGATAACAAGGGATTTAAATATGAATTAGAATGAATGCAGAAAAAGGTACTTTTTCTGGCTATTTTAAAGTTTATAGGTCTGTTTCTCTTGAATAGATTATTATCATTACCTTGATTATGTGTATCTATGAATATGACACAATCAGGCAATAGACATTAATTACTGTCTGGCAAAAAAGTTAAATTATGTGAAACCTGGTTTTATGAAACCAAAGACTAGTGCATTTCAGTATGTATGCAAATAAAGGGAATTGACATGTCACATATCGAATGAAAGTTTCACTCTATGTTGAAACTCTAGAAAAAAAACAAATTTATACCAAAGACCCTTATTAGAAACTAAACACCTTAAAACAAAGGCAATACACAAAAGACTAATGGAATGATGCTGTTTTACACTAAAAATTATTTCTTAGGCATTCTAAACCTGGAATGAGGAACAGAGATCAGCTGTTTCATAATAGTAAGCACGTTATTTTTAAGGCCAAGGAACATTTGACTCCTGAGATAAGTTTTTTGTGGTTATAATCATTCAGTAACGTAGTTGGATTTTTTTTGATGCCCCCAAAATTAAATGGAATTGTTGACTTACCAGGGATTCTTAGTCTCTTACAGAAAATGTGCTACTCTCTTCACAAAGTGTAGCATAAGTCATTGTTTAAAGCACGAATATTCCTTCTGGGGTGCTTGTTACAGCCAAATTTATTTTACTCCCCTATTGCTTCCCTCCACTTAGAAGTGCAGCAAACTGTAGGGCAGCTTCCTTCCCTTCCATGGCACTGCCTAGTTATCGGAAATCATAAATATAAAAACGGACACCACCTCTCATAGGAAAGTGTGAGTTGAATGAAGTAAAATGGCATTAGTGAGCTCTATATTTTTTAAGTATATACAGTTGTTTCAATGTCACTTTTATACATACTTCTACGTATGTAAACATGTCTTCACAGTTTATACTTCATTTGTATCTGCTGGGCTGGATTAAGCTTTGTTGTGATTGTGACCAGTATTCAGGCCACATGAGCACTGTCTTACCACATCACCAATTAGTTGTAATAAATGTTAAATGTACACCACTACAGTGTGTTTTTATCTGTCTCCAAAAGTTTGTCAAACTATGAAGAGCTGCTGAAGGAAGAATTAAAAAGAAAAAATTTTTAAGTAGAATGTTGAAAATTCACCTCCATTTGAAAGTGGTGGTGGTTAAAAGCACACACAAGATAAATGGTGGAAGATTTAAGGAGTCTTCATGTACTTCAAGCTCATTAAAAAATAATGTGGAGTCCATGCTACTGAGAGCTTATCTACACATTTATTTTCAATCAATAAATGCCGCTTTTAAAACCTTGATGCAATTGACTTTTCTCTTTCTGAATGAGCAACTCGGATCACTCCAGGTAATCATAAGTATTCCAAGTCATAGGTAATCCAAACTTATTTTGGAGTCCCTCCCCCTCCAACCCCCCCACCCCCCGAATTGGAGGTGCTAACACTTGCTGAAATGGATGGGTATATGCAAACTACTATCTGGTATAAGTAGCAAATCAAAGCTTTGGTTATCATGATAGTTAAGGGACTGCCTATTAACTACAGATAGGAAATGTTATATACAAAAATGCGGGTTTTTTTTTTAAGGTATACTCTGATTTCTGGAAAAAACATCTTTATAGGAAAATAATAAATTGAGGATATGTAAGAACAAGGAAACAAACTACCATCAAATGAAGTTGCTAGTCTGCTAAAAAAAAGATATGTGTACACTTTAAAAAAAAAAAAGATGTGTAGATTTAAAGAACCTCCAACATGCAGCTATCTCTTCACTGAAAACAGGCCTATGGCCTGCTGGCAATGTAGAGTTGGAATTTTTGAATCATAAATAGTAATCAAATTATAAGTTTAAAAAACACAATAAGTTTTAAGTTCAAGATGGACATTTATCAGGATAATGACCCAGTCAGTGTTTTAAAAACTACTTCCTTCCATCCCTATCCATTAATATTTGAGGGAAAAGTCACCAACATCTCAATCACCTTGAGGATGAGCTGGTGTTCATCTAATTTTTTCCTCCATAATCTATTAAGATTCAGCTTTGAGTGCCACATTTAATTGTGTATATATCTTGGCTGTATTTAGGAAAGAACTGAAAATTTTTGAATTCAGTGAGAATTATTCAGCATAGTGAATCCAGTAGATACAGTAATTTTTCAATCATTTTTAGGGTACAGGCAATTAAATTATGGAACAAAACCTTTTTTTCTTTTTTTTGGCTGCACCGCATGGCTTATGGGATCTTAGCTCCCCGGCCAGGGATCAAACCCCAGCCCACGGCAGTGAAAGCGCTGAGTACTAGCCGCTGGATTGCCAGGGAATTCCCACAAATCAATTTTTAAAGTAAAATGTATTCTGGACCACATAATTCCTTTCCTTTAGACTACAGAACTTTAATTTTCAACAGATACCACTCAGAAATCACAATCTTGAGGAAATTTCTTTTCCTATTTCTGTTAACCTCAGTATTTTGTGCATCCTTAAGTCCTTATTTCCAAATCTCAAGTTGCCAAATGCCACATAATCGGAAATTCAAGAGCTCCAGTACTTCAATGGAAAGGAGGTTACTAACAATAAAAAATTTATAAGGAAGTATGAGAGCATCTTTTCTTTTTTATGATCTGAAACCTAAGAATGATATTTTGCCTTAAGCTTTTTATTTTATTTATTTATTTTTTTGGCCGCATCACACAGCATGCAGGATCTTAGTTCCCCAACTAGGGAATAGACCCGGGCCCTTCATGGTGAAAGCAGAGTCCTAACCACTGGACCACCAGGAAAGCCCTTAATGTTTTTTTTTAAACAAGTTTCTCTGACCACTATTCCTTTTTACCAGAATTGCTTTAACAAGAGGCATATTCAGTAGCAATAAGCTCTGTAACACAGTATAGAAAAGATGAACACTCTAATGGAAAACTATGGGGTAGGAGAGAGGAGAAAAAACTGATTCTACCCTTTAGTACTTTAAAAACTAAGAAAGTGAATTTTAAAGTAAAAAAGCTGTTCAGCTATCAACATATAAAAAATCCAACAATTATTAATAAGGAGCAAACAACCAAAGTTAATGCCATTAAATACAAAAAAAAGTGTTTGGCTTGGCCGATATGTACAAAGATGAATAAAAGCATAAAATTTACCAAACTGACAATGGTTAAAGTAATTTGGCACAGGAATAGCAAAATTTATTGTTGACAGAGTAAATTTTTTGTAGTCTTTATGGAGGGCAAATTGGAAATACTTCTGTATTCATATCTCTTGATGTAATTTATCCTAAGGAAATGATCAGAAATGTGTGAAAGTATTTAACGAAATCCACCACAGGATTGTTTATAGCACAGGATTCTTTAATAGGGCAAAATTTAAAATAACTTTAAAATCCAACAATAGGGCTATGGTTGAATAAACTGATAGATCCACACTATGCAGTGAGTAAAAATAACAGTAAGACTAGGGCTTGATGAAATAGGACAATGGTGTGAAAAAAAGCAGCCATATATGTTATCTTTGTGTAAAAAACAAAACAAAAACAAAACTGTACACATCCATATACCCAGAAGAAAAGAAAAAAAGACTTAAAGCAATGCCCCAGTGTTAACTGGTTAAGGGTCAGGATTATAAGTAATTTTTGTGTTGTATACATTTTATGTTTTCCAGGTTTTCTATACTAAACACAGTGCGATTATCAGAGAATAAAAGTATTTTTAAATAGGGTTCCAAGCTACATAGGGTTCTGCCAGACTTGCTAACCTTCGTGAGCAGAGTGCCCTCTATCCAACCACGTAGCCGCCATAATAAGTAAGCTGTACAATCGCTGAAGAACACAGTAAATTTATTTGGATTTGGGACTCTGAAGAGTTCGGTCTCCGCTCCGCGACCTCCTCCCGCCACGGCTCCTGGACCTGGAGGAGCTCTGGCTGCAACTCCGGCTGCGGCGGCTGTGGCTGCGGCTGCCCCGACCCCGGCTGCGGTCCCTTTTTCTTCCTCTGCTTCGGGAGCTGTGCCTCTCCCGGCTTTTGGACGTGTGTTTGTGAGATTTCTCGCGCCCGTGACTGCTCCTCCTCTTCCTCTCGGCCTCCCCGTTCCTCTTGTAGGAGTGGGCCGGCCCGGGGCTCCTCCTCCTGCGCGCCCTGCTATAGTAGTCTTCGTGGCGGCCCAGCCGCTCCCTCCTCTCCGAGTTCTTACCGAAGGAGGAGCCAGTCCGGTCCGGAGACAGGTAGATGTCTCGATTCGCTTCCCAAAATTCATTGTTGGGATTTCTGAACACGTGAAGAAAGTTGCAGTGTTTCCCTCTTGGACACTGCTGTATTTCAAACAAACCTGCAACGGCACAGTGAAGAACCGGCATTTACTGCTGGCACCTCATCCTTTTCAGAAGGTACATTTCTGATGTTCGCCTGTGATAGGACTATTTTCTCCTTTCGTACATTGATGTCATAGTTTGGGTTCCCTGACTTTCAGAAATATTCAGTGCTTTAATAAAGGGCACTGTGAAAAGTGACAGATTAGAATTTGTAATTAACCAGAATGTCCCGTTCCCCTACTGGATTATGATGTGTTGTGCAACCGAACCAATGGTGACCACATTATTTTTTCTGGGGTTTCACCATCCTGCTGACTGACAATGTAGATCCCTAATTAACACTGAAGAACCAGCCCTGGGAGTCCCGCTGGTAACATGCTTTGAGGGCAGGGTGGTGGGAGGACTGAATCACTGACCAAAAGAAAGCCTACTGTAAGTAGAGGATCCTGTATTTTCTTATACTCCAAGAAGAAGATAAGCACTGGCCTAATGTTTTAAATTTACCAGGTGCTTTTAATATGGAAGATTTTCATCAACGGTGAGATCTACTTGAACATTTTAGAGATATTTTTGGGATTTTCAAACTTTTTCTTAAAAGTGGTAAATTCTCTAAATATGTAAAAGAGTTTTAAAAGTGAAACACCTCCATACCACACACTGTATACCAAAAGTCAGTCAAAATGGATCAGAGTCCTAAACGTAAGCTATGAAACTATAAAACTCTTTGAAGAAAACATACAAGTAAATCTTCGTGACATGGGCTCAGCAATGGATTTTTAGATACGACACCAAAAGCACAAGCAAATAAACAGAAAAATTGGACTTCATCAAAATCAAAAACTTGTGCTTCAAAGGACACCATCAAAGTGAAAAGACAACCCACATAATGGGAGAAAATATTTGCAAATCATATCTGTGATAAGGGACCTATCTGTAGAATATATCAAGAACTCTTACAACTCAATAAGAAGAAGAGGGACTTCCCTGGTGGTCCAGTGGCTAAGACGCCATGCTCCCAACGCAGGGGCAGGGGTGGGGGGGGGGTGGGGGTGGGGGTGGGGGCGGGGTGCCGGGTTCGATCTCTGGTCAGGGAACTAGATCCCACATGCCACAACTAAGGATCCCACAAGACAAGCCACAACTAATGATCCCATAGGGTGCAACTAAGACTCAGTGCAGTCAAATAAATAAATATTAAAATAAATAAATAAAAGATTCAAGATTAAAAAATAAGACATATAACCTAATGAAAATGGGCAAAGTATTTGAACTGATATCTCTCCAAAGACAATATACAGTGGCCAATAATCCAATAATAAGGACACGAAAAAATGCTCATAACTTACTAAGAAAAATAAAGCTATTATTTAAAAAATAACAAGTGAGGACTTCCTAGGTGGCACAGTGGGTAAGAATCCTCCTGCCAATGCAGGGGACACGGGTTTGATCCCTGCCCCAGGAAGATACCACATTACATGGAGCAACTAAGCCCGTGTGCCACAACTATGGAGCCTGTGCTCTAGAGCCCATGAGCCGCAACTATTGAGCCCATGTGCCACAACTACTGAAGCCCACACGCCTGGAGCCCGTGCTCTGCAACAAGAGAGGCCACCACAATGAGAAGCCTGCGCACCACAAGGAAGAGTAGCCCCCGCTCGCCGCAACTAGAGAAAGCCCGTGTGCACAATGAAGACCCAACACAGCCAATAAAATAAATTAATTAATTAATTAAAAAAAAAAAACAAGTGAAATAGTCTCCTGCTTTGGGGGAGTCAAAGTCACACTCAGAAGCACCTCAGTGAAATCACACTGGATTCCCAGGAACTGACAAAAGTAACCGCCTTCATGGAGAAAACAGACCCATCTCTTTCAGCCCCCCAGTCTTTAAATAAGGCATAACGGTTTGTCTGGTTTGCCAAAGCAAGGAATTCTAAATTCCCTTTCTC
This sequence comes from Hippopotamus amphibius kiboko, assembly GCF_030028045.1. Lineage (NCBI taxonomy): Eukaryota > Metazoa > Chordata > Mammalia > Artiodactyla > Hippopotamidae > Hippopotamus > Hippopotamus amphibius. Next base: position 123,798,710 of record NC_080203.1, read on the forward strand.
CCCCTTCAAATAAATGGCTTTTAAGTGACAGCATCCATTAAGACCAGGTTGCCAAAGATTCAGACTTTATATAAATTATAGATCTTGAAATAAGAGGTTTTAAGCAGGCGAGTATAAAGCAAAGCAAAGGGTAAGGGAAGTGGTCCCCCAAGGCACGGGCAGCTCCTCTCCTAGTTCCCCCAGCACTTCAACAATAAATGGTTCAGCTAAGCCCATCTGACAGAAATCAAAACAGAACGAGCCCTTCAAAACTGCCAGCTACTCAAAGGACTGACTCATTTCCTGATTCTGCAGCCGCTGTCTGATGAGTCAGTCCAACTGAATGTGCCCTGACCAGGTTCTACAGCTATAATCAATCTCTACGGCACAAAATCTTGTATTTCAATAAGGCAGGAAGTGTTATAGGTAATGTTTTAGGTGGCAAAGATGACAGAAGGTTCATTAGGGATAAAGTGAGAAGTCAATTAATAGAAAAGACCTCCAAGACTGCAATCAGGAGACAGTGTCCCATAGACACTTCTCATGAGAGCTTCATGAAGAGCCCAGGACCCTGAGCACCAGCTCTGTCACCCATACACTGTGACCCCAGTCACCTCATCTATAAAGTGACCCACAAGGTTGGTTACAGGTCTAAAATGTGGTGTTCTTTATATAATGATCTCTGTTCATCTACCAGGTGAGGCAAAACCTATGCTTCACCCCTTTATAAAGGTTGGTTTTTTCCCTAAGACTATCCCTTTATATGACAGTGGAACAGTGGGGAAAAAAATCATGTATTTTACCACAAATTGCCATTTTCCATCGGGTCACTGGGCAGAATTCGCACTGGAGCTGTCGTCCTGCGTACCACCGTCCATTAAACAGAGAAAGGGCTGCTTGGCATTCTTCTTCCCTTTATACCACAAATTAAAGGATGCACTTTAGAGTAACTTTCTAATATGTAGATTAGCCCTATTGTTAATTAACCCTTGTATTTGTTTACTGTAGGACCACCAAGTTCACTGCTTTTGTGCTACCTAGGGAGTCCTCATTACAGCATTCAAGGTCCTGAAGCTCACAATTTATTCAGGAACCGGTTTTTTTTAAACTAACCCTCCCAGAGGTTTTGATGCAGGGAAATCGACTTGAGTCAAAGCTTCTTAAACCAAGATATTGGACCATTAAAAATGTAGAAGTGTTTTCCATTCTCAGCGCCTGTTCTTTCTCAGCTCAGATCAGCTTCCTATTATTCAATACAATGGTTAATTTACCCCATTAGCCATGGCGCCAGCACAGGCAAACAGCAAGACAAGCAGAAATGACACACTAACTGCTTGCTCTCTTAGCCGGCCAAATGCACATTGAAATTATTTGGGGGTTTAATTTCTGGCTCTTTCCATTTATACTCTTTTGTTCTCTATTCTAGTTATCCCTTTTTGGTTTGTGTTTTAATTATTAAAATTATATAAGTAAAAAATTATATTGCAAAAGATTAAAAACTCTATACTAAGTATACAAAGAATGAAACACAAATGTATAATTTTCTAATCCCTTCTATATTTCTAGATCAGCTCTTAATATTTACATTTTTAAAAATACCATGCATATGAAAGCTATATATTCAGTGGAAAAATCCCAGATGTTAACGTAATCACAACACTATACTGTGACAAAACATGAAGATGTTTATGTTCAGAATACTTACGATTGATACTGAACATACACATTGCCCCTCAGATGAGGTTCCAAGTTGCAGCTGACCTAAGGAGCAATGAAGAATTGCATCATTAAAAATAAAACAAGACACAAACCTAAGGAAAAGAAGCCCTCCAGTCACAGAATGCACTTTTTGTCCAGACCAACATTACCAAAAGTTGTTATCAATCAAAGATTCCAAAATTAAGATACTACCCAACTCTCCTGTCTATTTAAGGCATACTTCAGCACATGGCAGAGTTGCAGGCCCCAAGTACCTGATCTCTGTTGATGCTGATTCTTTTTTGTCCAAAGATATGAAATGTTTCACACATGCATAAAAATACAGTCTATTTAAAAAAAAGAAAAAAAAATAGAGACTAGAAATCAGCCCCTATATACACCACCGAGATTTAACACTAACATTTTCCATTTTTGCCTGAGAATGTTTAAATATGTAAAACATGAAAGACCCAGTTGAAGCCCTTCCATCCTATTCTTTTTCCTCCTCCATCACATAGGTGAACGTTATCCTGAGGTTGGCCATATCCTTCACATTGCAAACACACACACACACACCCCTATCTATACAGACACAATACCCACAGCCATACATACACACAGCAGGCATACACACACATATCATGTGTGCCAAAAAATATATACATATATTATGTATAGACATACAAAGAAGTGTATGTCTATTATGTATATATGGGTATACACATATTTATTTACATATATGCTAAGAAGTACATATATATATTGATAAACAATATACAGTATGGCTTTGTATATTTTAAAATTTTGTAAAATTAATATTTATTCCATATCCTTTTTTCAAGATGTAATCATGTAAACTTAGTGACTCATTTTAAACTACTTTATACTGGATATATCAAATTATCAAAGTTATTTATCCACTCCTCTAATGATGGGTATCCAAGGTGCTTCCAATTTTTCATCAACAAACAGCGATGCAGTCAGCAAGCCTGAACGTGTCTCTGGGTGGTAGGACTTTGTCTAGCATGCATGACCGGAAGTAGTATGCTGATTTGTAGGTTCCATGTACCTTCAACCTCATTAGGTATTGACAAAACTGCTCTCTAAAGTGATTTTACTAATTTACACAACCTCGCCCATGCTTGGTATTAGAATTCATAATTTTTTACCTGACAGGTATGAATAACATCTCATTTTAATATGCACTGTTCCCATTACTAGTGAGGTTGAACATTTGATCATTTGCCTTCAAAAATGACAAATCTGATTTCATTTAATATAATGGTATAAAAAGGTCCTCAAATATTCATACTAATGTTTAGCTTTTCTTTTCAAAATGAATCTATCAATATAATTTTACAAATTAGTTGCAGAGTATTTTTATTAGAGCATCCCAAGAGAGGCAGGATGTGTACTGACTGACAGTATTGACTGACACCATCCTTAGGAGGAAGACTAGAGACTTCCCTGGCAGTCTGGTGGTTAAGACTTCGCCTTCCGATACAGGGGGTGGGGGTTTGATCCCTAGCTGGGGAGCTAAGATCCCACCTCTTGGGTTGGAAAAACCAAAACAAAACAGAAGCAATATTGTAACAAATTCAGTAAAAAAAGTTTAAAATTGTTCCACATCAAAAAAAAAAAAAAAAAAAAAAAAAAGGAAGACTGAAAGGCCTCAGGCCTCACATCAGCCTCACCAGGGTCCTTAGAGATCATTTAAGCCAGTAGTTCCCAAAGACCCGTTATTAATTTTCCATGATGAATTTGATGTTTCGGAAATTCTTCTGCTAAAAATTTATTAAACAGCTTTCCATTGATAACTGTCAATGTGATTAGCATGAGCCTGGCTGACAGAATTCTCAACAAAAGGGGAAAACAAACAAACAAGGCCTGTTGCAGATAATGGGGTGATTTCCACTAAACATTCTGAGGTGTTGAAAGCAGCTCCAGCACTAACTTCCCAGAAGCAGTACGATATAGGGACCCCACGAGGGAAAACACAGGTAGTCCAATCCTCGCTCTTTCAGGATGAGGAAAAGGCACAAAGCGGCAGAGAGACCAGGTGCTTCTCATGTGGCACCGAGTTGTGTGTGGCCAGGCATTTAGAAGTAGTGCGAAGACAGAAAAGTGCACACAACAGAAAGAAAGGATAAAGGGGAAAGAGAAATTTTGAAAGAATTTTTAAAAATCTTGAAATCAGCAGAAAGAAGGATAGCCCTGAATTTCACAAGAGCTGCAGCTTCTCAGTTTCTTAGCTGTTCCAACTTTCCACCGTCATTTCCAACTAGCAGAAAAAACTCACAGCTTTATTCTTATCTTTTTCCAAATTAAGGGCCATTTCCCCCATCCTAACATAACAAAATCATTCAGGTTCGGATCTGATCAAATCGCAGACGGCAGGAGGCTTCACTGTATTAGGATTTGACCACTGGGCCCAGGAGCAGCAGCCATGACACCTGACTTCATGCTTGCTTTAAGGAATGTTTTAAAATAACTGTAATCTGAACACCTCTTTTACCCCCTATGCTGCATCACAAACCACGACTCTGGGAACACTATGTTCAGTATTGAGAGTATCCAATGAATAAAAACAAAGTAAAAAAAAAAAAAAAGAATCAAGATTTATGTTCTTGGGTAGGTCCAAAAGAAAGAACATGCACCTTGGGTGGAAGCTGCAACCAGGCACCGTCAGCACAATACACTAACAATAAATCAACCACCACGGTAGGTGGAGTAAGTGGAGGAGTGTCACGCTCTGCTCTCCACGGCTCTAGGGGAGACCGACCACAGGAGGGAAGGCATTCCCTATCATACACAGCCCCTAAGTGAACACTTGGACAGCTATCTGGAGAGCAACTTACGCAGAGAATTCACAGGCTGGAAAAGAGTTGGACCACAAAGGTACTGAGTGGATGAAAGATCTTTTCCCATCAAAACCTTAGAACCCAGGAAATGTCATGCTAGTACCCGTTCATGATTTCAAGTAGTACCTCTACTGAATTGGCAACGAGGCGGGTGGAGAAGGAGAGAGAAGGAATTAGCATTTCCTTCCAGCACAGGGCCAGGCCCTGCACCACGGCACATGTCCCACCCAGGCAGAGAGCCTGTGCCCTCGCTTTCCCATCCCATCCGGTACTTCAGAGGGAGGTGAACCAGTCCCCTTCTCTACGCGCACTGCCTGTGCCCACCTTGAACTGGATCACTTTCCCCACATTCCTGAACTCGGGGAGCACGTCGTCATAGAAGTCCAGGAACTGCTGGTATGTTTCCTCTTCGCTGTACTCCAGGCTTGCATCGGGGTCATAGTCGTCCCTTCTGCACTGCTCCATCCCAAACGTTGTAAACATGCTTTTAATAAGAAGGGTGGGACTTGACGCCGGGAAATTGTGTTTACGTGAACATCTGCGTGTGAAGGAAAAAGGTCAGCAGTCTAATGGTGAGAAATTACACATAAAAATCTTGCCTTAAACTGTGAGATAAAGACTCACGCAACTTAGCTGTTTCGACTGAACTGTAAGATGATAAACCCCATTCGGACTTTAAATTTCAACACTTAACAAAACTGTTCTAAAGCAGACCGATATATTGGATCTCATTAAAATGTAAAATTGGGAATCATTTCCAAGTTCAGATGCTATTCAGCTGCCTTTTACTGAAGTTCAGGAAGCCTTACACACATGGAAGCACAGGGAAAGAGGAGATGCATGGGCATGACAGACCATGATGACAGGCACACAGATACCATGCGTGGGACTCAGGACAAGGTGAGAACAGTGCAATCCTGGTTCCATATGATCGCCAACAAATCCAACCCTTAGAGAACAGGGTGTTTGGAGAGTTTCAGCTACATGGAACGAATTTCATAGTTTTCATGGCATTTTTATATTCTTTCCTCTGATCCTTGCAACCTGTTAGGACCGCCTGGGCTCGTATTTTTTCCATTTTGAAAGAAGGAAAGTGAGGAGCTCATCGACAGTCTACTGCCTGTGTGTCATATGGTGTGCTGAATGTAAGGAGCTTCTCTAATGAAGGTGGTTAACCGTTGTGAAGAACAATTTTCTTTTCATCGTTTAAACTGGACTGGGTTGTAACTGAGTAATTTTCTAAAAACATCTTTTATATGAGTTTACTTTCTTATTTACTTCCTTCTCCTCAAATAAAATGAAGGGAAAAAATGCAGTTTAAGACTCCAAATCATCAAAATTTTCCTGATTAAATTTCTAGTTTAAAAATTAGTTAAAACAAAAATTTCAGAAAAAAAACTCCAGAACTTTGGAAGAAAGTTGAAAAACAAGGCAAGTGTTAGAAAAAAACAATGACCCTGAAATGAATAAATGTTTACCTCATACTCACTTTCCATTGTCTGTAACGTACACCTGTACATCTAGTGAGACAATGCACACAGAACGCCTGGCACACACCATGCCCCGCTCAGAAATGTGCAGTGTTCATTAATGTGAAACTTTCTATTTTTCAAAGGACCCTCCTACATTATTCAGTCAGAGACCTTGTAATGAGATCCATCTTCCCAAGGACAAGTACCCACAGAAAAAAGAACGAGGATTCAACCTGGTTGGCAGTGTTAGCAGAACCAGAATTTTACAAGTATGAAACACATACAGAATTAAATGAGAAACCAATTTAACAAGGTTAAAATTCTCATGGGATTATTATATCTGAATGAACTTGGCTCTAGTACCCGGCATGTCAAATGAGCATTTGTGAATTTTGGAACAGTGCCAAAGTCCCCGTCTAGGGAAAAATCCCACTTGGCTAGGAGACAGTGCATATAATCTGAGCGTATTTAAGGCCAGCCCTACAGGTTCTACTGAAAAGTCAGCTAAGACAAGAGATATTTCAGAAGGCAGTCTAAAGCTGTAGTACCAAACCCGTGTGATTTTCAGAATCATCTGGGAAGAACTGAGATTTCTCAGGTCCTGCCCTAGACCATCTGTTCAGACCTCAAAGAGCGGGGAACCCATGCTTTCAAAGTAACTCCCCACCCAGTCCTGAAGGTCAGCCATGTTTGGGGACTCCTGGTTTGGGCCATGCTATTTACCCATTACTCAGATCCTTTAATCAAGTAAGACTGCCACAAAATCATATAGCTGGACATTACCTTAACTGAAGGACAGCCAACAAATGGCATGGGTCTCCAAATGCCCCCTCAAGTAGAACTAACTGACTATGCCTCTTTTTCTCTTCTCAAGGGAGCACTCCAGGTACTCTCTACCTTTGTCCTTTATAGAATCAAGTGACATGCTAAAGTTAGGCTGTGATTATTCACTGAAGGTCTTTGTGAGAAATATTCTCATGAAAATTACATATGCAACTATTAATAAAATATCAAAGTTACTGTCCACCTTCCTATTCAATGTCTTTATACAGTATTCCATGGGAGAAATATTTAGATTCTGATGCCTGGAAAATCTTTGTCTTTCCAGAGATCCCACTCATTTCCTTTTTGGTAAGAACTACATAGCTCATTTCTGCCTGGGATGGATACAACTCCAAAGCCAAATGTATTGTACGCTCACAATAACTCACTTTCTTCTCTTTTCCTTGCTTTCAATTTATTTTATTAAACTTAGCGTAGTAGATTGTGAGCCCTCTTTAAATCACTTCTGGAAACAAGTGAGGTATAAATAACTACTCTGATCAATAAATTTTACTTTTCATCAGTGATTATGTTCTTTTACGATGAAAAAAAAAAATTGAACTCCCCTAAAAGCTGTGACTCCAAGAAAAATCAACTCCAGTAAGGTTCTAGAATCGAACTCTGTACTAATTACAAAAATGAAGCAACCAAAGAAATGCTTAGGTTATGGGAGTGCTTGATGATGCAACAGACCTTAAGAAAAAAGAACAGTTGTATGATTTGGAGCAACTCACTGGGGGTCTCTGTGAAAGGGGAGTGGCATCTTTGTTTGAAGGGATGGTGCTGGATTTTGTAACTCCTAGTTTCATGCGATCTTATTTCACAACTCATCACTTGAATCATGAAAATGCCCAAATTGCTCTCATACTTTTGATAGTTGTGATGGTGAAATTTTGCATGCCTGTGAATATATTAAGAAATGTTCACAAACTAATCTGACCACTGTCAATCTTTCCTTGAAATGGCCCTCAGGGATGGGTTTTGAGAGCCTGACAGTCCATTCCCCTTTTCACAAATAAGTACTGTCAACTGATTTCCTAAAACCATTTAGGACATCTCCCCTTCTCTCACTTATGCCCAAAAAAAGACTCCAGAATCCGAAGACCACAAATCTTCACATTTAAGGAAATGTTAGAGATACATCATAAATGAGGAATCCTGCAGCTTGGAAACCTTACATACAATTTGGTTCAACTATACCGCCCCACCCCACCCCCGCCAATGCAAATGTGAACTCACAATGAGTCTCAACTGTCTTTCAAGGGTAATTCACTGTACACTTTTCTCTGGTGGGGGATGTTTTACATCAGTCAATTATTACTGTTTTGATGAAATTAAACATACCTTTGGGAAACACTTCTAAGGACACAAAGGGGGATAAAGTCTTTCTCCCCTCCTTAGTTTCAGTTCCTCAAGAGGAGACTTTCACTATTGACCAGATCCTGTGAATCCTTTCACAGATATTCTGGGCATATACAATCCCAGCTATAAAATATAAAAGGAGTCACAAATCCTACATTAATGACTCTCAATCCTGGGGCACATTAGAAACACCTGAGCACATTTCAAAAATTAGGGTGTCCAAGTCTCAGAAACTCTGATTTACTCAGTTTGAGGTAGAACATAATTTTTTTCACGCTTTCTAAATGATCCCAGTGTGCATCCACGGTTGAGAACCACTGTTCTTTAAAAATGTAAAATGATGTGAGGGCTTATATTAAAAAGAAAGAGAAAGCCAGAAAAGGTTCACGTTTTCAAAGAAGGAAATAAAACTCACAGCACGGATAATTTTATGAATAAAATAAACATGAGAGACAACATACAGTTTCTCATTAAATACATATGAATTTGCCTATTCATATCCCTTTTTATGATGAATAGGATACTAAGATATAATTAGATCTTTTCTTCTGCAAAATGAAAAGTAATAATTAGATTTTGCCTCAGATGGATTTATTCACCATTATGAATCATTTATCTCCTTTAAGTTGTTCGTTCATAAATAAGCTAAATTATAAAACTCACCATTGCCTGGCATACAGTTGGTAGTTAAATATTTGCTAAATGAATGAAAACATCAACACTTAGTTTTCCACATGAATATCTTGTTTTAAAATCATTGATCCAAAAGAGGCAGGGAACCAGAGTATCTCAGAGAATAAGAGCAACAGTAACAAAATGAAAATACCAGCAAACACTCAGAACTTGCCATGAGCCTGCCATGTCCTCCCTGCTTTCCCTGCATTCACTCACAACTGCCTTAGAAAGGGGGGGTGGGGGGGGTGGTACTATTAATCCCCATTTTAAAGATGACGGAACTAAGGCACAGAGGGCTTAAGTAACTTTCCCCATCTGACAGCCGCTAAAGCCAAATGTTGAACCTGGTGTCTGTTCCTGAATCAGAGCAGACTGAGAACGTGCATTAGAAGTTTCCTCTACTCACTCGAATCTTGTCTTTCACAGATATCCCTTTGGGCATGCTAGTTTTTAAAGCCTCTTTTGTGCACAGTGTTTGCCATTCAAAAAATAAAGCCAGGCTGCTCCCGTCTTTTGAAGTAGATTATTTCCCCATCCCAGTTGTCCCATGTGGACTAATACAAGCGCAGGAAGAGAACAAAAGCAAAAGGTCTTCAGATAGCTGTGGGAGGAATACAAAGGAAGCCCTGTCAGAGAACCGGACTAAGCCCACCCAGAGAACAGGCACGGGGGTGTGGAGGGAGCAGGCAGCACTCAGCTGGGGGAAGCGGAGCAGCAGCAAGAACGTAGCAGATGCTGACAGTGAGCAGCCCGCGCCAGCTCAGAAACCTCAACATTTCAAGTCACTTAACTCTGACACAATAAAGCAAAATTGGTTACCTATCTCCAAATCTGCAAGCTCCTGTTTTACTGTAGAATGGACAATTAGCTCGATCTTTCTCCATTATTCTTAATTCCGTGGGTGGTTCTGGGTTTTGCCATGTGGCACCATTTTCCAACTGTTAAAAATAACCATGACTTTACTTGCTGTTAAAATCCATAAAGAATTAAATGTTTAAAAGGTATTCAAATATTTTGGTCAAAAATAAAAACAGATTCGTGTAAGAATATACACATTTAAGTTGTATCACACAATCGACACTCTACAAATAACTGTCGTGAAACAGGGGCTATATGTCTCTCCTGGCTCCCGGTCACTGCCCATCATCAGGCATTGCTGCGGCTACCAGGAGCAGTCACAAGGTTTCCCTTCGGTCATTCATTCTGAAAAGGGTCAAAGGACTTGTTAGGGAACCACCCCGAGAGCAATTTAAGTTACTCTGAATCAAGTTAAACCATCCATGTGGGCATAAGGGTGTGATATGCTGGTTACACACTTTAAGGACTATAAACAAGTCCAGTCCAGCAGCGTGAGTTTTGCTTTTGGTCATCAGTTCACTTTTGTTGTTGCTGCTGTACAAATCACAGAGCCACAGAGGTGATTCCCACATTCAGAGAGGATCCAAGTAGCTTACCACAAAATTAACATTACTGGAACTATTGTTTGCAAAGAAATGTTCATTGGTATCAAACTCTTAATGAAAGGTTTGGAAAATACCTCATTTTCAGCCTGTTCCAGCATCTTCTGCACAGCTTCCTACAAATGGTGCAAACATAGGACTAATGAAAACCTCTAAGTCAGGTAAGTCACATCTGATTTCTCTGGTTAAGAATCTCATGTGTAACAATTTAAAAAAACCCAAGCACACAAAAGTCTTCGGGTTCTAATTTGCTTTCTACAGCACAGATCTGAAAAGCTTTCAAAAGACATATAGCTGAGAATCTTCATTCAACTAGCACCTTTAAGAGCACACATTGCAAAACACAGTCTTCTAATAGTTTCTATAAGAGTAATATTTAGTAGATTTGAACATATATTCCACATTCCAGTTTTTAGGATGAGGCATTAGTGAATATCATAAAAGACAATGCTAGCTGAAACATCACAGACATTTAACAGATGCCACATTATGACATGAACAGTAGCAAGTGGGATTGATGAAAAATCTCAAACTTTCCGATAAGGCAAAGTCAGTCCTACAATATGCAAGTAAATTTTGACCTCCTTGTCATTTAAATATGTTTTAAATTATCTTTGACAGACTTCTCTTTCCTAGCTCCTTAAAGCATTACATAGAAGACTCATATGTCTGGCTGCTTATTTGATTAACTCTACCTGGCCACATAAGGGTCCTCAGTAACTTAACGTGCTCAAAACGGAACTCTGCTCTTCCCTACGCCTCACCCATCTTAATGCCCCATCTCAGTAAACGGAGCTACCATCTGCCCACCTGCTCAAACTAAAAACCTAAAAATATGACTTGAATTCCCTTCCCCTTCTTTCCCCTTCCCGTCCATTCAGCCTACCAGCTAGAGTTCTGCTGACTCTGCCATGACTCACCCCAAATCTGTGTACCTCTCTGTATTAAGCACTACCATCATCCAAACCACCATCATGTCTTGTCTGAAAAGACAGCCTTCTAACTGGTCACCATATTTCCACTCTTGCCTCCTTGGTCACCACTCTCCACCCCCATCCCCCATTCTTTATACAAAAGTTAGAATGACCTGTTAAAGATATAAATTAGATGAAATCACTCCCTGCTTAAAAACCCTTTAATGGCTTCCCATGACACTTCAGGTAAAATCCAAACTCCTCCTTCCCACTCAGGAGGCCTTATATGAATGACCCTGCCTACCCTCCTGACCTCCTCCCCACCCCTGCCACTCTCTCCTTTGGTCTCTAGGATTCAGGCACCCTGACCTCCTTGCAGCTCCACGCTCAGGCCTCCCCACTCTGCCTGGAGTCCTTCTCCCTGAGATCTCTGCACTCAGGAGTTAGCTCACACATCGGCTCCTCCTCGGAGAGTCTTCCTTGACAGGCAATCGAAAGAAGTACTTTCCTACCCCAATCACTCACTCACATGACCTTCGGCTTTATTTCTTTATAACACTTAACATTACCTTAGCACTTAAAATGATCTTTTTCGCTTATTTATCATTCAGTTCCCCTGTCTGGAAAACGAACTCCGTGAGTGCTGATCTTTTTCGCTGCCCTATCTCTGACCCCTAGAGAAGCAGCTAGCTCACAGCAGAAACACAGAATGCGTATCCCTTTATATATGCTTAGAATTGACTTTATTTTACCCACTTCTCCTTAATGTCTCACCAGACTTCCTTTGAAACAAAAGCCTTAGCTTTTATCTGGTGCCAGAAAGACCTCAATTGAAGAATATTCCACTGTTAAAATGGGAATTACTCTCTATAAAAAAAATGACAAGCTCCAAACAATTTTCCTGCCCCCTAAAAACCTAGCATGATCTTGCCTCATCTGGAAAGCACTACTCAAATAAAGGTGTTTCAAATTTGCACTGGAATTAACTGGTGGCCTAAGACACAAGAAACAAAGATTGCTTCTACCCCATCATGACTAAGATGTAAACAAATACATTTTTCCCCATGATCAGGTGATTACCCAATTTTATGTTATTCAAATGTAGCAATATCACAGAAAAGATACATCCTGATGAATCAGTCAAGGAAAGATGAGCTGTCTTTGAAATAAATACACTGTTAAGGAACAGCAGCAAAATAGACCAAAGCAATCTCTAAAAACAATCCTGGAAGATACAGAAGATATATACATATACTTTATAGATTCTTCTTTTGTGTGAGCAACTATGTGTTAGTTACAACTGCCTTTATAGCACAAGTTAGAAAGGAAGTCAAGATTTCATAACAAAAAATATTTCCTAATCCCTCAGTATTTGAGTTTCTGATTTCTTTCAATCTATTAGTTCTTGCTCACACGTCCAAAGCAGTGAAGTCTCTTATGAATCAAACAAAGGTGGAAACTATACAAGATAGTATTCTCTAAGTCAACCAATATACAACAAAACCTCAGAAAACTGAGGTTTGATTTAGAGTGGTACAAAGTGTAAGGCAGGGGCCAGCAGCCTGTTTTTAATCAATAAAGCAATAAGGGTTTATTGGAACATGGCCACACCCCTTCATTTACATGTTACCTATGGCTGCTTTCGCGGGACGCTGGCAGAGTTGGACGTTTTCAACAGAGACCACACAGACCATAAAGCCTGAAATATTTACTCTGGCCCTTTATAGAAAATGTTGGCCAATCTCTGGTATAGAGAGTAAAATAGGCAGAGTTGAAGAAAACCCTTCATTTAAGACATCTGCCACAGCACACACCCAAAGAAGAGCATCATAAGGAAACGCTAGTGTATATCCAAACTAAAAACTTGACTTTTCTAAAGAAAAAACCAAGCCCAACCCCTGATATGCCCATAGCTTATTCTTCAACCCCATCACCTGCCCCATCCGCTCACTAAGAGGATACGCAGTGCGTTTATCCTCCCGTGATGGGAATCACCTCTCTTTCTTTCTTCTCCTGTAGCTTCTGCTGCTCTTCTTCTCTCTCTTTTCTCTGCTGTTCTTCCCATTCTTCCTTTAACTTTCTCTTTACAGAGGAAAAAAAAAAGGTAATTTTTTTTGGACTCACTTTTTGAGAACATTTAACATGGGGCAAATAAGTGAAAACACTTTAACATTGGTAAAATGGATAATATCTGTTTTTTAAAAGTTCAAGGTATGTAACTCTTAATGAGAATCGTTTTGGTTAACTAATTAGTTAACTGGTTATCAGATTAATACCATACCTCTTGTTCTTCCTGCCGTTTTCTAGCTGCCTCTTCCTTTTCCTTCTTTATCCTGAATTCTTCTTGTGCCTTTTGCTCCCGCAGCAACCACTCCTCGTGTAATTTTTGCCTATTGATGTAATTATGTGATCAAATAAAAGGAATGCACACTAATCTACAAATACGTCCACACACATATATGATAGCAAAATGACATTTTGAGAATGATGAAAGTATCGTGAAAGATATTTTCTAGAAAGCAGTTAAGCAGGGGTAAGAGGACCCAGAGATATGAGTAGTGATCTTGGAAAAGCACTACATTTTAGCAACTATCCTCCTAGAGGGTAACAGCATAAAATCACTACTTCTATATTTCCTATTTGTAACATCTTTACACAAAATAGTGACACTCTAGCTTTCCCTTTAGGTTGACCACAGTGATGTTTAGGTGCCAATAAAGTGAGTAACATCCAGCTTTTCACATTCAGAAAGTATTACCCTTCCTGTTCTATGCATTTTGAAAGTGCCAATCGCAGGACTGCAGCACAATAAAAACCTGACATCTCCTGCTGTAAACCCTGGACTGCTACTCCTTAAAGTTGAGAGACTCCTGTGGTTTGCCCCAAGGAACCTAACTGCTGAGAGAAGAAAAATAGAACTACATCACGATCATGTCTTTAAAATAAAGAAAGCTACAGGTTTTAAGAAAAGATGACAAGGAGTTACAAAAACAAATTAGTGGGTGTCTCATTTATTTTTAGAAATGACCAATTATAAAGAGTGATTTTATCTTAAAATGGTGTCCCAGATATCCAACACCACAAGTTTCCAACTAAAGATGGGTTATATTTCAAAAGTTTATTAGCCAATTGGGTATTTAAAACCTAGACTGCATTTGCCCACTGAATCTGTAAAAGGAAAATGAAATATGAGAAATTGTTCTATATTACTTCAGGGACATTAGCAGTTAAATAAGGTTTTATGTCTAGTCTAGGGACCCAACCACAATTTCAAATACTTGATGGGAAAAAGTATTCTGTTTCCAACTACAGATTCTAGGAACCCATCTTTTAGCCATGGTAGAGACTGGCATGTTGCATATGTCAACATTCCTGTGTATGTCACAGGGTATACAGAGATATTTCAGTGTGCAGAACTCTGATTCATGAATCGTTTTTTTTTTTGGGGGGGGGGGCGGTGGCTATGCTGTGGGGCATATGGGATCTTAGTTCCCTGACCAGGGATCAAACCCATGCCCCCTGCATTGGGAATGCAGAGTCTTAACCACTGGACCACCAGGGAAGTCTGATTCATGAATCTTTTGAGGAAGGTATACATTGTTAATAAACTGAACCAAAGTGTATACATATTTAAGACCACAAAAAAGTAAAATGTTACAAACTTTAAAACTTAATAACTTGGATATAATACTTAAAACTCTAGGACTCTGGGCACATAACTCTGTCAACCCCCTGCACTAAGAGACTTGAGTAAACTCTAGTATGGCTTTTAGCAGCATAAGGCTTGTGTCCCTAGGATGACCCCATCACCCCCAACCCCTAACACACATTAAAATGCCTGCCTGAGAAAACTCAATGCTGCCGAGACAATGAACTATTTGCTCTAGCCAACACCTGATGCTAGGCCTCTGCCTTCCCTCTCTTACAGCATTACTCAAAAGGGCTCATAATCGTAAATATGTGTCTCTTGCAACTCATAAGGGTCTCTCTCAAGGGCCTGAGAGCCATTCCTGGGAAATGTAATCATTAAGAAGGATGAGGCCTCTGCCTCCCAGTCTCTGTGGGAAGATAGAGACCAATTTCCCTAACTGCCTACTAACAAACACAGCTGCCTAGTCACCTTCATAGGGACCAAGTCCTTGTACTGTTCACTTTCCTCATTCTCCCTTTTAAATGCCCAAACTGCCTCTGCACAAACCAGAACGGAGCTCAGCTCTTCCCCTACTGCCAGGAGTTACTGAATAAAGTCTGTTCCCACCACTGTAAGCAAAGTCCAGCTGTGTTTACCTTTGACACCATACACCTGCTTTTAAGTAGTATATAAAGCCATGCAGTATTTTCAAATAATTTTCCTGCTTTTCAACAATATAAGTATTATGCAACTCGTATAAGAATAAACAAAAGTCAAAAGAACACAAAGACACATGTATGTGATTTAAAAGAAGCATCTAAGGGCATCCTAGGTGGCGCAGTGGTTAAGAATCTGCCTGCCAATGCAGGGAACGGGGGTTCAATTCCTGCTCCAGGAAGATCCCACATGCCGTGGAGCAACTAAGCCCGTGCGCCACAACTATTGAGCCCACGTGCCGCAATTACTGAAGCCCACGCACCTAGAGCCTGTGCGCCACAACAAGAGAAGCCTCGCACCACAATGAAGAGCAGCCCCTGCTGCCGCAACTAGAGAAAGCCCACATGCAACAACGGAGACCCAACACAGCCAATAAATAAATTAATTAATTAAAAAAATAAAAATAAATAAAAGAAGCATCTAAGTAAATGGGAAAGCAAAAAAAAAAGACTTCCTTATTTCATGCTATACATATCATCTTCATCATAACAGAAATCTCTAATAAGAATTGGAGTTATCACAGCACCTCCTATCTGCTCACACTATGTTAAGTGCTATATGCTTACCATGTCATTAATCTAATTTAATCTCCCCAATTCTATGCAGCAGTTACTATGATACTATGAATTTTTTTTTTTTTTTTTTTGGCTGCACCGTGCTAGATCTTAGTTCCCCGACCAAGGATCGAACCCGTGCCCCCTGCAGTGGAAGTGTGGATTCCTAACCACTGGACCACCAGGGAAGTTCCTGTTTATGTCCATATTTAAAAGAAGGAAATTGAAGCTTAGAGAGATCAAGCAACGAACATAGTTAGTAAGTAGCAGGGCCAGGACTGCAATGCAGATCTGGCTAAATTCAACTCCATGTTCCCAATCACTACTACTTTTTTTTTTTTCCCCAGCATTTTGATATTTCCACCTATTTATGTGCTTAGGGAGGTAACAGGAATTAATTACAAGAAAAGAAGCAACATTTCCAGTGAACACACTGAATAGCTAGAGAGGGTCTATAAAGTTTTTTCTCCTTTAAAAAATTATTTATTTTTTATTGTGGCAAAGTACACATACCATAAAATTTACCATTTTAACCATTTAAGTGTATAGTTGAGTAGCATTAAGCAGATTCATATTATTGTGTACCACTTAAACAAACAAACAAAGAACTACCCCCTGAAAAATACCAAAAGAAAAAAAGAGCAGAATATTTTTGTTATCTTGGTATGAGGGAGGCCTTTTGAAGTCAGACACCCAGGCCAGATATCATGATGAAACTGACAACATGGAAATCAAATTATGTGAGTAACACCATAAACCAAGTTAGAACTGATGACAAATCAGAAAAATATACATCACACACGACAGATAAAGGCTTAATATCCCTAATCAATTAATAACACTGCTTACAAAACAAACTTTAAAAAAAAGAATCCCAAAAGAGAAAGGTGCAAGACCTAAGCAATCTACAAATAGATGATATATAAAAAGATACTCAACCCTACTAATTAAGTATACATCTGAACTCTTCTCAATACTCTGTAATGACCTATATGTGAAAACAATGTCAAAAAAAGTGGATATATGTATATGTGTAACTGATACACTGTGCTATATAGCAGAAACTAATGCAACATTGTATATCAACTATACTCTAATAAATTTTTTTAATGTACATTTGAAACAGTGAAATATAACTTTTCACTATAGGAGTTTTACGAATTGATAATGCCTAGTGTGAGTGAAGGTATGGAGAGACGGGCACCTTGATTCACTCTTGGAAAGGCTGCAAACTGCAAACCCTGATGCCCTTTCTACCTGCCTATCTACATTTTACGTGTACTTCTCCTCTAGCCATTTTCCTAAGGAAATAATAGGACAATTACCAAGGATATATAATCATGGATACTGACTGCAACTTTTTTTATAATAGTAAAAAGCTTGAATGTAAATCAATAATAAATTGATAGTAAATAACAGTATTAATAGTACATGGTAAGTGAATGTTATTTAACAGTAAATAACTAAATGTCCATCAGTAGAGAACTATAAATTATGAATAGAGAATAAATTATGCTAGTCAAACAGTAGATACGGTGCTGCTATTGAAATGGCTGAATTAGATTTCTGCATCAACACTGAAATAAATGTCCTATATATTTAGCATAAAAAGCACTTTGTAGAAAAATATGTAAAAATATCATGCCACAATAGAAATATACACATACAGTACATCTACTATTTCTTTCTTACCTTCTTAATATCTTTGGGTGTGTTTAGTTTATTGAAGCCCTTTCAATGTTTACGCTTCTTAATTATTTGGATTTTTTTTTTTCAAAAACATTTACCAATGAGCAAAAAAAGTGAAAAATACTTTTTTTTTTTTTAAAGACAAGATCTTGTTTCAGCCCATTGGCTACAGATTTAAATAGTTTATCCAGGGTGTTTTATAAGACCTATTTTGTATAAGACTGTATAAAGAAGACCTGTCCTAGTTAATGAAGACTGAGGATATTCCAGTAAAATAACTGGGTCTGCAGGAAGCGCTTGAATCGGTGCTGACCTCTCTCTCTCCAACAGCCGCTCTTCTTCTCGTTGTTGTTCTTCAATAAAAGCATCTGCCACTGCCTCCTCCTCCTCCTTCTGTGAGAGTCCTGAAGGAATATAAATGTTTTAGTACACTATCTGTGTATTACAAAACCTTGGTCAATAACCCAGGAAAAAATTATATACAATTTTTCATCTTCACAATTATGCTACAAACCTGTTTTTAAAACTTTCTAATAATAAAGGGCCCCAACCGCCCAAATTGGAACAATGTGAAAACTGAAAAGAACAATAATGATAGTAGATAACACATTAAACTTAAAAAATTTATTGAGAGTTCCATAAGTGATACCCCAAAAGATGGTGAGGTGTGGGAGGGAACATCCATCTTTATAGCAGAATGGCAACTGAAAAATGTAGAAAGACTTCAGTAGAAAAGTCCTCACTTCTGCACCCCACTGTAGGAATTAATTGTTGGGAAGAGGATATTTATTTACACTATTTTAAGATACCAGCCCTGAGATGAGCACTAATTACAAAGGGGGAAACATCTTTTACAGTAAAGCCATCTGATTGGCAACACTTTGACCATGCTTTGCATCACTAGGAGTGGAACAACTTGACACAAGATGCCTCCTGATATACGCAATGAGAGCTATACAGCATCAGCTTTGTAGTACTTTGCCATAGAGTGTAACCTGAAGCTAATCAGAAGAAAGACTAATCTAGAATGCAGGGCATTCCACAAGACAACTGCCTTGAGCTTTTCAAAATAATCAAACTTGAACTGGGAAAGTTTAAATATGGCCTGTACCTGTATATCACAGAATTCAATTACTGTTCCTCTATTTGTGTAGTAATGTGGTCCTTATTTTTAAGTGATGCAGGGTGAAGTATTTAGGGGTGAGCTGTATTTATATGCAACTGATGTGTAAAGGGTGCAGAAAAAATCTGTATGTATGTACCTATCTATACAGAGAGAAAATAAGGAAAATGTTAACAATTGACAAATCTAGGCGAAGGGTTCATTCTGTACTTTGGAATATTTCAAAATAAAAACATGGGAAAATAAGTTTTAATATAATAAAAATGTATATCCTCTTCTACTCAGAATTTAAATTTCAGGAGGAAAAAAAAAAGAGGAACACTGAAGTGATCTTAAGGAAATGTAATAGAAGACTTCAGGCTAAAAGGAAAAAGATATTGTTTGTCACATATACTAAGTATAGGTCTAACCAAAGACTCACCCAGTCCTAGATAATTACAATACAGCTGTCCCTTGAACAAGGCAGGAGTTACGGACACTGGCCCTCCACGCAGTTGAAAATCCATACATAACTTAGAGTTGGCCCTCCACATCCACTATTTCTCTGTATCTACGGTTCTGCATCCTTGGATTCAACCAACTGCAGACTATGCAGTACAATAGTATTTACTATTGAAAAAAATCCACATACAAGTGGACCTGTGCAGTTCAAAACCCATGCTGTTTAAGAGTTAAGTGTGTATCTAACTGTATTATACATGTAACTATATATGGAATCATGCTACACTTTTGCAACTTGCTTTTATCCTTCATATTACCTTAACTTCTGATTAATGCAGCTCATTTCAGGTCATTTCAAGTAGAACTGAGTGCTAAAGAGGCTACCTGTAATAAAGAGGTTGATATCCCAGAAATTTCTACCAATCACTTGCCAGTTCACTCTTACAGCAATTGTTACAGAATATTTCTATATTCTAGCCTTCTGGGTAATGTTTGCACATACAACGTGTGCTACAACCCAGCAGTATTTGGTAGACCACAGTTTTCATGAAGCACCACTAAGTAAAGAATTGTGAATTGGAGTAGACCAAAGCAGGAGCAGCCATCCAGAGACAATCGCTTAATCTTGGATCTGCCATTAGACATATATAATCACAAGCAGACCAGGGACTTCCACGTGCGTGCAGTGGTCAAGAATCCGCCTGCGAATGCAGGGGACACAGGTTCGATCCCTGGTTTGGGAAGATCCCACACACCGCGCTGTGCAGCAAAAAAAAAAAAAAAAAAAAAAAAAAAAGGCAGAACTGAATTTTACTGGATGTGTAATTTCACTTGGTTTTGTGATTTGTAAGTATATTGCCTTTAAATCAAGTAAGTTTCATAACTAATTTTATGCACATATATTTAAATAATGTCAACAAGTGGGTCTCTCATGTTAGTGAAGTTTAAGAAAAACTTGCAAAATGTCTAAAACCCTAGACTCCTGCTGGTTTTACAAAGAAAAATATTCACCGAATACTTACTATGTGCAAGGGCTGTGCTAGCTGTTGTAATTCATGATGCCTGCACCTGTAATATTAGATACTTCATAAATACTTACATGTAATCAGTGGGTGATGATTCACCGCGACTTTTTCCCCCCTTGAGTTACGTTAACATTGTTTCTGACATGAGTCTAACATAAGTTTTTGGGAGGCCGTGGCCACAGCGATTCTTTATCAGATAGGGTACTTGGCTTCCTTCTGACACCTAGGGCCTCAAGTTAGGACGGGAGTCGGGGGAGCAATTTCATACACAGAAAACAGGATGAGTCCATTACCTGAGTCTCTCAGTCGAGCGAGTTCCTGCCGACGTTTCTTTCGTTTCTCCTTCTTCAGGGCGGCCCTGTACTTTTTGTGGCTGGTAAAACAAGGCACATACTCCAGCGTTAGCGGCCGCACTTGCAGCGCTACCTGAACTCCCCTCTTCTCCGCGCCCAGTGACAGGAACCCATTTGGGTGCTCGAGGGTGAAATCTTGCTTCCCGTGTTTTAATTGCAGAACATGCTTTTACGGTCGCCTTTCCATTCCATGCGCAGATGGCAGGTCTTTTCCATCCCACCACCTGTACCCCTCCTCGCTTTCCTGAGCCCACAGATGCCCGGGGCGCGCCCAGGGAAGGGATCGAGCTGCTGCGGTGGCTCGTGTGCTTGACCCAGCTTCCCTTTCCTTCCTGCCTGCACATCCTCCACGCCCAGCCTCGGTCCGCTCCGTCCCCTTTTCTCGTCAGCTCATTTCCCCCAACCCAGCTCACCTCAGTTTCTCCAGAAACACCATTTTCTCGGGCGCCGCCATCTTGCCAGCACGGCCACGCCTCCAAGAGCCGGACGGGAAGGGCGGGCTTGAAGGCGTGCGCAGCCGCACGCAGGTGCAGTCGCTGCGCAGTAGCTCGGGTGGGAGAGGCGGGAGCGTGTCTCCGTCCGGGCTGACCAAAGACGGAAGACGGGAGGTAGGTAACTCGTCTTCCAAAGTCCTGCACAACTAAATGCCTCCTTCCCGAAAAATCCTCTGGGGCTCCTACCCCGCCCTGTAAGTAATTCTTCCCTCCTAGCGCTTCCCCAGTGCATTATCACTACCTCTCCCCACCTCATCGTGAGGTATTTTGTGGCCAAGAAGTTAAAGTCACCTCTCCTTTTCTCCTCATCCATTCATGAAGCGTCGTCCCACACACGCTGCTCGCCTGGCTTTTCAGTCCGAGGTCCTCCCTCCTCCCGTGGTTCCACCTATCAACGCCTGAGACAAAGCTACACACTCTGCCCTCTTCCATTTACACCTGCCGGCTCTGTAGGCGAATTTACTGAGGCTGCAGAGGTGCAACCTCTGCGCCCAAGGAATTTACAATGTAGAGGCCGAGAAGGACCCATTCATAGGTTAGATAATATGGTATAGGCAACTAAGATTACTTAACATAGTCCACCTGGGGATTTAGGGAGCGCTTTCTGATGCCTGCTTTGTTTTGAAGGCAGACGACCTTTAACTCAGGTGGAGAGGGTGGGAATGGAATTGCAGGTAAACCAGCATAAGCAAAGGCAGTGAGAGGTGAAACAATGTGGAATCTGACAGAACCGCGAAATTTTGGCCATCGAATGTAAAAGGGCAATGTGAGAGTTTCAAGGAATACATCGGTAGAGGTGGGCTGGGGCTAAATTATGGAGGAGGGCAATTACAAGAAGCTTTAGTTATGCTCTGTAGGGAACAGGGAACCATTGCAAGATTTTAAGTTGAGGCTTGTTGTCATCACATTTGTGTTTTAGGTAGATTACGCTGGTTTGCAGTATAAAGGATACAGCCGGAATAACGCAATCTAGGTGAGACAAGGAATCAAACTGGGGCAACGAGAGTAAGGGACTGAGAAAGCAAAATCAACCCTGCTAATAATTAGACTGTGATTTACATATACAAGGCCAGGGACAAGACCAAAAAAAAATATTTCTCCCAAGGACACGTTGCAACTGCAAAAGGATTCACACCCCCCATCTTTTGATAATTGGATAACTTCTCTGGCTTACCTTTGTCCCTGTCTCCTCCAAATCAAAATTACTGAGATACCCAGTTACCAAGCTGCCTGTTTCCCTAGTCCCTCCTTGAAATCATTCAGCAGAAGCCCAAACTCTTCATAAACTCTGCCCTACTCCCTCTTACAAAGATACTTGCAGTGACAAGCCTCCAAGTTGACCTTGTCCAGCTCAGTGCATCAGTAATTAGGGACATACATAGACTTTGGAGTTGGATGGACTGGGAAACTCAAGCCTTGACTCTCTGATCTTGAGTAAATTCCTAATTTTTTTTTTTCTTGGCCGAGTCCTAACCACTGGACTGCCAGGGAATTCCCAATTCCTAATGGTTAGTCTTCAATTTTCTCATCTGTAAAAACCAAGGGAATATGTTGGCAAAGTGCCTGGCAATAGTTAGTGTCCCCAAAACATTAGCTGTTATTAACAGCAGTGGCAGCAGTGTGAAAACTTCCCAGCCCCCTCGAGAGTGGGTTAGGTACTTGTCCTGCGGGTGCTCCCAGCACAAGTATTTCACCTTTTTTAACACCTGTCACACTATATTGTGCTTTGTTGCCTTCATAAGACTGCATCTTGCACTAAATCTTAAACCTCTTGAAGCTGGAGACTTGGCATTTATGGCCTTTCACTAGAGAATGCCCTGGGTGGCACAAAATATAGCTGTGCAAATCTCCAATTTTGCTGGTTCCTGTGACCAGGACTTATGCTGAGAATTGCTGCCTTTCTGAAAGTGTCAGTGTTTGGGTTGCTGTAACATTTCTTATGAATCAGACCAGACTTTCATGTCAGAATAACTTAAGGATGTCTTCTAGGGCTTCCTAGGTGGTGCAGTGGTTAAGAATCCACCTGCCAATGCAGGGGACACAGGTTCGATCCCTGCTCCAGGAAGATCCCACATGCCGCAGAGCAACTAAGCCCGTGCGCCACAGCTGTTGAGCCTGCACTCTAGAGCCTGTGAGCCACAACTATTGAGCCCATGTGCTGCAACTACTGAAGCCCATGCACCTAGAGCCTGTGCTCTGCAACAAGAGAAGCCACGGCAATGAGGAGCCCATGCACCACAGTGAAGAGTAGCCCCCACTCACCACAACTAAAAGAAAGCCTACGCATAGCAAATAAGACCCAACACAGGCAATAAAATAAATAAATAAATAAGTAAATTTATAAAAAAAAGAAAAAGAATGTCTTCTGGGAAGATACTCCTAATTAAAAAAGGATACAGATTTAGATTGTAAATCTCCTTTTATAGGAGTTAGATATTTATCTTCAACAGTTAACTGCTGAATTCATTTTCATGAATAAGCTTAAATTGCTCAAGTTAATTTCATTACAGAAGTTACTCTAAAAGCCAATTCCATTTCCAAACTACATTTACCATCATTTGAATTTGATAAATCATAAGATAAAAATAGGTATGTAAAAATGTAATGCAAACATACATTCTACTATGATATTCTGATAAACAACAAATGTATCTTTATTTTGCAATGTAACATGTATTTTCTATTTTTCTTGGTGCCTAAAATACAACATCTACTTATTCTCAAGTATGTATGTTTTGGTGTATCCGCTCTCTATGGGAAAAAGCCTAAAGTTTTGTCTTAAATTGTCAGTACAAAATAGCTGATTATTCTTAAAAAGTTAAAGAAAATATTTTACTCATATAAATGATGTAATAGATAATGCTTACTAAATATGAGTCTCTTTTTCTTTTTCCCCTTCGGCCGCAGCATGTGGGGTCTTAGTTCCCCTATGTCCCCTGCAGTGGGAGCATGGAGTCTTAACCACTGGACAACCAGGGACGTCCCTAAATATGAGTCTTAGTTATTATAAGATGACCAAAGAAGGATCCATAAATGTATTTTTTATTTATTGCAAGCATAAAGGGAGAGCAAGAAAAAAGATGTCTACTCTCTGAATGCCAGGTTGGGACTCAATTAATTTGGCTTTTTTCTTGCTCTAGTAGGACAACGGTGCTAGGACTTATTGAATGGCCAATGCAGAAATTCTCAGGAAAGAGCATTTCATTTCTTGCCTACCATTAATTTCAGTATTAATCACCAGATTTATTCAAGGACATACAATGGGGTCTCAAGTCCTCTCATTGCTATGCCAAAGGCTTTATATATTTTCCAGGTTATCACTTAAAATGGGAAAATAAGATACTTATAAATGCATATTAATATGAAAATGCATGCAAATCCATATTTTTGCAACTGATTAAAAGTTTTCTTTGGAGGAGGGAACTATCCAGTGGTAGTTATTCTTTATTCAATTCTTTATTCAATCCTTATTCAGTTATTAGTGAATAAAGTTATTCTTTATTCAGTTAATATTCTTATTGATTCTTTTGTCTAGTGAACAGCTCAAAGCAACACAACTGCTGGAATGGTGGCAGAGTTAATATCTCCACCTAGAACCCAAACCAAAGTACCATTTTGAAGAGTAGGTTGAATTCGAAAAGTAGGAATCAAAATGTACATAGGGACAAGTGTCAGTCTGTTCAGGCTGCCATAACAATATACCATAGGCTGAATGGCTTATAAATAACAGGATTTATTTCTCACAGTTCTAGAGGCTGGGAAGTCCAAGATCAAGGTGCTGGCAGATGGCAGATTCAGTGTCTGGTGAGTACTTCCTTACTGATTCATAGATGGCCATCTTATCTGTGTCCTCACATGGTGGAAGGGCTGAGAGAGCTCTGTGGGGTCTCTTTTATAAGACCGCTAACCCCATCATGAGGGCTCCAACCTCATGACCTAGTCACCTCCCAAAGGTCCCACCTTCTAATAGCATCGTCACATTGTGAGTTACATTTCAACATATGAATCTTGGGGGGATACAAACATTCAGTTCCTAACAGCAAGAATGCATTACTGTTTATATGTAAAGTAGCCAGTATTGTTAATATATGTTAATTATATGGTAAAATTGAGCTTATTTGCTTAATTGAACTGTATTTATTTTGATCAATAAAAGTTTACTTGAAAGAACTTAAAGTTGAATTAAAAAGACAATAAAACATTAAGTAGAATAGGTATCAAAAGTTGTCTTATAGCGAACACAAAAATACTTAAAGTGATTACAATACTGTATTTTTGCTAATATTGTGCCAAAAGAATGTGTCCCCCCAGTGAGCAAGGGAAAGACATCTTCCTAAACTTTTTTGAAGTGGATGCCTGGTTTTAGAATAGCCAACTTCACCCTAACCCATGTAGCCTTGGGAAGGGAGAAGGAGGCTGGAAGCTTGCCCTACTGGTGATGTCAGCAGATTGTGCACTGGTTCCATAGAAGCTGGTGAGCTGAGGAGCAGTGGGTGGATCTTTCCATTCCTGCCTCTCTAGTAAATCCCTCATGAGTTTTCCAGTCACTTACTGATCTACATGTTGTCTCGCTAATTTTACAGACATCTTACATACTCAAAAAAACTAGTAGGAAGAAAAAGTCATTCAACAAATACTAATATTGTAAAGAAAGGGTTTTATTATATTATGTAACGAAGATGAGCAGCAATTTTAATACAGAATTCTTTCTCAAGCCCTTTGACAGCTCTCAAGCCCATTTCCCCCCTTCATGTTTAGGAAGGCACGACTGAAACACTTCTTGGAGGCAGAAAAGACATGAAAAGTTTCCCCTGAGGGTGTATCAGTAGCCAGGGAATTTATAGCACCCCCTTGGGGGTCACCTGACTAAGGCATGGACAAAACCACATCCCCAAGGCAGTTTCCATAACCTCTGCAGAGAAGATGAACAAGAATTTATTATGCAGGGCAGGACATGGTTGAGAGTGAAAGAGGCTGCTGTTAATAACTACACCAGAACACCAGATATAAGTTAATCAGGGGTGGCCAACCGGGGCACACCCTATGAATACATCCTTTTTATCTCTAAGATAGAAGGGCGAGTCAGACGTTCTTTGCATTGGTTCTCACTCCAATTTGGAAGACTGACTGCAGTTGAATTTTGCACTAAAATTTGCAAGAGACCTAGGAGGGAAGCCTGTGTGCCCTGGAAAATGCATATCTTGTGTGTTTACCTTTTAAAGATAACTATGGCTTAAAACAGATAAAATAAACATAACTTTTTCCCCATATTAATCTTTTAAAGAATTTTATTCATTTCCTAGATCATGTATGCTTCCCTTTTCTAGAGAAGGCATGCACTCTAGAAGCAATGCCTTTACCCCTTTCCTTTTTTAAGAGCAGAGATATGCCCCCAAACTTACACATACAACTCCAACCCTATTTTTTCCCTACTGAATTTATTAGTTATTTTTAATTATGATAAAATACACATTAAAATAAAATTTACCATCTTAACCTTTTTCAGTGTATAGTTCAGTAGTGTTAAGTATATTCATCCAACCTTATCTTGCAGATTGGATGACTAGCATACTAATGAAAGAAATATACTAGTAAATGCAATATTGAGTTTGAACATAGGCTTATAGGCAATTAAAACTATTCCACGTATTTACAAGCAAGGGCAACAGTAGCATGGATTCCTCAGAATATGTAGAATTATCTAGGCTGTAGTCTATTTGACAGGTTTCTCTCCCTGTGATTGTAGCAAAAGTCTTCTAAATATTTATTTTATTATTTATTTATTTTATTTTGGCTCTACTGGGTCTTAGTTGTGGCATGTGGGCTTCTTAGTTGCAGCGTGAGAACTCTTAGTTGTGGCATGCATGCGGGATCTAGTTCCCCGACCAGGGATCAAACCCGGGCCCCCTGCATCGGGAGTGCAGTGTCTTACCCACTGAACTACCCGCGAGGTCCCCTCAAAAGTCTTCTAAACCACTGTATAAATTAGGAGATTTATGTTGATCACCTGCCTTGCATAGAACCTCAACTAATGAAATAAAGTTCAAATAGTTTTAAAGGGAAGTCAAGACAGTTCTGTCGTGGAAAATATTATTGTATTCTATTAAACAATGTACAAACAATTCAAAATCATACTATAAACCATAGACTATTATATTACTAGTCTTTTGAAAAATGTTTCTGTAAATGGATCATGCAAAAATTTTAAGTTCTAGGCACTTAAAGCATTTTCTTTAAAATGTTCTGCATATACTTTCTATATGGTCAAGCCTTTAAGTAAAACATCTGACTTTCAGAAATGCAAAAGGATTTCTGGATATAAGTAAACCCTTGTGTTTTAGGATTACAAAATATTTTTTCTATATTATAAATTGATAGAAGTAATCATATCATGTACTAGTAATGACAACTGAAAATCGAAGCAAATATACCTATTGATAAGGCCTTATAAAAAAATACACATTCAAGTTTTAAAATAAAATATACCTAAAACCATAGCCAATGTTCAGCCAAGAAGTACCAATCTGGGTCCTGTGGCTATTTCTGAAAAGCCTGCATTCTGGATAGTCAGTGTCTGTGCCTTACCACTTGTTAAATATTTTGATTATCATCCCTACTTATAACTCTATAGAACCACCAATTGATAAACATATCAATAAAAAAGCTAAAAAATGTCACACATAAAAAGACATTACAATTACCAACAGGTTGCTATAAGAGAAACTTGTGTCTCTTGCTGGTACTTCAGTGATAAACATCATTATCAATAAAAGTAAGAATTTGTTTACCAAAGAGCTTTCTTCAAAGACTAAGGTGCACTGCCATACCAAGAAAGGCACATCCATAATTATTAAATGCAGACATTTAGAAGAGTCTAGTTAACAATTTTTAAAGAACTAGTATATTTAAGCAAGATACCACCTAGATAATGGCGTCTTAGGGGATCACTTGGCTGGTAGACGGCTTGGGTTTTACTTGTATGTTCAGCACATAGTCATGACGGAAGGATGAGCGGACAGTGCGGTTCATTAGGGGCTGAAGGGGGCGGAAGTTGTCCACCATTCTTTTCTCTTTCTCCCCCTCAGAAGTGAAAAGCAGGGTCCGAAATTGCTCAAGCTAGAAACAGAAACAGGAAGCATAAATAATTTCAATACAAAAACAGCTTTACTTCATGAATAAATTACTTTCATTTTTACTACCCTGAAACATTTGTCTAAAATTGGATACAGAAGCAGAACTTATTTCTGCGCAGGAATCCCTTCACTGCTGGACGGGGAATAAAATGTTGTGTGAGGAGAGTAGCAGGAGGTAGTGAAACCAGCAGGGCACTTGGGATCCAAAGACTGGGGGTCAAAGGCCCTGTCCCCCACATATTAGCCATGTGCCAAGTCCGAGTTACTTCATCTTTGGTTCTCAGAAACCTCATCTTTAAATGAGCAAAATAGCCAGCCTACAGGATAATAACAAAAAAGGTTTGATACATATAGTAACAGTGCCAAAATGTTTTGTTTTTTTCAAAATTTAATTGAATCCTTAACATAAACAATGTAGCCTTGATTGCTTATTGAACCTGGGCATTGTGGACAAGGCAATGCAGATGGAGGTCTTAACAGGCAGTGGGATGCCCCCTGCCAGCACTGTCCAGTAGAACTTTCCACGGTGAAGGAAAGGTCCTCTGCATTGTTCATTACAGTAGCCACGAGCCACATACGGCTGGCTACTAAGCGCTTGAAATGTGGCCAGTGAGACTAAGAACTAAAATTTTAATTTAGTTTCAACTTATATTTAAATTTAAATGTCCACATATGTCTTGTGGCTAAGATACTGAACAGTGCAGCTCAATACAAGAGGAGTGATCTAAAATCAAGGGCTTGTTTTGCAATGTGGCAATAGCATCAATCAGTAGCCCCTTGGCTTTCTGAGCAACCATGTTATAGAACACTCGACTTCAAGCCAGCTGGAAAAGCTCTTCATAGCATTTTTCCTCAGTCAGTCAGGCACACTGTAGCTACAGAGAGGACAGCCTAGGGCACAGCAGGCAAGCATGGGAAGCTTTGTTTGGATTCAAGACTTCAGGCCAAGTAGACCAGGAACAAGCATGAAACATAGTGACTGTACTTGCAAATCACACATATACCCTCTTTAATTAGGAACATGTCTGAGTAATTCAGGTTTATTTTTATTCAGCTAATTGCAAAAGACTAGAAATAGCCCAAGTATCAATAATACATTGCATTAGAGCTATAAAATGGGCTAGTGTATAGCTATTAAAAATGATATTGAAGATAATGTTTATTATCTATAAAATGTTCCACACTTCACGAGTGGAAGAAGCAACAAAATGGCATGTACAGAATGATTCCATTTTGTTCAAATAATTATATATATTTATACAGATAAAAGAATAGAAGGATTTATGTGTATCTGTATAAATAAAAGACCAGAAGGATTTATCCAAACACTTAGTGGTAAGATTATAGGCAACTGGGATTATTGATGATGGCTAACATTTTTTTCTTACTGAATTTTCTTTGTTGAAATTTCATTTGAAAAGTCCTCACATAGGCCACCTACCCTCTGATTTATTTATTTTATTTATTTTTCAGTGTTATGTCAATTTTTAAATATGAAGGATAGTAGCAGACTAAATGTATAGGCCACCAAGCCCAGGCTTATGAGCAAACTCTGTATTCTGTCATTTGTTTATTGGTGGTTTTCATTACACAGAATTTTTTAAAAAATTATGTAGTTTACTAGTTGCTATCTCTATGACTTTTGGTTTTGATATATGGTTAAAAAGCTTCCTCCATTTGGACGTATGAAAAGGTTTTCCTATGCTTATCCTAGTACTTTTATGACAGTATTTTTAACATTTAATATGTCTGGAATATATTCTTGTGTAAGGTTTGAATGGCCAATCCAACTTTTTGCCCCCAAATGTCTGTTCGATTGTCCTCATAGCTCTTACTGGATAATCTCATCTTTCCCCCGAACTCAGCTGGGATGTAACCTTTATCATAAACTAAATTCTCATATGTACTTGGACATATTTCTGAATTTATAATTTTCATCCTGTGATTGATCTCTTTATTTGTGTAACAATACAACACTATTTAACTATTGAGGCTTTATAACTTGGTTAATCTAGTCATCTTTCATTTTCTCTTTCACAATTTCCCCTGGCTGTTTATTTATACTTGAGGTTAAAAGTAGCATATCCATTTAAAACTCCTATTGATATATTTATTGGGATTATATCAAATTTATGGAGAATAAATAATTCATGGCCAATAACAACTTAAGGAGAATTGACATCAAAGGGTGTCTTTATGATGTCTTCCTATTCAATAATGTGGAATGAATTTTATCAGTTCAAGTCTTTTGTGTCCTTCAGGAATATTTTAAGTTTTCTTGTTAAGCTGATTCCAAGGTATTTTGTATTTCAGTTTCCATTATAAATAGCATTCTTTCTTCAATTATATCTTTTAACTGATTGTGATTTATACACATCAAATGTACTGATTTTTATACTCCACTAATTACTGAATTATCTTATTTTTGCAGTAGTTCTTTTTATTGTTTCTCTTATTTTTTCTTTTCTGGTCTAATTATATTGACTACTTCCAGAATATAACTTAATTTAAAATTTAATATAGTAATACTCTTTTCCATATTAAGCATACTATTTACTTTAGAACTGAGATAGATCTCTTTCATCAGGTTAGGGAAGTCTGCATACATTCCTATTTTATTGAAAATTTAAAAAAAGAATATTGAATTTTGCTGGTGCTTTTTAAGAACCTATGGAAATCATTATTTTTTAAATATTTTTATATTTAGAGTTACTGATATGATGAATTAATATCATTCCTAATATTTAACCATCCTTGCATTACTAGAATAAATACTACCTGGACTATATATATATATATATATATATATGTGTGTGTATATATATATATATATATATTTTTTTTTTTTTTTTGGCTGAGCTGGGTCTTAGTTGCAGCACGAGGGATCTTGTTTTTTAGTTGTGGCATGCGGATTCTCAATTGCTGCATATGGACTTAGTTGTGGCATGTGGACTCTTAGTTGCAGCATGCGGACTCTTAGTTGTGGCATGAATTCGGAATCTAGTTCCCTCAGCAGGGATCGAACTTGGGCCCCCTGCATTGGGAGCGTGGAGTCTTACTCACTGGACCACCAGGAAAGTCCCTTTTTTTTAAATTGGAGTTGCTTTACACTGCTGTGTCAGTTTCTGCTACGTGGCAAAGTGAATCAGCCATACGTATACATATATCCTCTCTTTTTTTTTTTGTATATTTATTTATTTTTATTGGCTGCATTGGGTCTTCATTGCTGTGTGCGGGCTTTCTGTAGCTGTGGAGAGCAGGGGCTACTTTTCATTGCGGTGTGCAGGCTTCTCATTGTGATGGCTTCTCTTGTTGTGGAGCACAGGCTCTAGGTGCACAGGCTTCAGTAGTTGTGGCATATGGGCTCAATAGTTGTGGCATATGGGCTCAATAGTTGTGGCTCATGGGCTCTAGAGCACAGGCTCAGTAGTTGTGGCACACGGGCTTATTTGCTTTGCGGCATGTGGAATCTTACCGGACTAGGGATCGAACCCGTGTCCCCTGCAATGGCAGACGGATTCTTAACTACTGCGCCACCAGGGAAGCCCCTCCACTCTTCTTTGGATTTCCTTCTCATCTAGGTCACCACAGAGCACCGAGTACAGGTCCCTGTGCTATACAGTAGGTTCTCACAAAGTGTATACTTCTTTTAACATACTGGTGGATTTTGTTTCTAAAATATTATTGTAGATTTTTTTTTTTTTGGCTACACCACACAACATGCAGAATCTTAGTTCCCCGGCCAGGGATCGAACCTGTGCCCCCTACATTGGGGGCATAGAGTATTAACCACTGAGCCACCAGGGAGGTCCCTATTTTAACTTTTAAAAAAATACATTCTTCAGAGATATCAGTCTGTAAATTTTTGGTTTTTGGTCCTATCTTTGTTGGGTGTTGGTGTTGGTTATCTTGGCTTCATAAAAAAGGTTTTGGAAGCTTTTATTGTTGTGAAAATGCTTTGTGATTAATTAAAATCCCATAAAGCAAGCATAAGCAAATATTATTGCAGTTCAGTTATGAATTAAATATAATTTGTGTATTAACATAGTAATCACCACTTAGTTGCTAAGGAAAAAATAGACTCAGGGTCAAAACAACTGACTTAAAATTTCTGGACAGACATTGTTGGGTTCTGTTTTTATCCCGAGGTTCCATAGCAAAATTCCCTTAAAGATTTTAAAGGGTTTTGAGCACATCCATTTTCAGCCTTCATTCTTCCTTTTAAAAGGGTCTTGTTTATATACCCATTCATATTTATATATAACATATACAATGTACAATGCATAAAACATGTCATTGTCAAATATGGAAGTAAAAAGCTTATGTTTCCTAAGTTTTAACTCTTCTCTCTAGTTAATTTGAAGCATTTCCTAATTCATATCCAAATTAACACAAGATGTTAGCACATTTTAATAAAAATGTGTAAGCATTACAAGATGTTAAAAACTGATGCCAAAGTTTGAGCCCAGCCTTGTTTTAAAGGGGCAGACTAGAATTGCCTTACATAGAAATGTGGAAAGAACGTACCTGATCATGATCAACCTCTACAGGCTGCTTCTTAATGATCCAAGTGACAGACTCAGAGAGTGGCGGGGTAGTCAGGGACCCTGAGTAGGTCCAGTAATCTGGGCAGGTAGGCATCAGACAGGAAGGGTCGAATGACCCAAATTCCACAAGTGTGTCCTGGCCAAAAGAAGGGGTCATCCAGTCATCATTTCATGGTGAAAACCACTCAGGAATCAGATAATGTGGTGATGATTCTGGGGGAGTCTGAGGACCAGCAGTGGTCCAGATGAGCTCCAGGTACCTCTGGGCACCTTAGGACAGAATCACACCCATGCTTTGTTCCTCCAATTAACCATGTATTTCTGATAGTTCTCCGTGGGGACACAGCAAAAACCACTTTCTCCCTCCGTTCTAGTGAGCTTATAGCAGGTGGTCTCCTCTGAACTCTTTGGGAGGCGTTAGGTGGTAGCTGATACATAAACAAGGAGGCTTTTCCTTTTCAAGAGAGACTAATAGAATTCACCTTTCTAAAATGCAGTGCAACTTAGGAGTAGACAGGATCCTGGACAGAGAGAGAGAGAGAGAGAGACAAAGGGGGAGAGGGAAGGGGGGGGAAGAGGGGGCGGAGGGAGGAGGAAAAAGAGAGAGATGGAGAGGGAGGGAGAGGGAAAGAGATGGGGAATGAGGGAGAAAGAGGCAAGGAGGGGAGGAGAGAGAGCGAGAGAATAAATAGACTTCCAGAGAGCAGCCCCTCTGGGGTTCTGAATATTAAACAATTAACCTTGGGGGCTGGACAGAGGTGTCCACCCTGAAGGATGTGGATAACTGTTCTGTAAAGCTGGACAAGCCAAGTTTCTGTCAAACTTTGCTCCCTGCCTATGGGAGGGTAACTAGAGTCCAGAAGGCTGACCTGAATGTTTGCACAAGGACTGAAAAGGAGCAGGGGTTGGGAGCAGAGGAGTCCCCGAGTGCTCAGTGGCATGGCAGCCAAACCAGAGTGGTCCATGCCCACCAACAGGATCACTTATGTCCCCTGTAGGGTGTCCCAGGGCCAAGGGGTCTCTCAATGCAAGTATCATAAATGACAAGTTGTCTTAAAGGGCAGCTTTCAAAGAGAACCTGAATTACACTGAGGCGAATTACATTTCCCAATTCAGTGCCTTGTTATTGTCTCCACTCTGAGATTGAGACATAAACTATATTTCAAGTGATTTAGGAAAAAAAATTACCTTGTGCTTAATTGATGGCAAAATATCCACCAATTTCTGTAGCTCTTTATGATGCTTGCCTAGCTAAGGAAGCAATGAGAAAATATTAAAAACAATTGATATCTCACTTTTGAAACTACAACAGAATGTGAATTAAAATTAACCACCTGGTGATTATATAAAAACAAACCAACCACACTACTTAAGCTACAACTAAACTGGTCATTTAGAATGTTTTAAACATCACTGAATTCAATCAGACACAGAACAAATGAGCAGGCTGTTTGCTGTCAGGGTCAGCATGCCTGCAGGTGAAGGTGCCCTGCTCCATTTAAGCATCAGTTCTTCAATGAATATTTAAATTAATTAAAATTAAAAATTGTTCCACAAAGTAGCCTCTTTTCCTTCCTTTTCTTTTCAGTAGCCACATTTCAAGTGCTCAGTTGCCACATATGGCTTGTGATGACTCTATTGGACTGTGCATTTCTGTATAATTTGAAATATATTCATAACAATCATTTTAAACATTATTTTTATCTCAATATTCTTAGAACTTAAAATCACAATGTTGTATCTTTTCATCCTAGGATACAACACATCATTTAAAGCTAGTAAGATTTTTTTTTTACCTTTAAAAACACTCCTATCACAGCCAAACCATTTTCTTCCAGTGCTGCATCCTCAAAGTTTTCAAATTTGACTGCATTCCAATGCACCAAGTGCAGCTGAAATACCGTTAAAAGATGATTTTACACGTGACCATGTAGGATCGCTCCAAAACAGCCTTATTCATATATGATATTTTACTGTGCTTCCTCACCCCAAATAAAGCCACTGAGAAAAGCATGTGACAATCTGGTGCAAAGTGAGATAGAAATAAAAGACAGGAAGAAATATATGCAGGAGCAGTAATTAATATTACTTTGGAATATAAGGATTTATTTGGGGAGAAAATTTTATATACATATATATGTATATTAATCTGTCTCCAAGTGAATAACATTTCAGTGAGGGAGCAACGTTTGTCCATTCCCATCCTGATTTGCATGAAACACTCATATCCGAAATCCATTTGCATCTAAAGGAGAGCTGTTTATATTGAGAGAAATAGATTCTCCCTGTGCACACTGGGAGTTGAAGACAAATTTGTTCATGGGATAACCACTTAAAATGTGTTTCTTTTTAAGATAACATTTAAAACTAAATTAGGGGGGAAGTTGTTAAGAAGAAATTCTATATCCTTTGGCTCCTTCTATTTCTCTACAAATCATTCCTTGTCCCTCATTCACGAATCCTCACCCAGCCTCCCAAGTAACACCCTCAAGGTCATGTTTAACTTCTTCCTCTCCTCTCCTGAAGAGGACCCTGCCTCCAAGTCCTGTTGCTTTTATTTCAAAAATGCTCGTCAAAAATACTTGTTAAATCATGCTCTTTTTCTCTATTTCTATTGCCACCACTTTCATTTAGGCTCCCACCATCTCTCACTTGGGTTCATTTGGCCTGGTGGCCCTGCACTATTGCCTGAGTTATTTCTTTAGGCTATCATTTGAGCCTAGCTTAGAATTCTGTTTCAGGATCTTAGGGTTGATTTCTGCTATATTATTTGAAATGAGGGCAGTTATCATTTATTTTTACATGTATAAACTGGGAATAATCAAATATTCTCCTGAGAGAGCTACTTACCATTTATAGGAATTACTTGATTCTTCCTGATAATTTCTTAGAACTAGAAACTCAGAACTAGCCCCTCTTCTCCACCGTCGTCACTGTTCCCAAACTTCTCAACTTACCTCTGCCGGGTAACACTTGCTGTCCACAGTATGCTCGGAGCCCCAGGCATCAATGGCTCCCCAGTGAAAATGGAACTGCTTTAATCGGAAGTTGTGTTCCAGGGGTCCTCCCTCGATCACTGAAATGGCACATCCAACAATTCAGGGGACAGTTTTTCATGTCATGGAGGAATATGGGTGAAAGGTGGAATCTGTGGGTAAATCTTCTATATGAACTATCTTAAGTGGAGCACACTGTATCATATACCAGTGTTTATAAACTTGATTTCCACGCAGTTAATACATGTGTAAGGGCAAGACCTGCACTCTGAATGACACCAAGATTTAACTACACTCCAAGCTGCATACAATTGTTAAAGGCCAATTCTTAATTTTATGATCTATGTTTACTGTGCCCAGTGTTTTTTATGCACAATAAAATGCAAATTTCTCTCAGCATAGTTATCTAACCCAATCTCATAAAACTGAAATATGGGTACAAAAGATACTCTCTTTTTTATGCACCGATACTCTGCTTTTCAATTTTTTTTTTTTTTTTTTTTTTTGGCACACGGGCTTAGTTGCTCTGCAGCATGTGGGATCTTCCTGTAGCTGGGATCGAACCCGTGACCTCTGCATTGGCAGGCAGATTCTTAACCACTGCACCACCTAGGAAGCCCTCTGCTTTTCAATTTTTGAAGATATTAGTGTTTCTTTTCCTTACATTGAAATGGAAGAGGAAATTTGCAAGTCAAAAATGATCACCCATCTCCCTTTGGACAGAGTGAACAATGTGAGTCACCCACATATTTCACCACTGGCCTCACTGTGCTAGTTAATAAATACCTTTTGTTTAGACTAGAGTTTTCTAGAACTAGTGAAATCAGTACGTTATATGGGAAATATTCAGATACAAGTTTTAAAAGTCACCCTTCCTCAGGCTTTGGGTTGTGCTAGTTTTTTTTTCTTTTTTTTTTTGCTTGAATTTGCTAAAGCATGTTAGTTCCTCATTTCTGCCATCTGATCAGACCCTGGCGATGTCTGTCCATGGTTAAAACATACAGCAACACGAAAAGCCTCCATCTCATCTGTCTTAATGATTTTAGAGTTTATTGCCTTATTAGTTGAATTTATGTATGCAAATGATTGAGTACAGTCACGCCAAGGTCCAAATACACTGGCTATGTCATGCAACGGTCTACTGTATATCCTACCGGCTTTCATAAATATTTTGCATAATTTCCCTTTTTGAAAAAAGAAAGTTTTGTAAGAGGTGAGCAAAGACACCAATGACTACTTTTCTTTGAGGGGCAAGAGAAGTGCAGAGATAATACCACATGATTCACTAAATTAATAGGAGGACAATACTAAAGTGTAGTGAAATAAACATAAAGTATCTTCCAAAAAATTTGTATTTTTCTATGCCAGCTCCATATTGTGAGCATGACTTTCGCAAATGTTCAATATAATCTGTTGGACGAAATTGAAGTTCTGGTCCCATGTTAAGTGACCAGGGCAGAGGAGAGGGCCAGCGTTTCCCTCCTAGCCCCAGAAAAACACTGCAACATTTCCTGGACACTTACTGGCTGTCTCTTCCAAAGATGACGCGCAGAGCCAAGAGGAGACGTCGCCCAGTGGGTGGCTGCAAGCGGGAGGCAGACTGGTCTTCAGGTGTGTTTTGATTCACCCACACAATACTAAACACATTTTTCGAGTCATTGCCAACATCCAAAGCTGGCTGATTTCACATAAAGATCCACATTTCCAACTTAAGAATGAGACGCCCTGTCCCTGTTGAGCACAGGCCTCCACCAAGTGACAAGAGGCTCGAATGGAGAAATGGCTGCCCTTTTAGATGGTCCTGCCAGTTCTTCACAGTGGCTACTGCTGCCATTTCTCTTAGACTCTCCCAATCTGGCCTATTCTCATTAACTTCTCCGGCGCTGTAGGTACATCTGCCTTTGTGACCCCTGGGAGAGATGTTAGATACCCAGGCATCTGACTTGGGCACTTGCTAGCTAGAAAAATCATCACATCTCTATATGTGATGGGCAGTATACCTGTATGAATTGTACATGGGGCAGAGGTGAGACAGGGAGGTAGTCTCCTGTATGATGTGGTTAAGAGCATGCATTTTGCAGGGAAAGGACTTCAGTTTGAATTAACTGGCTTTGTGTCATTAGTCAGGAGTGTTGGCAGTTTCTAAGATGATTCCCAATGATCTCCGTCTCCTGGTATTCACACCCCTTGTGTAGTTCCCTGCCCTGAGTGTGAACTGGACCTTGTGACTTGCATCTAAGGGCAAAAGTGATGGGATGTCACTTTTGAGATTAGGTTACAAGAAGGCACTGCTTTCCATCTTGCTTGCCCTCTCTGACTCTTCTTGCTTACTTGCTCTCATGAAGCCAGTGGCCATGTTGTGAGCTGCCCTCTGGAGAGGCCCACTTGGCAAGGAAATGAGGGTGGCCTCTGGCCAACAGCCAGCAAGGAACTCAGGCCCTGGGAGAAACTGAACCTGCCAACAGGCACTTGAGTGAGTTTGGAAGAGGATTCTTTGCCAGAGGAGCCTTGAGATAAGACCTCAACTACAGCTGACACCTTGATCACAGCCCAATGAGAGACCTGAAACAAGAGGACCCAGCTAAGCTGTGCCCAGATTCCCAGTCTCTGAGCATGGTCTGCAGAACTCTGTGAATTGGCTCTTGCCTATCTCAGGACTTCCTTGTCTGACACTTCCTTCTTGCACTTTACACAGAGTAACACCTAATAACAGTATCACACTGCCTCACACCTTCACCTCCCCAAAGAGCACCCAGGTGTCACCTCTGTCAGGAAGCCTTCTCCCACCAGATCCCACTTCTCTCACCACACTTAGCTTTCTTCATTAGCATCATCTTTTCCAGGGTCTGCCTCCCCACCACACTCTAAGCTCCTTAAAGGCAGGGACCATCCCTTCTTCCGCTTTCCCATCCAAGTACTAAGGCCCGACCCTGCTTAGCTTCCAAGATCAGATGAGATCAGGCGTGTTCAGGGTGGTATGGCTGTAGACCCTTCTTCCTCTTTCTATTCTGAACACCGGGCACAGTGCCTGGCACTTAATGGATCCTCCATGAAACCAAGAACTAAAGAAATGCACTGTAATGTGTCTGTTGGGTTCATTAATTGAAACATACTGGTAACTTCAGCAGGAACGAAGAAAAGGGTGGGATCAGGCAGGGCACGTGCAGGGATGTGGGGCAGAAGTACAGTCGGCAAGAAAACAGGGCACAGAAGGGAGACATAGTGAATTAGAAAGCAGATCAGTCATAAGCTATATCAAATAAATATATACTTATTTATTTGAGGTCCCTGATATTTTGTTCTTTCTGTGCTTTAGGATGAGAAATATTAAACTTGTAAAAAATTAGATAACAAATATAAAACACCTAGCATAGAGTCAGGCTTCTAGTAGGCGATCTATGTAATATTTACTCTCTTGTTGCCCAGAATGTGGAGGTGAAGGAGCTAGCAGAGAAAGGGCTAATGAAGGGAAAGGTAGTGCTCAGGACCCATACAAATAAAAGCAAATGCAGGAAATGGGTAGGAAACTTGGGGTAATGGAAACGTTCTAAAATTGGATTCTAGTGATAGTTGTACTACACTGTAAATTTACTAAAAATCATTACATTGTTCTTTTTCAAAAAAAGTAAATATAGGACCAAAAATAGGGAAGGAGAACTTAAAATGTTTGTGAGGGCATTCTTACTAGGGTCACTGGTGATACCCTATAATAATGTAAAGTAGGGACTTCCCTGGTGGCACAGTGGTTAAGAATCTGCCTGTCAATGTAGGGGACATGGGTTCAGTCCCTGGGCGGGGAAGATCCCACATGCTGTGGAGCAACTAAGCCCATGCACCAAAACTACTGAGTCCACGCGCTGCAGCTACTGAAGCCTACATGCTCTAGGGCCCACGTGCTGCAACTACTGAGCCCACGTGCTGCAACTACTGAAGCCCACATGCCTAGAGCCTGTGTTGTGCAACAAGAGAAGCCACCACAATGAGAAGCCCATGCACCGTAAGAAGAGTAGCCCCTGCTCACCACAACTAGAGAAAACCCGCTCCCAGCAACGAACACCAGAAGCAGCCAAAAAAAAAAAAAAAAAAAAAAACAGTATAAATTAAAGTAAGTGAAACAACGGGGGTGGGGGGAGGTAGGCATATAGGACACGTCCTTAGGAGAATAACAGGACTCTTCTCTTTAATGCCTAGTGACATTGCCAATGAGATTCATTTCAGAGGAGGTAATAATTTACAGTGATCATCCATGGGATTCAGCCCAGGCATAATTTAGTGCCCTTCCTCACAATATTTTGTACCCCTCACACACACTCATTAAAATCAATAACTGTGTCCTATTCAGAGGGCCAAATGATTAAGCAATACCCAGCACAGGGCAGTCGTATGAGTTGCTCACACCCCTTCTCTCATTATCCTCTCCATTTCTGTAAAGTGGGTTGTAATGGCCCCTTTCATTCCTGATTTTAGTAATTTGAGTCTTCTCTCTTTTTTTTTTTTTCTGTTGGTCCACCTAGCTGAAGGTTTGTTCATTTTATTGATCCTTCCCAAGGACCAGCTTTTGATTTCATTGCTTTCTGCTCTGTTCTCCAACATAGGCATTTTCATCTATGAATTTCCCTCTAAACACTGCTTTAATGGCATCCCATAAGGTTTGGTGTGTTTTGTTTTTGTCACATACCTTCCCCAGCCCGTTTCCTTGTATACTTTTACCCAGGTCTTTGTAAAGCACACTGTAGCATCATTTCCTACTTGTTTCAAAATTTATAGATGTCGATATTTATTAGATCCTTTCTTTTCTAGAATTACAATTGTTTCTTGCCTTTGTTCATTTCTAGGAATGCTTCTTTTCCTTTATTTTTTTTTTGTTCATTTACTCTTTCTTCCTCTTTGAATGCTATTGATTATTTTGCAACAGCATGGAGAAATAGCAGTGAAGAATAAGCAGGAAATAGGCAGTCACTGAAATGTGGAAAAGGTGAGAAAGAAAGTTAGGTACTTATAAAAGATTAATGGTATCTTAATATAATTATTAAAGCATAATGAAAAAGGGCTGTCTATTTGGTCCTTCCTGACAAAATAAATGGAGAGTTAGCAACCTCTGTACAATTTTTCTTGCATATTTCGTAAAAATAGTGTGACTGACTCACCTAGGGAAGGTAAGATCAAGGAATGATGGTTGTGTTTGGAGGTATCTAAAGAAAAATTATAAGGAAAATGTTGGTCACTCGTTTTCCAAATGAGATTGCCCAGTCAGATGGGTGGATGAGAATTCTTGAATCTATTATTCAAAAGAAAAAAAATGACTAAAAAATAAAACAAAAAGCTATTTCCCTTGAATGATATTGGAGATTAACTCACTTGGTTAAGAAACCCATTAAATAACTTCCCAAAATTTGCAACTCAATTACTATATTGGCAACAAATAGCCCCTAGACTGTCAAAGAAATTAGAAGGCTGACCATTATTTAGGATCCTCAGAAGAAAAGAAAAAACGTTGCCAGGGACCTAGATGGGACTGAGACTAATTAGTCGAGAGGACTGCTATGCATGCAGAGTGAACGTATGAGAATTGGTGTTCTAATAGACTGGGTCTGCCCGTTCATCTACTCTGGCAGGAGTAATGGTAGAGCTCGAAAGATAGAGTAGAGCTCACCATGGTGCAAGATGGCCATCTGGAACACAGGAATTTAGCTTCCTGTTTGGAAGATTTCTGGAATCCTTATACACAATGTAAATAAAAATACTGATGAATCTGGGAGGAAAAAGTAATCTCTTTTTAGTTTGAGAAATGAAAGTAAGATCTTCAGGGTTTGGGGGGGCGTGTCATACCATGGAGGAGAAAGAGGAAAATGGGAGATGTAGAGAAACCTAAGCCCTTAAGGACAGACTCAAACACTTCCTGAATAACAGCAAAGAAGTGTGTCAGAGGGCAGAGAACCAGAAACAGAGCAATCCCATTGGAGGAGCAGTCTGTTTGCAGTTGGGCCAGAGAGCCATACCTAAGTATCAGAGCATCACTAGGAAAATGCAAAGAAAACCAAGATACAGTTGAGAATCCTAGACCCAGGATAAATACAGGTGTGAACACTTCTATTAATACTTTAAGATATACTTTTAACTTCATTAACACTTTCATGGATGCATTTCTTCATCTTCATGAGAGGAAATCAAGTTTCTCAATCTTAGCTCTATTGATATTGGAAGCTGGATAACTCTACGTGAATGCTGTCCATTGTATTGTAGGATCTTTAGCAGAGTTCCTGGCCTCAACCAACGAGTCGACAGTGTGACAACCAGTGTGTGACAGTGTAACAACCAAAAATGCCTACAGATGTTGCCAAGTGTCCCCAGTCCCTGGGGAGGGAGGGGTAGCAAAACTGCCACTGATTGAGAACCATTCCTTAAGATACATTATTTCAAATAACAATTATTTCAGACAAATTCGGGCTATTTGATACTATCAAGATCAGTTTGAAAAAATAAAGTTGTATAGAATTAATCACATTCTGTTTTCAATAGACACTGAAAGTTTCAGGTAAACTTTGAAATCATTAGATTAGTTTATATCTGGGTAGGCTGAAAAAAAGATTCAAAAGCAATATAAATTTGAATTTAAAAATCTCTTTTAAATTGTGTTTCTTTTAAACTAGGTAAAATTTGTTCAACAAAATTAACAGAACATGAGTTTCCATTTTTCTTATATACCACTGGTCTTAAGTATTTAAGACTGTAACCTCATGCATACATTAATATGCTCTTTGCCCCATTTCAAAGGTATTGTAATCTCATCAGTTAAATCTGATTAAATAACGTTACTATCTAAATAAAAGTGTCTTGTAAAGTCAGGAAGCAGAGGAAATTAGTACATATGCAATACACATATGCAAAAGAAATTTCTAGCAGAACTTTAATTTCATAACCTATATTTATATCACTTATAGACTCTAGAGATTTGTTCACTAATAAAAAATACCATCTACCTATACTGAAAGAAAATGTTCGTAAAAACAAGAAGGAACTTTTGCCATACATTGTAAAAGTAAGTCCAATGAGTCCCAGGCCACTGCTAACAAGAGGTCCCAGCTCCTATGGAGCCAGTACAACGTGACCTGTGCTGACATGAAACTGTCCCTTTAACTCCAGATGAGACCACAGGTCTGGCTCTCACCTGATTTATCTGCAGAATCTTCAAATTCCACAAGGAAAGAGTACCCGTTATTCCAGACGTGGAGGCAGGTGGTCGGGTCATAAGAGATGGTGAGCGGTTTTAAGCCAGGATCGTAGACACTGTCCCTCCACCGGATGTTGATGGGTGACTGGCGCTCACCTCCCGGGACCAGGTCCACGCTCTCCCAGAGAGGGTGCACTAGGAGAAAGCACATAGGGCTGTCATCAAGAGGCCCACTAGCTGGAATCCCATTGGGAGGATGATATGGTCCCAGGTAAGCGTGTATGCTGAGTTCATCTCTTACGTGAGCCAGCTGTGAGGATTAGGCAGCCATCCTGCAAAGCCTGGGTAGAATGTTAGCACTGCTAAGGTCCCTGGAGTTCTGTCCATCACCTGAATAGCTATGACATTGTATATTAAGGTGTACACGCACACTCTGTCCCACACGGGTGCTGATGACGTCACTGACGATGACTTTTCTACCAAAGAGCCAAGCACCACATCTTTGTGGCAGGTCCCTGATGAATAACTCTCAGCAGACTTCCTGTAACACAGAGAGAGCTGTTGAGACATCCACACATGATGGACAGACCCCACATGTATAATCCGGGTGGTCCAGCTCTCTGCCCTTAGAAGCAGCACGGATGGGCAGAACCAAGAGCAACAGGAAAACCAGACAAAATAGGAATCAAGAGAAATCATTACCAAGGACCCTCTGCACCTCACCCCACCGCTGAGGATGAGTCTGAGGATGTGAGAAAGTGACAAGGCAGCTGCTGCCCAGTCAAACCCTCTGTGCACGGCAGGGTCACTGGCACTCCACTCGTCACAAAAAACAAGCCTGCCTCTGGCTCCCTCTTAGAGAGGAGATGGTTCTCTTCCTGAGACAGCTTGCCCAAGCGAGATCTTAACCTTGGATGTTTTGGTACAAGTGCCCCAGCAGTATAGACACAGAGCGCTCCAAGGCAGTTTCTAGGCCAGTGGTTCTCAAAGGAGGGAGCGATTCTGACCCCAGGGGACATTGGCGACATCTGGAGACACTTGTCGGTTGTCAGAACTGAAGAAGGGTGCTACTGACATCTAGTGGGTAGAGGCCAGGGATGCAGCTAAACATCCTGCATATGTAGGCCGGGCTTTCACAGGAAAGAATTCTGTGGCTCCAGATATCATTAAGGCCAAAGGTGAGAAATCTTGGTCTAGAGCAAAAAGCAACAGGCAAACTCGGGGTATTCCTTCTTTTTCCCGCTCAGTTTTTTCCTATAATGCAGTAATGTCATCTCTAGGGAGGTCTGAACCCGCTGTTTTGGGTTTTCTCCCTTAGTATAAAATAACTTCTGAACACCAAGAACTTACTTTAGAGGAGAACTTTCTGTTTCAGAAATCTGAAAGGAAGAATGCATATGAACTGGTACAATACAGGCATATTATTATCGGATTAGAACACAAATTCCTTGCAGGCAGGAGCCATATCTTCCTCCCTCCCTTTTTTGGGTGCCCTGTAGCACCTTATTGGATATGCCCTTTGATTTGAGTGTTAATATCCAAATGCTATTGTTGGGATAAAAAGCTGTAT
The DNA here is from genome assembly GCF_030028045.1 of Hippopotamus amphibius kiboko. Classification (NCBI taxonomy): domain Eukaryota; kingdom Metazoa; phylum Chordata; class Mammalia; order Artiodactyla; family Hippopotamidae; genus Hippopotamus; species Hippopotamus amphibius. The sequence goes on from NC_080203.1 coordinate 123,843,397, forward strand.
TTGATTAATCTTTGATATTTTAAAACTTCCAGAAACGCCTAGAACAGCCCTGATTCAGTCTTAAAGCTGCAACATTGTCCCCTCTGAGATGCTCAGACCGGGGCTGAGGATTTGAGCATCCGCAGCCTTCAAAACCAGCTCGTGAGGGTCTCCTGGGGAGACTAGGGGAGACAGGAATAACAAACAGATCCCTAAGACGATGCCCTCTTTCACCCAAATCGTCCCCTACTTCATTCAGGAAATGCCTAGAATCTACCCTCTCACCCACACACACACCAGCCCCAGGAAACCAGGCCTATTCCTTCAGTTGCTCTTTTATGGTCATAATGCTCCTATCAGTTTATGCCCTTCAGTTCACAAGTTCAGCTTCCAGGTTTTCTTTCCCCCACCCACCTCCTCCTTTAGGAACCCAGACTATTCCCCTCCCCCGCCCCAGGGGGCCCCTTGGTCACTGTCCCCTTAGTGAAGCCAGCTTTTGCCCAGGGCTTGTTTTGCTAAAGATAAATGCACATTTTTGTTCTCTCTTGCTTTCCTCTTTCTCCATTTTAACAAAATACAGATTAAAATGATTTCTTGGTGGTTGCTCAGACTTTCCCTCAAAGTAGGAAAGTGATTAAGTGCTCTGACTAACGGAGTCTGCATTTCCAGCTTCTTCTTGTGTGGGGAAAATGAAATAAACAGAGAGAGTGATTCTATCAACTATGGTTTAAGGGAACCATACCATGCTGTCATTAGGAAGGTGTCATTAATAAAAGCCCCTTAGATACCATGTGCTTGGCTTGGCTTTAGTTCTTGTTTACATGACTGGTCCTGGCTTTGATTTATAATACTTTGTGCTTGTACCACCTATGGCTCCAGCCTGGGGGGTGGGAGGGGTGGGCGGGGAAGGGGTCCCTTTTAGCCCTTGAAACATGGAAAGCTCATTCCTGCCTTAGCCCCTCAGTTCCTTCTCCTCCTCCTCCTCAGAAGTCAATTTTCCCTCATTGAGTTTAGGGCTGGCTCCTATTATATTTAGATATTGGGCTTGTCACTTCTTCAGTAAAATTTTCTCTGATTACCCTCTTAAAATGATCCCCTCTTCTTCTTATTTTTAAATCATAAACACTCTGATCTTTTCCCGCACAACATTTATTACATAGGTGTAGTCATAATTATATGCATATGAAGGGTAGCACAATATGCTACTCTAAGGGAGTAAAAATATTTTCTCTCAACCTTCTAGGTCCTTAGCTGAGACCCCCCCTGTAATAAAAAGACAGATTAACAGGAGAAAAAAATGTAATTACCTACTTACTTAATGGAACCCCCACAAAGATATGAGATTCAAAAGGCAGCTGGGTAATTATGGCTTAAATACTCTTGTGAGTTAAGGACTGAGACAGGTCTGAGACTTCAAAGGGGAAGAAGGAATTTCACAGGAAGGTGAGAAGAATAAATACATGCTAAACAAAGTTTACAGAATCTTAGGTGAAAAAGTGATCTCTGGTAATAGCTCTCTTCCTGGTGCAGGCCCCCTTTCTAATGTAAATGTGGCTTGCAAAAAAACAACAAACCCAAAAAACTGGTTACTTATACTCAGTTTCCAGAGTTTCTCTTGTCTGCAACGTCTCAAAATAATCAGCTCAAAACAGTCCATATGTCAAAGAGGCATAATTTGGGGTGGTGAAAGGGAGCCGAGTATGCCAGCCCCAAATATATCTATTTGGCACAAGGATTATTTTGGGCTGATTATTTTGAGAAACAGCAGACACAGGAGAAGCTCTGGAACCAGAGTGGAAGTTACCGGTTTGTAAGGGAAATTTACATTTACAGTGGAAATCTCCATTTGTCAGGGTGTCCCCCTCTCTGTACCAAGAAGAGGAGGATGACTAAATCACCAGCAACTCATCAGTGAAGAATGTAGGACTTATATCTGCATAACAGCCTTACCCTTGTTCAATGTGCTTTTCCAGGTCACCTGCAATAACGGCCCTCCCCCAACATCTTTTTTTCTCTTTAGCTGGAGTGGGTATTGAAGGTGATGTCTAGGGCCACCTGGGGAAGTTACTGTTTTCCTGGGTCTCTCCCATGTTATCAAGGAGGTATACATCTTATTAAACTCCTGTTTGTTTTTCTCCTGTTAATCTGCCTTATTACAGAGGTCTCAGCCAAGAACCTAGACAGGTAGAAGGAAAATTAGTTCTCCTCCCCTGCACATATACACTTAACTATCTGCCTCCCCTACTGTTCTGCAATCCAGAACCGAGCCAGCTTTCAATCACTTGTGGATTGAATATATGAGATAAAGAGCATCACTGGGAAGGGTTCATTCCCCTTTTATCTTTACTTCCTATTACCCTGTTGATCATATTATTTTTTCTTCAATCATCTTTCAGGTTTATCTCTGCCTTGTCTTGCCTGTAACTGTTAGGGGAAACACAGATTGTAACTGCCCACGCTGGCCAGGCAGACAATAACAATTTGCATGAGTTATTTTACAACAGGTCACCACCAACTGGAAGAATATGGGAAAGGTCAAAAGGAAATGGCAGTCCACATGTCCTACCTACCTCCCAGAATTCTCCTCGCCAGAGTTCATCTTGGCTGAGAGATGCACACGCCACCGGAAAGGACCCTAAGTCAGAGTGATTGGCCAGAAACAACCCGGAAACCCACCCCATCACCATAAAACCTGAGACTGCGAGCCACGTGGCAGAGCAGTTCTCCTGGGTTCCCTTACCCTCCTGCTCTCCGCCCAGGCGCCCTTTCCCAATAAAGTCTCTTCCTTTGTCAGCGCATGTGTCTCCTCAGACAATTCATTTCCGAGTGTTAGACGAGTCCATTCTCAGGCCCTGGAAGGGGTCTCCCTTCCTGCAACAACCACCAGCCTAATGTAGGCCTTTCCACCCCACACTTCATACCACACCTCTTGGTTGTTTCTCCTCCTCTCTCACTCCTCTCTACTCCATCTTCCCAAACTCGTCTTCAGAGCTTCTCCAACCACTGATCTTTCCTTCTTCGGAACTCACACTGCATTCACTATCACACCATTTAGCACCCAACCATTCCTCAGGTAATGTGTATTTGCTTTATCTGCTCAAAGGTCCTGTGTCCTATACTTTTTCTACAGCCCAGGGTCAAACTTGGTATCAGGCACAAAGGAGCACTGAATTCTTATTTTACTCATAGAGAAAACCAAACAAGTCCATGCCCAGGCTCTCTACCCTTCCCTCACACTCACAGTCTGTCTGACCAGGCAAGCAGGTTTACCCCAGAACACCTGTGTTCAGATGATCACATCTGCCTGTTTCTCTCTCATTTCTTAAAGTCCTACCAGGCTCTCAAGCTCAGTTCAATCCCCTTCCTTAACAATCCCACACTGCATTAAGCATCCCTCATCTGCTGTTACTCTGTGAACCTGCACTGTCTAATATGGTAGCCACTCGCCCCATGTGGCTAGTTTAAATTGAAATGTGCTATAAAAGTAAAACACCTGGGGACTTTGAAGACTTAGTACAAAACAAAGAATGTGAAATAGTTCATTGATAATTCTTATATTCACTTTATTTTAAAATGACATGATATATTTTGGATATATTGGGTTAAATAAAATATATAGGTAAAATTAATTTCCCCTCTATACTATATTTCACCTGTATATTTGATATATTAGAATTAATTTCACAAATGAATAAAATTTATTTCTTCTTTTACCACATTTTATTGAGATGTAATTGACATATTATTTGTTTTTTTGTTTTGTTTTTTTAATTTTTTGGCCAAGCCACGTGGGCATGTGCAGTCAAACCTGTGCCCCCTGCTTTGGAAGCACAAAGTCTTAACCACTGGACCATCAGGGAAGTCCCTATTTGTTGTTTGTTTTCTATTTATTTATATATTTATTTGTTGCATTGGGTCTTTGTTGCTGCACACGGGCTTTCTCTAGTTGCGGCAAGTGGGGGCCACTCTTCATTGCAGTGTGCAGGCTTCTCATCGAGGTGGCTTCTCTTGTTGCGAAGCACAGGCTGTAGGTGCGTGGGCTTCAGTAGTTGCGGCACACAGGCTCAACAGTTGTGGCTCATGGGCTTAGTAGCTCTGCGGCATGTGGGATCTTCCTGGAGCTGGGCTCGAAACTGTGTCCCCCACATTGGCAGGCGGATTCTTAGCCACTGTGCCACCTAGGAAGTCCGCTATTTGTTGTTTTTTAAATGTGGTTATTAGAAAATATAGAATTGCCTATATGGCTCATAATTGTGGCTCACATTTATCTACTAGACATTGTTGCTCTATACTCTCATTGGCCTTTTCTCCTGTGCCTTGCCTTTACTGTCCTTTTTCTTGAGATGTGCTATTTCCTCATCAAATTGAACACCAGCCTAGGAGGCCTAGGGCTTATTGCAGTGATGAGATACACAGGGACCCTCCATGTGACTTTGCTGAGGATGGTCAGAGAATCACAAATTGCCTTGTTAGAGCATCAGTGCTGTAAAAGGCACTTTGACGCTGAGCCCAGGTAACCACAGCATCTCATGCAGCTACCAGTGCAGGAGACTAAGGCCCACGTTTCTGGGAGGTCAGTTCAGGACTATTTGTTAGTTCATTGTAGGGACAGATACCTCTGAGGCCATTACTGTAATTCCAAATGGCTCTTAATCAGCCCATTGTTTCTCAAGATTATCTGGCTATTAATGAATAGACTCAGTTTGGGGCATCCTGAGTCTAGATTATCTGGCGATTATCAGAGTTCTTTGTGAAGACACTGTAAAACAAGCTTTTTAATACTCTTGTTCTCCAGGCTTTATATCCTTCAAAATTAATTGAAGAAATAACTGAACAACTTTCTAACATAGTTCAGTTATTATATAGATCAGTACTGTAAAATGGAATTTTCTCTGATGATGGAAATGGCCAATATGGTAAGTGCTAGGCACTTGTGGCTATAAAATTTTAATGAATTTTAATTTACTTATGAATACCCATGTGGGTCTAGTGCCTACCTTTTATACAGTACTATTCTATTCCAACTTATCCTAAAAAATAAATGTTTCTCTTCCTTCTAAAGTTAGAGATCATGAATAACATGAATCATTAGAATAATAGTAATAAATATGTACCATTTCCATTCTACATGATATTCTTTATATTTCATTCAATTAAGAATTAATATTGTTAAATTTATTTTCTTAAGGTCTAAGATCTCATGCTTAATTTTCAAAAGACTTTATTATTTAAAGTACTATATACTGCCTATCCTTACACATGCATAGCCTCCCCTATTATCAACACCCCCTATCAGAGTGGTACTTTTATTACAATTGGCAAACCTACTCTGACATATCAGAATCACCCAAAGTCCATAGTTTACATTGTGGTTCACTCTTGGTGTTGTACATTCTGTGGGTTTAGACACATGTATAATGACATGTATCCTTCATTATAGTATCATACAGAGTATTTTCACTGCCCTAAAAATCCTCTCTGCTTTGCCTATTCATCCCTCCCTCCTCCCAGTCCTTAGCAACCACTGCTCTTTTTACTGTCTCCATAGTTTTACTTTTCCAAAATGTCATATAGTTGGAATTATACAGTATGTAGCCTTCTCAGATTGGCTTCTTGCACTTAATAATATGCATTTAAGATATCTCCATGTTTTTTTCATGGCTTGGTAGCTCATTTTTTTTTTAGTGCTGCATAATATTCCAATGTCTGGATGTACTACAGTTTATGTATCCATTCACATACTGAAGGACATCTTGGCTGCTTCCAATTTTGGCAATGATGACTAAAGCTGCTCTACACATCTGTGTGCAGGTTTTTGTGTGGACATAAGTTTTCAACAATTTTGGGTAGATACTAAGGATGGTATCTATGTATAGTAAGAATATACTCAGTTTTTTTAAAAAAAATAAATTGTTTATTTATTTAATTTATTGGCTGTGCTGGGTCTCCATTGCTGTACACAGGCTTTCTCTAGTTGCAGAGAGTGGGGGCTACTCTTTGTTGTGGTGCGCAGGCTTCTCAGTGTGGTGGCTTCTCTTGTGGTGGAGCACAGGCTCTAGGTGCATGGGCTTCAGTAGTTGTGGCACACGGGCTCAATATTTGTAGCTCACAGGCTATAGAGCACAGGCTTAATAGTTGTGGCACACGGGCTTAGTTGCTCTGCGGCATGTGGGATCTTCCCGGCCCAGGAATCGAACCCGTGTCTCCTGCATTGGCAGGCAGATTCTTAGCCACTGTGCCACCAGGGAAGTCCCTATATTCAGTTTTTTTTTTTTTAAGAACTTTTATTGAGATACAGTTAACAGACAATAAACAGCATATATTTAGAGTGTACAATTTGGTATCCCAATCTCCCAGTTCAGTCCCCCCCAACCCTCCCCACTTTCCCCACTTGGTGTCCATGTGTTTGTTCTCTACACCTGTGTCTCTATTTCTGCCTTGCATTTCCTCTTTCATAGTTGTTAGCATTTGCCTTATGTATTGAGGTGCTCCTATATTGGGTGCATATATATTTATAATTATTATCTCCTCTTCTTGGATGGATCCCTTGATCTTTATGTAGTTCCTTTCTTGTCTCTTGTAACATTTTTTATTTTAAAGTCTACTTTATCTGATATGAGTATTGCTACTCCAGCTTTCTTTTGATTTTCATTTGCATGGAATATCTTTTTCTGTCCCCTCACTTTCAGTCTGTATGTGTGCCTAGGTTTGAAGTGGGTCTCTTCGAGACAGCACATATATGGGTCTTGTTTTTGTATCCATTCAGCCAGTCCGTGTCTTCTGGTTGGTGCATTTAGTCCATTTACATTCAAGGTAATTATCGATATGTATGTTCCTATTACCATTTTCTTAATTGTTTTGTTTTTGTTTTTGTAGGTCCTTTTCTTCTCTTATGTTTCCTGCTTAGAGAAGTTCCTTTAGCATTTGTTGTAGGGCTGGTTTGGTGGTGCTGAATTCTCTTAGCTGTTGCTTGTCTGTAAAGCTTTTGATTTCTCTGTCGAATCTGAATGAGATCCTTGCTGGGTAGAGTATTCTTGGTTGTAGGTTCTTTCCTTTCATCACTTGAAATATATCATGCCACTCCCTTCTGGCTTGCAGGGTTTCTGCTGAGAAATCAGCTGTTACCCTTATGGGAGTTCCTTTGTATGTTATTTGTCGTTTTTCCCTTGTTGCTTTTAATAACATTTCTCTGTCTTTAATTTTTGTCAGCTTGACTACTATATGTCTTGGCGTTTCTCCTTGGATTTATCCTGCCTGGGACTCTCTGCGCTTCCTGCACTTGGGTAGCTATTTCCTTTCCCATGGTAGGGAAGTTGTCAACTATAATCTCTTCCAATATTTTCTCAGGTCCTTTCTCTCTCTATTCTCCTTCTGGGACCCCTATAATGCAAATGCTGGTGCGTTTAACATTGTCCCAGAGGTATCTTAGGCTGTCTTCAGTTCTTTTCATTCTTTTTTCCTTATTCTTTTCCACATCAGTGATTTTCACCATTCTGTCTTCCAGGTCACTCATTCGCCCTTCTGCCTCCGTTAATCTGCTGTTGGTTCCTTCTAGTGTATTTTTCATTTCCGTTATTGTGTTGCATATCTCTGTTTGTTTGCTCTTTAATTCTTCTAGGTCTTTGGTAAATTTTTCGATCTTTGCATCCAGTCTTTTTTCAAAGTCCTGGATCATCTTCACCATCATTATTCTGAATTCTTTTTCTGGAAGGGTGCCTATCTCCTCTTCATTTAGTTGTTTTTCTGGGGCTTTATCCTGTCCCTTCATCTGGTACAAAGTCCTCTGCTTTTTCATTTTCTCTCTCTTTCTGTGGCTGTGGTTTTCATTTCTGCAAGACGAAATACTGCTGATACTGCTTGATACTGCTGTCTGCCCTCTTGTGGAGGAAGCTATCTAGAAGGCTGGTGGGTGCTTCCTGATGGGAGGGACTGATGGTGGGTAGGGCTGGGTGGGCGGAGCTCAGTAAAGCTTTAATCCGATTTGGTGGGCAGAGCTCAGTAAAACTTTAATCTGCTTGTCTGCTAATGGGTAGGGCTGTGTTCACACCTTGTTGGTTGTTTGGCCTGAGGCCACCTAGTGCTGGAGCCCACAGGCTCTTTGGTGGGGCTAATGGTGGACTCTGGGAGGGCTCACACCAATAAGCACTTCCTAAAACCCCTGCTGCCAGTGCCCCTGCCTCCTGGGTGAGCCACAGCTGCCCCCCACCTCGGCAGGCAACCCTCCAACACCAGCAGGTAGGTCTAGTTCACTTTCCTGTCAGGTCACTGTTCCTTCCCCCTGGGTCCTGGTGAGCACATTTTTTGTGTGCCCTCCAAGAGTGGAGTCTGCTTCCACCAGTCCTGTGGAGGTCCTGCAATCAAATCCCGCTGGCTTTCAGGGTCTGATTATCTGGGGATTCCTCCTCCCGTTGCTGAACCCAGGTTGGGAAGCCTGATGTGGGGCTCAGAACCCTCACTTTAGTGGGTGGACTTCTGCAGTATAACTGTTCTCCAGCTTGTGAATCACCCACCCAGCATTTATGTGATTTGATTTTAACGTGATTGCGCCCCTCCTACCGTCTCATTGCGGCTTCTCCTTTGTCTCTGGATGCGGGGTGTCTTTTTTGGTGAGTTCCAGTGTCTTTCTGTCAATGATTGTTCAGCAGTTAGTTGTAATTCCAGTGCTCTTGCAAGAGGGAGTGAGTGCACGTCCTCCTACTCCGCCATCTTAATCCTCTCTCTCCCTATATTCAGTTTTGAAAGAGACTACCAAACTGTCTTCCAAAGTGGCTGTACCATTTTACATTCCCACCATCAGTGAATGAGAATTCCTATTGCTCCACATCCTTGTCAGCATTTGGTGTCAGCATTCTGGATTTTGGCCATTCTAATAGGTATTTTGGTGTCTCATGGTTATTTAACTTGCATTTTGCTGATGATATATGATGAGGAGCATCTTTTCATATGCTTATTTGCCGTCTATATGTCTTCTTTGGTGAGGTGTGTGTTAAGGTCTTTGACCCATTTTTTTTAATAAATTTATTTATTTATTTATTTATTTATTTATTTATTGGCTGCGTTGGGTCTTCGTTGCTGCACATGGGCTTTCTCTAGTTGCTGTGAGCAGGGGCTACTCTTCATTGTGGTGTGCAGGCTCCTCATTGTAGTGGCTTCTCTTGTTGTGGAGCACGGGCCCTAGGCACGTGGGCTTCAATATTTGCGGCACATGGGCTCAATAGTTGTGGCACACGGGCTTAGTTGCTCTGTGGCATGTGGAATCTTCCCAGGGCAGGGCTTGAACCCGTGTCCCCTGCATTGGCAGGTGGATTCTTTACCACTGAGCCACCTAGGAAGTCCTGACCCATTTTTTTAATTGGATTTTCTTACTACTGACTGTTGAGTTTTGTTTTCCGATCTACTCTGACCCTAAATTTTTTTTTAATGTGACAATTAGGCTAAATTTCAGTACATGATACATGAAGTGAAATTGATTTTTTCATCTTGGGTAATAGGTGCAGGCTTTTATCTTTATTTTATCATATTGCCAGTCCGCAGGGTTAGGACTGTCAACATTTTCTGTCCGCAACTTGAGATCACAGCAAACAGCAGTTTGACGCCAGTGATTACTCGGGGAGGGGGATGGTGGGGAGTGGAGGTAGAGCACGGGGCACAGGCCCCAGTGAAATGCTGCTTCTAAATTCTCCACAACCTCCATCTTCAGTCACTCCCTACTCTGCTCCTCGGATCCTAAAAATGGTCAGACATCTGAGGGCGGTGCTGAGCATGTGACAGTGATGAAGATGGTGATGGTGGTAACAACTGTGGAAGCAGACGCAGCTGCCAAACCGAGTTCTCACTGTGTGGCAGGCGCTAGCTAAGGACTTTCCACATTATCTTTTCTAACCCTCAACAATTTTGGGTCATTTTTGGTCACAAGTGTACACTGGGCCTTGTGCTGGGGTACTGAGCTTCCAGAAACAATGAGTATTGTCTTTACAACTAAACAGATGAGGAACCAGGATAACCAAATAGCACATGCTCAGTGGTCCAGGGCATCAAAGACCAAATATTCTCCTGGGTGAAACAAGGAGGGACAGTATAAATGCCAAAAGCAAAATCAAATCATGACTGTCATCTGTCTGTCTTAGTAACCTACAAAAAAGAACATCTAATGTGAGGAATTAATCAAGGGAAGCCCCTCCTCCCTAAGTCACTACTACTTTTTGGTTTTGTCAGCATCAAAAGGAGTAAACTATTGTATTTTTTTTTTTTTGACCACGCCATGCAGCTTGTGGGATCTCAGTCCCCACCACGGGTCAAACCAGGGCCCTCGGCAGTGAAAGCGTGGAGTCCTAACCACTGGACTGCCAGGGAATTCCCTAGGAGCAAACTATTCTAAAGACATGAGCATACTGGATTTTACACTCTTAACTTTCAACTTTCTGTTAAAAAAAACTTTCTCTTGGTAACTAGATACATATGACTATTTTTTTCCATTTTTAGCCTTAGACTGCAAAGTGCCAGTGCTGAGAATCAGCCAGTCCGGGTAGGATGTGGGCCTGCTGGTAGGAAGCCACACCCAGCAACCAGAAATTTATTATGACTCAGGCCAGTTCAGTTTAACGAGAACACAGTCAGTATTGGAGGAAACAAAATAAACTTACAGTAAAAATATATTTGTGAAGCAGTTTCGAGGCAATGGATTTAGCTAGATTGGCATTACTAATAAATTCCTTTTTTTTCATGTGCAAACAGGGTCAAAGAGAGTAAACCCAAGGAAGGAACATTGAGAAACCTAGAATCTGGAAGCAAACCAACATTAGAAAACCCTGTGTGAATTCACTGTGAATGGTGGAAAAATATATAAAATAACTATTTAGCAGATATACTTAACCATTTCATTAAACTCACGTCTCCACCAACACACATTTTCCTCTCCTGTGACCTCAGGGGTGCTGTACCAGGGTTATTTTGCCCCCCAGGGGACATTTAGGGAGGTCTTGAGACACTCAGGGATGCCATGCAGCATCTGCAGTGCACAGTCCAGCCCTGACAGCACACAGCGACCCACCCCCATGGCAGTAGTGCTGTGGTGTCAGGAAGACCATCTGCTGCCTCACTTCATCTGCTGGGTTTACAGCACAGCACACCTTGGCGAGCTGGTCAGCTAGAAGTAACCCTTCTGTAATGTGTCAGGAGGGATGGAATATTCCAGAGTATGAAGCTACTGAACTGCTTGCAAACATGAATATGCAACTTCCAGAATGTTCAGACTCACAGAAATAATTCTCAGTGGATTGATCTTAGTAAAAAGACACTTGCTAGCAAAAAACAGTAAAGAAAAGGTTCAAACTATTTGAAACTTGGGACTCCTTTGACCTATTTCTGCATGACATCATTTTAACAAGTTAAAACTGGTCAAGAAAACAACTTTCCACGCCATATTGTGGTAATCATTTCACGACGTGTATGTGTATCAAATCATCACAATGTACACCTTAGACTTACGTTAGTTATATCTCAACAAAGCCAGGGAAAAAAAGTTCCATATTTGAACAAATAGAGAAATAATAGGTTATTCTCACAGTTCTCAAGGCATCTAATCCCAGTGTGGAACGCCACTGACATCAGAGCTGCAAACACTCAACACACGTGACTGTTAGGAAACAACCAGACTTCTGCTCTCTCCAGGCAGCCGTGTACTCACAGGCTCGGTTCCGGGTTTTGTAAGTGCAGGTGTAGAGGCTGCAGGGCCTCGCAGGCGTGGGCCTTGGCATCTGGAACCTTCTCCACAGTGCCTTGCATGGAGAGGCTTGAAGAATGACGCCCAGGCGACTCATCATCACCATCTTTAGCTTGAAATCTTGGTCAGCTCCCAAGCAACTTGCAGGAACCTAATAACCTAGAGGCAAAAGGAGGACGGAGGAGGAAAAGCCGTGAACAACAGAGGTGGCCGATCATGTGGAAAACATCATTCAGATCATTAGTACATGGGAGGGGGAGGCCAAATGAGAGTCAATTGTTTATCCACTCTTATTCCTCAGACTCATTGGTCACCTTATTGGCAGGGTCCAGATGACTGACTTAGGCACTTTGCCTTTCCCTTAGGGTCACTAAATATTAGAGGTCCAGAGAAACGACTCTGTGTATCCACAAGAATGAAAGACTGTTTACAGTACAGTTTCTTAAATTAAAAAAAAACATTTACTCCCTGAAATCCAGGTTAATAGTCCAGCATGGTATTTATATATAAGGAGAAACCACAGATTAAAGTTCCCTCCAGGCAGCATGAATTAAAAAAAAAAAATCTATCTGCATCTGGATTGCTTAAAAAAAAAATCCAAAACCAAGATATATCCTGCCAGAATAGTCATGTGTGGTTTGAAATCTAAGCTTAAATATAATCTGTGACTCTTTGACAGTTTTAGGTGTAACACTCTGTCCCTTGATCATACGGGAAATGGAAAAGGCTAATCCTGAACTAATCTACAAGTAGATTCAATTTGAATATTCATTTATAATTGCACTGCTGACCTCTCTACCCCCTTACATGCTCACAGTGAAAGTCTCTGAAAATGATGCTTTCCAAGGCATTCACTAGAGTGTTCTGAAATTATGGTAATATTAATTTTGAATGCTTTTTCCCCACAAACTCCTCCCACCCACCAATATTGCTTATCCCCTTTTCCTGAAAACTCCTATCCTTATACTAAGTGAGTAAACGAGATCAGAAATGAAAAAAATTTTTTATTTTTTCTTGTTGATTATACATTCACTCCACTATACATTTCAAACTCTTTAGAGTGATTACTTGAGAGACATTTAAACACCTGTTCAGGATACCATGTGCCCTGGCCCTGCAGACATCTCAGCCTCACATCCACTTCACGCTGCTGCCTGCACACCAGCCACGTGGACTTTGGTTTATCCAACTCCTGATGCTCCCTCTAGCCTCAGGGCTTGTGTAGATGCTCCTCCTTCCCTGGATCTCCCTGGTTAATTCCTATGTTCTGTTTGATGATTACACCCAATATTACTTACTAGAAGCCTCCCTTGACCATGCCCTCTTTTGGTGAGCCCAGCACCCTCTTCTTCTTGGCTATGGTGCTTACTGCAGTTGAATTAAAATAACTGACCACAAACGTACTTTACATCTCCATCTCTGCAGCATCAAAGCTCCACAGTGGTAGGGACCATGTCTGTCTCCGTCATGGCTGCATGTCTTAGGGACATGGTGCCTCGCACATGATGGCTGCTTGATGAATATTAGTGGAATGACCCGAGGAGGCTTCAAGATGCTGATCCTGATTTCAAGAACTCAGAACTGTGAAGTGACTACCACCATGTTCTCGGATGGTATTAAGGGTTTTTCCTTTTCGTGGATGCCATCATCACCCATCTTTAGGGTTATTTATACTTCTGAAACACTTTTAAATGCTAGTCCTTTAAGAGGTGGGTCTCATATTCCTATGTGTAAGACCTGAAGGAATCCCAAAGTCCTGCCTGATCTGAAAGAGAAAACTTCCTGAATATGAACCTAACCTAGCCTCACAGGTTGGGAATTCTGCCAGTAAGCATTTTCATTTCAACATTTCTTTGCTCTAAACACTGTGTTGGGTGCTGGGATGTAATAAAGATGAAGTAGATCATAAAAAGGAATGACGTTCTGGTACATGCTGTAATGTGCTGAACCTCGAAAACATAATGCTAAGTGAAAGAAGCTAGACACAAAAGGTCACATGTGGTATGATTTCATTTGTATGAAACACTCAGAATAGGGAAATCTGTAGAGACAGAAAGCAGGGCCTAGGCAGAGGGGGAAATGGGAAGCAACCGATTAATGGGTATGGGGTTTTCTTTTGGGGTGATATAATTGTTTTGGAACTGCTTACACTTATACAACAATGGGAATGTCCTAAATGCCCCCGAATTGTACACTTTAAAATGGCTAATTTGGGGAATTCCCTGGTGGTCCAGTGGTTAGGACTCCACACTTCCACTGCAGGGGGTCTGGGTTCAATCCCTGGTAGGGGAACTGGGATCCCACAGGCCATGCAGTACAACCAAAAAATTAAAAAATTAAATAAATAAAATGGCTAGTTTTATGTATGTGAATTTTACCTCAATAAAATAATGCACATCATATGGGAAGGAAAACACACACCAAACCAGTTCTCAGCAGGTGTTGGTGCCTTCTTGGAGTCTGCCCTCTCCTGCCAAAGGAGGCCTTGACTGGGGTGCAAATGCACCAAAAGGGAAACTGAGGGGACAAGACACGTCACTTACTGACCTGAACTTTATTCATTCATACCTTCTTTCCAAGAAGAGTGTTAGATACAAAAAAAGTACGTTATGACCCCAAGTGATGCTGAGCAAGGAGGTACACATCCTCATTTCATCCTTCCTCTGTTAATATATACACTCCACTGTTATTAATTAGCCATGAACTAGCTCTTCTCCCTATACTGCTGCCCTTGACACTGCTAGCTCTGAGCTAGAGGAGAGGAGGATACATGCAAGGGAAAGGAGAGAAAAATCACACCTGAGGTGTGTCCAGTGAAAGCAGGAAGCAGAGTTTCTTCCTAGCATTATTACCCTGTAAGGCACACGTGAGGGCTCCAGACAGATCTCTTTATAACTGGCTCCACCCCAGCCATGTGCCCACACAAGTATTGTAACGTGAAGCACAGTGTGATGACAAGCCAGCCTTTCAGCCCGGGGCCATGCCCTTTGTTGTACACATCGCTTTGCCAATGAACACACTGAACTAGGAGCAGAGATGCATGGTCGCCACATTAAAGGGGACTGATAGGGAACTCGTGACACCCAGGGAGGCTCCTCCCCTGCAGGCCTAACTCCCTACCTGGGGTCTTTAGGCCAGTGACACCTGAAGTATGTCTGCATTGTCAAAAGGTGTTTGATATTCTCACACCAAGTTAAAATCACTTTTGTTTATAGTTTTATGTGTCTTCATATGTATACATTTTTGGAGGGAGTAGGTATGTCAAAATGTACCTTATTTAAGATATGCAAAGTCTGACACAATTTCAAATAAAGACTGGTAATGAACTTTCAAGATATCTTGATAGTGCCTTGAGCCAAATGAGTACATCATTTTCAAATATCTTAATATTTGAAATATTATTAACTGAATTAACTGAGCAGGCTTAGAGAATGGACAGTTGGCCACCTTAATTCAGAATCTATTTCTGCTTTTTAAATATTTTTTTATTTTGGAGAACTTCAAACTTATAGAAACAGTGAAAATACTGTACTAAAACTACCTATGTACCTAATATTTCATTTCAACAATTACCTGTTGGTGGCTAAGCAAGTTTTATTTATGCCCTATCCCGCCCCTTCCCCTCCCTGGATTATTTTGAAGCAAATGGGAGACATCTTAGAAACTTATCCATGATTTTATTTTCCATAGGAAAATATCCTCCAAATTCAGTTTCTTCTCCATGAAAATTATCTATGTGAAATAGCCCTTGGTAATAGTTAATTGACAGAATATGAAAATATCAGTTTTTCAGACTTAAAAACATAGCACAAAAGCTATGGTAAACGGATACTTTCCCAGTGCATGCCTATCCCTTAATGTAAACACTTCTCTTCTCTTGGTATCGCCACTCTAATCTTGAATGAGTGCTTAGGCTCAGAACTTTATGCTTCATTTTAACTTATAAGACTCTATCCAGTATGAAACAGCATAATTTATAATTGCAGGTCAGCAGAGTGAAAAGATTATATGAACTGAAATATTTAAGATTAAGACTTAAGGGACTTCTCTGGCAGTCCAGTGGTTAAGACTCCATGCTTCCAATGCAGGGGTGCACAGGTCCAATCCTAGGTTGGAGAACTAAGATCCTGCATGGCTGCACAGCATGGCCAGAAACAAACAAAACAAAAACAAACAAACAAAAAGATTAAGACTTAATGTACACCCTTCAGCTTATGCAAGAAAGAATCCAGAACCAGAGGAGCAGGAAAAACAGTTCAGTAACACTGTACAAGAAGCTAACTCTGTGACTTCAAATGGTGTAAGGTCTGAGAAAAATCCCAGAAAATCCTGTTAAGTATTATATAAATGAAAGTTATTGTTATTCAAATTGAATTTACTAAAATGCTACCCTTGATATAAGTACAAAAATTAAGAAAATAGAAAGCAGTTTTAGATGATTTTTAATGTCATTTTTTCTTTTAAGACAGTATCATCAAATAATCCCAACTAAATAGGATTCTCTCTGATAAAAATCAATTTGTAAAATTTCAAAACTTGCTAAGAGATATGGGGAAATCTTGCCTTAATTCTGTGTTTCTTTTCATTGACTTCCATTCCTGAATTGAAACAATAATGAGCGATTCTCTCATGCAGAGCACTGTGCTGGAATAAGGTGGAAAAGTTATTTCTCCTTATTTTCACAAGCTTGCAATCTACAAAGGAAAACTATTTAAACAAATAACCTCTCTTTTTTTAAGCTACCTTTTTTACTGTAGTAAAATAGACATATTTATCGTTTTAACCTTTTTAAAGTATACAATTCAGTGGCAGTAAATACATTCACAATGTTGTGTAACCATCACCACAATCTATACCCAGAACTTTTTCATCATCCCCAGCACAAACTCTGTATCCATTAAACAACTCCCCATTCCTCCCCACCTCACAGCCCCCAGTAACCTCTATTCCACTTTCTGTCTCTGTGTATTTGCCTATTCTAGATATTTCATATAGGTGGAAGTACTTTTCCTGTGAGTCTGGTTTATTTCACTTTGCATAATTAAACAAATACTTCTTAATCAAAGTCAGATGTGATGGCAGCCCTGACTTAATTCAGTGACAACGTAGAGGGCAGAGGCTCTAAGTTTCAGGAGGGGGTAGCATCTGAACCATGGGTCAGAGGGGAGAGAGAGTTTTAACAGGAAGGGCAAAGGCAGAGAGATGGACAGGGATAATATCGGGGACAATAAGGACATATAGGGAAGGGCAGGGGTGCTTAAGAACCAAGGCCAAAGAGGACAACTGGGGTTGAAAAGGGAAGAGCCTTGGGTTTGTTCAATAATCAATCTCAGTGTCAGGGCAGGTGGGCAAACAGGTGGAAAGGGATTCCTTCCTTGCTGACAATCTAGATGGAAGAAGAGACTTACTAATTCCCAGGAAGACAATGCCAAGCGTAAGGTACACTCAACAGGAGGTACATGCTGGCTTGTCCTTCAAAGGGAAGGTCGTGATATGACAAGACCAGAGGCATGCCTCATGGCTGAGGGAGTTGTACAGAAAAGTGGGCACGCACTTGGCCCTGGATATGGGGCTGTGGGAGGCGGGGTCTGAGGTCTGTTGACATGGCACCCAGAGAAGTCTGGGTTACTGATCCTTGGTCTAGCTCCATAGAGAGCCATCAGGAAAGCACTGAGGCCAGACTGAGCTGACGCTGCAGGCCGGGGCTGACTGCCAGGGCTGTGGCCATCCTTGGGGACTGCCCTGCACTCTGCAGTCATGCTGTCTGTGCACACTGAGGCCGATGACACCTGGCCCAGAGGAAGTGTCTCCTGCCCACTTCCAGACTGGCTCTCTAGGACCAGGGGACATGAGAGCTCCAGAGGACTCAACATAACCCTCACTCTTGGTCATCTTCCCCATTGCCCACCCAGTGGTGGGCTGCATGTAGTGGCCTGGAGAGCGGAACTTCTCTCTGTCCCCTAAGAATGCTGCTGACCTCACTGCAGGGAGACACTGACTCTGAAGATTACCTTTTGTGTTTTTAGACAAAAAACCCCCAAATCCTGTTTTCTGTAACAAAGCCAAGTGTATCTGAACTTGCCATCATCCCAAGTCTGCTGTGAATATTTTTTAAGGTGTTGGCTAACCAGATACCCAGGGTACACAGTGGAAGGTAGAGCTGCATAGGGATTTGAGATTAATTCAGGGAATATGAATTTCCAAGAGACAGGAAGACTTTCAGATTTTATTCCACGTGTATAGAATGAAGCACTGACGGTTTCTAATGACTCTGTCAGCTCAGCACAGGATGGACGGGAGTGGGCAAAGAGGGAAGCCAGGAAAGTCAGTGAGGAGGTGATTCCTTCAACCATCCTTCATTCAATCCATTACTCTTATTCTTTCACCAGGACATCAATCAAACATTTATTAACTGCTAGGCACTGTCCTAGGCTCATGAAGGGAATAAAACAAAGCCCCCATCCTTGTAGAGTTTACATTCTAGTAAGGGGGGACCGACGACAAACAGCAATGTAACACATAAGTCAGCTGTAGACAATTAAACTAAAATATGTTCCGTGAAAAGTAGAGCAGGGTAAGGTGAATTTGGAGTGTCACAGGGGAGGGGGTGTTGCATTTTAAATAAATTGCTCAGGAGAGGCCTTATTGAGAAGGTGAAATTTCAGCAAAGGATTGAAGGAGGTGAAGGAAGTAGTTATATGGCTCTCAGGAGGGAAGGGTATTCCAGGCAGAGGGAAATGCCTGTGCAAAGACCCTGAGGTGGGAGCTTGTCTGGCACATTCAAGGGACAGTGAGTATATTAACGCATATATGTGGAATATAGAAAAATGGTACAGATCAACCGGTTTACAAGGCAGAAAAAGAGACACAGATGTAGAGAACAAACATATGGACACCAAGTGGGAAAAGTGGGGGTGGGGGTGGGATGAATTGGAGAAAAAAAAAAAAGAGCACCCTTATACTTCATAGAGTGGCATCTCAGAAAATGCACTTAACCCATTGTAACACTTGGAGGAAAACAAAGGGACAATGAGAAGGCCAATATGGCAAGAGTGGAGTGAAGCACAAGTAAGGTGGTAGGAGATGAGGTCCAGAGGTAGTGGATGCCAGATCAAAGAGACTTGTAGGCCATTGTAAAGGTTCCCCATTGTGGGGACACAATGGAGTTTTTGGAGTAGAGGAGGGGCATAATTTGATTTATGTTTTTTAAAGATGATTCAGAGTGCCCTACTGGAAACTGACCAGGATGGAAGAAGCAGGGAGCCCATTCAGGATAATCCAGGGGCTGGAACTAAGGATGCTGCAGTGGATGTGGTGAGAAGAGGTTGGGTATTGGATGTATCTTGGGGATACAGCCCGTAAGATGTGAAAGAAAGCAGTCAAGGATGACTGGCAGATTCTTAGCCTAAACAACTGCAAGGATGGACTTGCCATGAACTGAGATGGGAAGACTGTGTGTGGACAAGGTTTTGGGTAGAAATCAGTAGCTCAGATTTGGGCGTGTGGAGTTTGAAATGAAATTCCAATAATCTGAGGGAGATAATCTGGTAGAATATTCTACCTCATGGTAGAATGAGGATGAATCCCTGAACAAAGAAACAGAACCCAGCATAGGAGCAGGCGGGGAGGGAATGATGTCACTCTTGCTGCTAATCCTACTGGATTTGAGGTGCCAAGGGGGCAGGCGAGAGGCAAGGTCTAGGGAGAGCTGGCAATGCAGCTCTGGTGCTCTGCTCAGGAGAGGTTGTGAGGCAAGAGAGAGAAGGGGAATCCCCTCCCCCCAGGGGATAACAGGTGTATAGAGACTAACAAAGTGGAGTGACTGAGGAGGCCAAGAGATGGAGAAGGAAGTCAAAGGCAATCAGGGAAGGAACGGAACACGGAAGGTCAGGGGCAAGAAGGGCTCCAGGGAAATCCTAATAGAAAACTTCATTTAGGTAATGCTAGGCTACAATACCTGTAACAATACATGAGATTATTTATGCTAAAACCAAAGGCCAATCCCCTCTGTTACATTAAAAGTTAGAATTTATTGAGAGGTGGTTATTTAAACTTACCCATGGGTGTTATAAAGCCCAGGCTATTGAAATCACAAATGTTTAATTATCAAACATAATAAATAACAGTGAACTACTAGCAGACATTGCTGGATGTCACAGAAAATCTGTTCTTACTTAAGTCTGTCCTCAAAGATGGGACCATGGGTTGGAGGGGCCCCAGAATAGCTAAGTTTTCTGTACTGAATGCCTTTGCTATCACTACTTATCTGTGTGTCCTTGGATCTTACTAATACGTCCCTTATCTGCTTTTTTGCAGACTTGGAAATGTGTGAGAGGAAAAAAAGATTCTGAAAGCCTTTTAAAAAATCATTCATAAATCTTGTATGTATTAAATGACAGTAGTTTGAACTCTGCTTGATTAAGCCATGTATATTTATGCAAAACAGCAAAAAAAAAAAGTACTCTGACTAGAGGTTACAATTAGATTGAAAAAAAACATTCCTTGATTCTCATCAAATTGGCCTTTCCTTTTCTCACCTCCCGATTTCCAAAGAAAGCAAGCTTTTTGCAGTTCCCTGAAATGGAAATTAGAGGTTATGCTGCCATGTCTTGACTGAGAAAGCTGACCTTCTTCCTCTCACCCACTTCTCTGAGAGCAGGATCCCAATCTGGGGTTGCCAGAGGTTTCAAGATAGGTTTCTAGTAACCGCTTTGTGTGCTGCAATTAACTACCCCAGTGTGGGCACTGAGATGAAATGCATTTCCCGCCTTCCATCAGATTTCCAAAATATTCATATTTACTCATAATTCACTCAGTCTTTATTGAGTTCTGACTGAGCAGTCACAGCCTTTTGCCTGGCTCCAGGGACAACAGGGCAGGTGTGTATAGGCAGAGAATGGTGCCCTGCTGCTCTTGGCCTTTTGATGAATTTCAGTGCTGGTACTATGTAAAAATTGAGTAAATGAGGAAGGCCCTAGATAGCTGAAAGGTTTTCCATTCCCAAAATGTGCAAGAACAGAGACTGTTCTGAGGGATGTGGAGGGGCAGATGAGGGGTAGGGTCTGGGGCAGCTTCCCTCACCAGAGAAATCTGCTGCTCCTTTCCATATTCCAGTAAGGTTTTTAATAGCAGAGCAAAGATGGCCAGATTAGCAGTAAAGGAAGAAGAAGGGGAAGGAGAAAACAATGTGGTTTTCAGTGGCTGGGTGAGAACAAGCTCTATCCAGATTAAGGTGTGCACATTAACTTCTCATTTCTCAAACTTTCCTAGTGAAAATAGGCCAGAGGGGAGGGCACTTATTTTAACAAACTGCCACCAGCCTCAAGGCAGTATCATTTAACACTGAATGCGGCAAAGACTCACAGACAGCAACAATGTTTGTACTCTGGAGGTTCGCCTCCAGTTCTGGGGCGGGGCACAAAACAAAAAGGCAAGAGGGAATTGCAGAATGGAGAAGGCTCAGATTTGTCCACGTGACACAGCTGTGCTGCAGAACCCCTGCCCTGAGGGTGTTTGTGGCTCCATTCTCTGACTCAGGCATGTTCCAAGGTGGGGGGCGGGGGGCGGCGGCGAGAAATACAATGAAGAGCCAAGTCAGTACCAGCTTGCCACGCCTCGGCTTCTGGAACTGCAATCTCAGATTTGTAGCCCTTATTCCTGTCTCCAGCTATTTCACAGCAGGTTGGACTTTCTTGAGTTATTCACATCCAACCACTCCAAGCAAAACTCCCTCCTAAGGAACTGCTCTCACGCTCCGACAAATTCCCTATGACAGCTGTTTACCTGTCGAGTGCAAATAATTCTAAAGGAGATGCAGCCATCTGGTTGGTGACTCCTACAGTAGAAGAAGAGGGCTGCGGGGAGGGGGGGCAGAACAGGCGGGGGCGATACCCTACTGGCCTCCGTAGTCCCCTGGCACATACTCGCAGAACCCACGCTGTATCCGGCCTGCCCCCGCTATAGCCCCCACTCCACTCGGCTGCCCTCCCTTACCTGAGCCTTTCCCCAGAGCACGAACCTTGCCGCTCGCTCCAGTCCAGGACCAGCGGCAGGAAAGCTTGGCCTTCGTAGCCATGCCCCCGTTACGCCCACAGCCCGGACCACGCCCATATCCCCTCTAGGTCACGCCCCATGTGAAATAGCCACATCCCTCCAGGCTGAGCCTGTCCCTGCCCTTTGGCCTGGTGCCAAAGCCAAGCACGGAATTGTGGAACCCTGCTTTTTCCAGCCAGTTTTCACGTTCTTTAAACCAGAACTGTCACCAGTGTTCCTTCTAGTCCCTCATCGGACCTTAAATGCTAGGCAGATGAATGGAGTAAGCAGAAGTGTATTTCCTGATGTCTCCGCTGATGACCTTTCCAGTGAGCTCTTGCTGTCTAGGGCCTGCAAAACAGCATCACACTTAGACTTGAACTCTGCTTGCCACCCTGAGTACACTGAGATTATTCTACTAGCCTCACTCTCTCCATTTACAACTCTGGGTCCACAAGGAAAATGTGTAGAGGTTATAGCCAACTTTTCCACCCTTGTACAGAAGTCTCAGATTCATTCATTCAATTCATATTTGTTGAGTATATGCTCCCCTGACAAGCCTCAAGGAGCTTACAGTCTGGAGTTGTCCCAACTTGGATTGAGGCATGACAAGAAATGAGAAAGAGGAAGATGTGGCAAGGGATCGATAGGTAGAAAAGGATTTGGTAATGACAGGTCTTCCTGATTTGATTAGTAGAATATTTTTGGGTAGCAAACATAGGAAGCCACTTATATTTCTTCACGCAATAAATTCTCAGCAAATCTTCATTGAAACCCTTTTTGCCTGTGTAGAAAGATAACATTTCCACTTCTTAGCAGTAAGATTTGCTGCTTTTATTTCTTCATATGCCAACAATAAAGATCTTATGATACCATATTTGGTTACTTTTTCTTCTCTTTCCACCCTCTGTTGCATTTCTGGCTTGAAGATAGTGGGAATATTCAAAATGTGCTAGAAGGAACACAGAGAAAAGAACACTTTGCAACAGAATGCTTTTATTAAGCTCACCCTGAGAACCCTGTTTCATTTATAAAATGTTTCAACTGTCAGTCATTTTTGCCTGAAAAATGAACTCACAGAAATTGGTCCAAATACATCCTGTACAAATTGAGTTGATTTTTGTACAGTTCTACCTCACCTTCTTCCACAAATGATTTGAAGCAGCTTACTAAAATATAGACATTATTGGATAAAGAAAATAGTTGAAGAAGCCAAGGAAAAGGGAACTTAATGGAAGGAGAATACTGCAGCCGATGGTAAGATTAGCATTTAAGTGAACAGGCCCAAATAGTTGTTTAAGATGGGCCAGAGATTTGCCCCCAAGCTTATGAATGGCAATAGAAAAGAGGAAATACCTATCATTTTAAGGTCTTCAGTGTTCATAAGATAAAAATCAACCTTTTTTTCTTTTATTTTTTAAATTTTTTTAAATAAATAAATGCATTTTTTGGCTGTGTTGGGTCTTCCTTGCTGCACAGGGGCTTTCTTTAGTTGCGGTGAGCAGGGACTACTCTTCATTGTGGTGCGCAGGCTTCTCATTGCAGTGGCTTCTCTTGTTGCAGAGCACGGGCTCTGGAGTGCAGGCTCAATAGTTGTGGTGCACGGGCTTAGTTCCTCCGCGGCATGTGGGATCTTCCTAGCCCAGGGCTCGAACCTGTGTCCTCTGCATTGGCAGGTGAATTCTTAACCACTGCACCACCAGGGAAGCCCTCTTTTGTTCTTTTAGTAGCATAGTTTTTCTAGAATTTTAGTCCTGGGAGAAATCCCATTTCTTTGTATAGATGACATAGTGACCTAAGTTGGAAATAAGAAGTTAAACACAGGTCCCCTCAGTGTAAACTGTTGGCACAATCACAAAGCACAGTGCATTGATCAGTTCTATGAACCATCAAACCTTTTTGTTCATCCAAGTACACAGGCCCTTAATGGTCTGACTTAATTCAGGGTAGCAATTTGATATTCTTTCCCCAGGATGGCAAATAGGTTTCAACTCATATGTCAACTTTGAGCCATTTGTAATGGCTACTTGAATAACTATGTTGACTTTTGTGGCTTTGTCTAGGCCGCAAAGGAAGAAGATCTGTGATTGATGAGCAACGTCTGTCATGAGTGCAGAATGGGTGATTGGCTGCATGCAAAACCCTATCTGGTGTCCCTGATTTGTAGAAAAGAGGTCTTGTATCAGGGCTTTTATGTAGTCACTCCCAATCAACAGTTCTCATTATAGGGCTTTTGATAAATACCCGACAGTAGAGAGTTCAAGGTCCCTCTCTCACTCTGTCCCTTCCACACTGGTCTTCCCCTGTCCACTCCTATCTCAGAACATTTTCCTTTGCTGTTCCCATTGTTCAGACCATTCTTTGCCTAGATTTACATGGCTGGCTTTTTCTCATCATTCAACTCTCACCTAAAATGCCATCTCTTTAGAGATGTCTCTCTTGACAACCATATCTGAAGTTATATCCAGATCCTCTTAATCTGTACTGGGTATAGATCACCTGGAGATCATGTTACAATGCAGACTCTGACTCAGGGGTTCTGGGATGTGACCTGAGATTCTGCCTTTCAAGCAGTCTCCCAGGAAATGTAAAGCTGATGTTTATAAAAGACATTTTGAATTGCAGCCCCACTTCTCCTTCTCTGTCACATTATCTGTTTCATTTTCTTCATGTTATATCTCATGATTTGAAATTATTTATCTGTTTGTATGTTAGATTGTTTGTTGGTTGGTTGTTTACTAGAATGTAAATTCCATGAGAGCAGGGACTTTGACAAGTTGCTTTAACTATGTATTCCCAACATTTAGCACAGTACCTGGCACATCTGTGGATGCTCTTTAAATATTGCTGAATGAATAATGTTGTTCAAGATTCATTGATTCCTTTATCTCTTCAGTGCCTGCTTATTGACTACTTCAGTGACTGCTTATTTATACACCAGGAACTAGATTATAAATGGAAAAAGGCAGTGCCGCTCAGGTGCCAGTCCGTGAACTGCTAGTTACTGGTCCAAGCTGAGATAAGAAACTGAACGAGGGGGACTTCCTAGGTGGCGCAGTGGTTAAGAATCTGCCTGCCAGTGCAGGGGATATGGGTTCAATCCCTGGTCCTGGAAGATCCCACATGCTGCGGAGCAACTAAGCCCGTGTGCCACAACTATTAAGCCTTCACTCTAGAGCCCATGAGCCACAACTATTGAGCCCATGTGCTGCAACTACTGAAGCCCACGCACCTAGAGCCTGTGCTCCACAACAAGAGAAACCACGGCAGTGAGGAGCCCACGAGCCACAACAGAGAGTAGCCCCCGCTCTCCGCAACTAGAGAAAGCCCGTGTGCAGCAACAAAGACCCAACACAGCCAATAAAGAAATAAACAAATAAATAAATTTATTTAAAAAAAAAAAGAAACTTGAACTAGGGACTTCCCTGGTGGTACAGTGCTTAAGACTACATTCCCAATGCAGGGAGTCCAGATTTGACCCCTGGTCAGGTAACTAGATCCCACATGCATGCTGCAACTAAGAGTTCACATGCCACAACTAAGGAGCCCACCTGCCACAACTAAGACCAAGTGCAACCAAGTAAATAAATAAATATATTTAAAAAAAAAAAGAAAAGAAACTTTAACTAAAATGTGAATCTGGTCTGCTACTAAGCACATTGTTTACTTAGGATGACTTTTTTTTTTTTTATCATAGAAAGGCTTTATTGATGAAGGAAGCAATGAATTGTTTCCCCTTCTGGGGCAAGTTCCTCTTCTCATCCTGGTCTGGTAATGGTGTCAGAGTTGGCATCTGCTGATGGGACACATTTTGAGTAGCATTAATATAGAGGAGAGAAATATATAGTATGTTATATAAAACTTACATACTTATAATTTTTCCACCTTCTGAAAACTCATAGGCAGGTAGAAATACACATTTAAAGATAGAATTACAAGATTTTTACCCACTTGCTATAATAACTAATTGTGTGAGAGAACAGAGACTTGTGAGAGAGAATGAACACTTTTGAGAGAAAGAATTACAGAAGAAAATGGGGGAATTGTGGGATAGAACAGAAAATTATGGGGGAAAATGAATAATTATAGACGGGAATGGAGAAGTGTGGGAGACAATGGGGAATTTTGTGAGTAAAGGCAGAATTGGGGGAGAAAAATAATTGTGGGATAGAAAAGAATGATAAGAGAAGGAATACTGGGAAGGAGTGAAAGTTTGTGGGCAAGAACAGAGAATTGTGGGAAAGATAAGGAATTTTGGGAGACAAGGTATGATGGTTAATTTTATGTGTCAACTTGGTTGGACCACAGTGCTCAGTGCTCAGTGCTCAGTGTTGGTCAAACATTCTGGATGCTTCTATGAAAGTGGGGTTTTAGGGGGGTGAGATTAACATTAACATCAGTGATCTTTGAGTAAAGCATATTACCCTCTATAATGGGGGTGGACCTCATCCAATCAGTTGAAAGCCTTAATAGAACAAAGACTGACCTCCCTTGGAGGAATTCTGTAATCCAACTGGACTCAACTCAACTCTTCCTTGGGTCTCCAGCCTGCCAGCCTACCCTGCAGATTATGGAGTTATCAAGCCTCCACAGTCGGTTGAGCTAATTCCTTAAATAGTTCTCTCTTTCTCTTCTCTTTCTATCTCCCTATATATCTGTGTATCTCCTATTGGTTCTGTTTCTCTAGAGAGTCCTAATACACAAGGTGTTGTGAGAGAGACAGAGAATTGGCCCCATACAACTTGGCCTTGCCACCTCATCTCAGTCCTAAGCACTGACCCCTATGCCTCTCAGATTCAAGACATTCCCTTGGCTGTTCCTATGCTCCTTCATGGCCATTCCCATCCCTCAAGAGTCTCACCCCTGCATTCTGCCTGACCAAACCTTTCTCATCTGAGCCACTTCCCATTCGTCCTGCCTTCCATGTTCCTACTTTTCCCAGATCATCTTTGCACTCCACGTTAGCCACACAGCCTAGGCAAGCTTCTAACATTCATCTGGGCCATGTCCTTTTCCCTCTTATTGCAGCAAGCTAAACCTTCTGCTCAGTGCCATGCCTACAAAGCTACTGCCAGAGCCACACCTGCTGCATACCTTAAATCACATGCTGACTATCAAGGCACCACAAAGAATTTTGGGAAACATAGAACTATGGGAGAGAATAGAGAATTTTGGGAAAGGTGCTTTGTGGGTAAAACAGAATGTCTGGAAGAGACAAAATTGTGGGAGAAAACCAATAATTGTGCTACAACATGGAGAATTGTGAGTTACAACAGAGAATAGTGGATGAGGACAGAGATACATGAGAGGCAGGGAATTTGGGGAGAGAGAAGGTATTGTGGGAAAGGCAAGGTATTATGGGAGAGACTGAGAATTCACCCTTTGCATTTGCCCTGCCTCTTCTGCTTTGCCATCTTTGTGCCTTCATGATCACCATGGCCCCTAAAGCTGCCAACCCACCTCTCCTGTTATGGCTACTTCCTCAGATGTTTCCTTGGCACTTTACTCTCCATTCAGAGCCACTCTATGCTGCATTATACCCAAGTTCCCTACCTAGGAGTCACAGAGAAGAGACATGAAATTATGGGAGAGAATTCTGGGAGAGATAGGTAATGGTGAGAGAGAATGGAGGATTTTGTGAGAGAACAGAGAATTCTAGGAGAAAGCAGAATTTGGGGGGAGACCTAACAGAAGGATTGTGAGAGAGCATGGAGGATGTAGGAGAGCACATGGGATTGTGGGAGAGCCATAGCATTGTGGGAATTGTGTAAGAGTGGGAGAACTATGGGAGACAACAAAGTATCGTGGGATAAAACAGAGTTATGGGAGAGACAAGGAATTGTGGGAAAAACAAGGTATTGTGGGAGATCAAGAAAAAGAATTCACAGGAATTCCCTGGCGGTTCAGTGGTTAGGACTCTGTGCTTGCACTGCTGAGGGCCTGGGTTCGATCCCTGATTGGGGAACTAACATCCCACAAGCTGCACAGCATGACAGAAGAAGGAAGGAAGGGAGGAAGGAAGAATTCACCCCTACTCTACTTGTCTCCTTCCTGCAGGACCACTTCTCACCTTCTGGCCATGCCCTCTTGCTATGAGTCATGCCCTCTCTCCTAGGTTATGCCAGTTTTGCTCCTTCATGATCACACATCTCAATCTAGCATGCCTGTTCTCTTACTGCCACATACCAGTTATCCATAGCCATACTCTGGCACTTATAGCCAAGACCCTTACCAACCTACTAGGGAGAATTGTGGGTGAGACATGAAATTATGGGAGAACAGAGACTTGTGGGAGATAATGAAGGACTGTGGGAGGTCATGGAGTATTCTGGGAAAAAAGAAAGAATTATGAAAGAAAACAGAATTGTGGGAGAGCACAGGGGGTTGTGGGACAGCCCAGAATTATGGAATAGTGCAGAGGATGAGGGAAGGCAAGGATTATGGGATAGTATAGAGGATTGTGGGAGACCCCAGAGGATTGTGGTAGAGTAGGAGGATTGCGGGAAAGTATGGGGAATTGTGGGAGTGTATAGAGGATTGTAGGAGAAATGGAGGATTATAGGAAATCACTAGAGGATTATGGGAGAGCACAGGATTGTAGGAAAGCATGAGGAATTATGAGAAACCTTGGGGAATTGTGAGAGAGCAGGAAGATTGTGGGAGAGTTTGAGAACTGTGGAAGAGACAGAGGATTGTGGTAAAGCACTGGAGGGTTGTGGGAGAGCACCAGGATGATGGGAGAACATAGAGGATTGTGGAGAGCACCAAGGATTGTGGGAAAGCATGGGGGATTGTGGATAAGCAAGAGGATTGTGTGAGAGCATGGAGGACTACAGGGGAGAGGTAGCATTGTGGAAGAGCACAGAGGATAATGCAAGAAAACAGAATTGTGGAAAAGCAAGAGGATTCTGAGGGAAAACAGATTTGTGGGTTAGCATGAAGAATTGTGGGAGAGTCAGAAAATCTGAGAGAGAAAATGGAATTGTGGGAGAAAGAGAATTCACTTCCTGATTTTCTGCCAGTCTTTCCCTCAGGACCCATGCTTTTCACATTCTGGTCATGCCCTCATTGCATTATATCCCTCGCTCCCAGGCCACACTACCTCCTGCCCCACAAGCTCAAATAAATAATCTAACTTTACACTTCAGAGAAGTAGAAAAGGAAGAAAGCTTGTAGAAGTAAGCTATTGCTAACTACATAAAAATTAACACAGTGACTTAGTCTGTATCTTGATCTCATTTCCTATTTTGTTTTTTGTTTTTTTTTCCTCCTTGGCCTCTCTCTGCAGCTTGCAGGATCTTAGTTCCCAAACCAGGGATCAAACCTGGGCCACCAGCAGTGAAAGCGCAGAGTCCTAACCACTGGACATCCAGGAAATTCCAAATTTCCTGTCATTTTTTAAGGCAAGAAATGAATGACATTTGGTGTTGGTAATGATTTTTTCGGACCTGACTCCAAAAGCAAAGGCAACAAAAGCAAACGAACAACTGGGACTATGTCAAACTAAAACGTTTTTGTACAACAAAGGAAATCATCAACAAAATGAAAAGGCAGCCTACAGAATAGGAGAAAATATTTGCAAAATTTTTCTGAAAAGGTATGAATATTCAAAATATGTAAAGAACTCATACAACTTGATAGCAAAAAAAAAGTGATTAAAAAATGGGCAGAGGATCTGAATAGGTGTTTTTCCAGAGAAGACATATAAATGGTCAACAGGTACATGAAAAGATGCTCATCATCACTAATCATCAGGGAAATGCAAATCAAAACCACAATGAGGTATCACCTCATACGTGTTAGAATGGCTATTATCAAAAAGATAAGAAATAAGTGTTGGTGAGGATGTGGAGAAAAGGGAACCCATGTGGAAATATAAATTGGTGCAGCTACTATGGAAAACAGTATGGAAGTTCCTCAAAAAATTAAAAACAGAACTACCATATGATCCTGCAATTCCACTTCTGGGTATTTACTCAAAGAAAATGAAAAGATTAGTTCAGAAAGATAAATGCACCCCTGCCGGGATCAACTCGGCGACTCGAGGTGAGTGACGGGTGCCGCAAGCTTGAAGAACACACAGACACAGACTGAAGAGAAAGATGGGACCGGGTGACTCAAGACCTCTAGGATCAAGAGCCTCGCTGATTGATCCCACGTTGCTTTTATTGAGTTCTCGGCATAGCCTAAGGGTCTAACACTCCCAGGTTAATCCCATAAACAATCAAAGGCCTCACATGACTGGGGGCAATGATCTTTGTTTGCCTCCTGGGTCCTGATTTGAGCTGGGCGTGGAGAGCAAAGCAGCCCTGGGGGCAGGAGACCTCTCTCAAAAGGATTAAGGGTCTGTGCCCCACCCGTGTTGGCCCCTCTGAGACGGTGCCTGTCTTAGGTTGTTCCTCCCTTGAGGAATCTTACCCGTCTCTGGCTAACCAGTCATCCTCCAGGGCCAAACACGGTGATATAAGGAAGGCTCTATGCACCACCCCTGTTGGCCCCTCTGTGGCTGTGCCTGTCTTAGGTTGTTCCTCCTCTGAGGAATCTTACCCGTCTTTGGCTAACCAGCCATCCCTCAGGACCAAACAGGGTGATATTAGTCTCCACGCCCCGCACCCTCAGCTCCTCCACTGCTCAAGCAGGACATTCTGAATCCCATCGCTCAGCCCACATACTTCAACATTTTCAATGTTTCAGAAAGGTTCCAGAATGTCTTCCCACACACCCCCGTGTTCATTGCAGCATTATTTACAATAGCCAAGATATAGAAATAACCTAAGTGTCCACTGATAGATGAATGGATAATGGAAATGTGGCATATATACACAATGGAATACTATTCAGCCGTAAAAAAGAATGAAATCTTGCCATTTTCAACAACATAAATGGCCCTTGAGGGCATTATGCTAAGTGAAATAAGTCAGACAAAGACAAATATCATATGATTTCACTTATATGTGAAATCTAAAACACCCCAACAAACAATTCAAGCTCATAAATGTAGATGCTCTCAGTCTCATCCCCACCCTGCCATGTGTGCCACACCCCCTTTATTCCCCCACCTGTGAGACCTGTTCCCTGGAACCTCAGGGGACACCTGTGCAGGGGCCCAGGTCTCCTGAGAAACCGGCTCAGGCCCCAGAGCTTGGTTCCGGTGGCATTTGTATAATGAAATGAGGCTGTGGACCCATGGTCCTTGTCTAAAAAAATGAATGTATGCCCCTTTAGCTCATGTGGGGTGCTACACTTTTTCCCTCCACAGTAGCAAGATTTGCTACATATTGGGTTGGCCAAAAAAGTTCGAACGAACTTTTTGGCCAACCCAGTATAATTCTTCGTGTGCCAGCAATAAAGATTTTAGATCACGTATTAGTTCCCTTCTCTGTCCTTCCTACCATTCATTCCATTTCTGCCTTGAAGACAGTGGGAACATTCACAATGTTGAGCTAGAAGGAACGCAGAGAAAAGAACAGTTTTCAACAGAACACTTTTATTAAGCTCACTTGGACCCTGAGAATTCTGCTTCATTTATATAAAATGTTTCAAGTGTCATTCATTTATTGCCTTAAAAAAAATAACAGAAAATGAAACCAAATACAGACTGTGTAAGTCACTGCGTTAATTTTTATTTAGTTATTAACAGTTTACTTCCACAAACGTTTGAGGCACCTTATGAAAATATAGACAATACTGGATAAAAGAAATAATTGAAGGAATCAAGGAAAGGAGAATTTAAAGAAAGAGAATGATGCAGCCAATGATAAGATAAACCAGTAGGCAAGCCATTGGATCCAGAGCTTTTTCCTTGTGAGTACAGTGGAAAATGTCCTTGTTAAAGGTGGGCCAGAGATTTGACTATAAGCTTCTGAACGACAGTCATTTTAAGGTTTTCATGAATGGGCTGGCCTAATCCAGGGTAGCATTTAGACTACTGTTCCCTAGGATGGCAAGTAGTTTTCAACTCACAATTCAACTCTGATCCATTCATGGAACCTGCCTGAATAACTTTGCTGGGAAGTTTTGTTGGCTAAGTCCATGCTCAGAAGGAAAAAGTTTTGTGGTGGTTTAACACTGCAGGATGGGTGAGCAGCTGCAAGCAACAACCTGTCTGGCATCTCTGATTTGCAGGAATACAGGTCTTGTATGCAGGCCTTTTACAGACCTCCAAAAATGATATATCTCATTACAGGCTGTTGGTAACTACCATATGGTAGTGTGTACAAGGTCATTGTCACTAGCCAAAACTTAAGGGTAGAAACTTTGAGATAGTGATTAATTCATATGCTTTGTAGATCAAGCAGGAGGAGCGTAGTTTAAGGTTCTATTATGAAAATGAGACCCACTAACCAAAGTGGTACATGGCCCCATGCCACCTCTGCCTCTTTATAAAAGCTGGTAAAGGAGGTACATGTAGGTAGCACCAAACACCTCTGGGTAAACTCCAACAGGCAGCCTAATAGGCAGTTGAAGACTGAAAATCCTGCTCCACGCATGTTTGCAAGAATTTTGGCTTAGGGATTTCCCTGGTGGTCCAGTGGTTAAGACTGCACTTTCGCTGCAGGGGCATGGGTTCGATCCGTGCTCAGGGGATCCCGCATGCAGCTTGACCAAGACCATGAAAAACTTTCAGTATAATATCCAGGAAGCAGTACAGATAATTAAACATCTAGGAGGAAATATCAGAAGACTCAGTACAGCCTTGCTTTTACTACATGGGACCCATTATAATTTATTGATCTTAATTCATAAGATGAGACACACAGGCAGGCACACATGCATCCCTTCTAAGAAACTTCTTTGGGACTTCCGTGTTGGTCCAGTGGCTAAGACTTCGAGCACCCAATGCAGGGGGCCCAGTTTCCATACCTGGTTAGTGAACTAGACGGATCCCACATGCTGCAACTAAGAGTTCACATGCTGCAACTAAAAGATTCCACACGTGGCAACCAAGATCCCATGTGCCGCAATTAAGGCCCAGTGCAGCCAAATAAATAAATATTTAAAAAGAAAAAAAGAAAAGAAAATGTTCTTTAGATCCCTACTTTAGGAATACAACATTGGCAAAATTACAGTTATTCAGTTTGTCTAATTTTTGTTTCCAAGCAATAGTGATTAACTTTCACTGAAGTAAAACAGTGTTAGCCTGTGAAAAATGTCAAAGCTCATAATGGTTGTGGCTGTTAACCTGCAAAAGTTGATGAGCCTTTTGAATATCCTAGGATTGAATCTCATAAGATTTTCTCATCTTAAAATGGGGCATAAAATATAAAGACAAAAATATTCCAAAGCCTTGTTTATGATAAATCCTATCATAAAGTTGGTTTTCTTTTATCCCGTCTAGGAATTTTTTTTCTTCTCTCTAGAAATGAGAAAAAAATTGTAATACACCCCAAGACACTTCATTCCCAACAGTTTGGGCCTTCTTAGAAATCCAGTTTATGATAATCATTAGTCAATTCAGCAATCGAATATTCATAGGCAATGCAAAAAATGCAAAAAAGTGAACCAAATATAGTCCTTGCCCTCCAGGAATTTTCAATTTTGTAAGATACAAAAGTAAATCATGTTGACAATAGCTGCATGTATGAATGTGAAAAAATACTATAAGAATACAGGAGGAGAGGATTAAAAGTTAGTAGATTGGGAGGAGAAAAGATGGCGGTGAAGTAGAGGGACGTGGAGTGCATCCCTCTCCACAGATGCATTGGGAATGCACGGAAGGACGCAGTAATTCCCACAGAGAACCAGCTGAACACCAGCAGACGGCCTCCGACACCAGAAAGGATCGTGGGGAGCCCGACATAGCTGGTAGGGAGGCATCTATGACGGCTCAAAGAGGGTGAAGCGGGGGAGCTGTGGCAGACGGGAGGGAGTGAGAAACATACGGAGGGTCCGCAGCGCAGCTCAGCGTTCCCGGACCGAGAGGTCAATCCGCGGCTGAACGGCGGGTCCGGGAGCGGGAGCGTGGGAACCGGAAAGCTGGTTCAGGGTGAGAAACATTGTTGCCAATGAGGTGACGGACCGAGAGGACAGGAGGGAAGAGGTCCGCGGCGAGGAGTGCCCGCCCCTGAGAGCTGCCCGGCCATGATGGCGGCTGGAGGCTGCAGGCTCACGGGCCGGGGGAAGGAGCCAGGCGCATAGCCTCTCTCTTTCGGTGCCTCTGCAACAGGCAGTAGAGAGACGCCCTGCGGGCCACCTAAGGTGCTCAGGGATAACAAGCACCCTCAGGCACTTGGGCGGGGCTAGATTAAAACCCCTTGCAACGCCAGCAGCAGGGAGGCTGCCAAGAGAAAAAAAAAAAAAACAACAGCAACAAAAAAAAAACCCTGAGAGAGGCCCAACTCTAAGACTTTCTGTTTACGCCTGAGCCACCAGTGTCCCTCTGCAACAGGCACCTCCAAGCCCCACTGAAACAACAGTGCGCCACTGCTCACTCACTCCCAGGAGAAGGAGCCACTATTGCACCCTCTCCCTCCCCACACACCAACGCTTACAGACGAACAATAAAGGAACCTCTGCTGGTCACAGAATAATGCAAAAAAACCCAAGGCAAGGAGAAGGACACTTACAGCTGAGACGCTAAGGAAACAGAAATAGTAGTATCAATACCTATTGAACTGGTCCATTCTGGGATCAGTTCTGGATTTTTTTTTTTTTCTTCTCTCTCTTTTTCTTTTTCTTTTCTTTTCTTTTCTTTTTTTATTAAATACAATCTTAGCCCTAAGGGATCTACAAGTTTTATAACATAATTTTTTAATGATATTTTTTATTTTTTTTTTGCCTTTTTATATACTTCTATATCTAGCTAAGTTTTTGGTAGTACGGACAATATATCTTTCATACTTTCCTTTCATCCCTATCTTTTATACATTTCTATTGCTTTCTTTTTATTTCCATATTTCCAACCACATTATGCTCTTCTGTTCCCCTTTCTTCCAGCCTTCTTAAGTTTATTTTATCTTAACATACTTAGAAGCAACACTATCGGTCTGCTCAGACTCCTTGCTCTATTCTCCAGATGACGCACTGCCGTGGTATTTAATATTAGGCTTTTGTCTTTATCTTAGTTCTTAGTACAGTTGTCTAATTACATTCTGAGAATCTCCATTCTCTCTGGTGGTAATCTGGCTCTTTTCTATATTTGATCCTAGCTTACAAAATCTCCCTGGATTAGTGTTTGTATGTGTAAGGTGTTATTTGTTTGTTTGTTTGCTTTTGCTTTTGTCTCTAATTTGTTCTGTTTCAGTTGTCAATTTCTGTTGGGTTTCTCTTTGAATATCTGGTAGCCTACTGGGGTTCTGTCAGGTCTTTCCAGAGCCTTATGTCCTAATGGATCCAGTAATTGTGTGTCTTATACATGTATGTGTTTCCTAGACTTAGTATCTGCTTAATCCAATACTTGGACATTAGTCTGAGGCTTGGACAGTCTTCTATAAACACCTCTATCGCCAGGACAAGCAACCCCAAAAGTTTGGACAACCATGAGGAAACAAAGAAATACCATGCAGGCAAAGGAGCAGGAAAAAAACCCACAAGACCAAATACATCAGGAGGAAATAGGAAAAATGCCTGAAAAAGAATTCAGAGTAATGATAGTAAAAATGATACAAAATCTCGATAACAAAATAGAGAAAGTACAAGAAACAGTTCATAAGAACTCAGAAAAACAAACAGCAATGGATAACAAAATAACTGAAATTAAAAATACTCTAGATGCTATAACCAGCAGAATGACTGAGGCAGAAGAACGAATAAGTGAGTTGGAAGACAGAATGGGGGAAATAACTGCCACAGAGCAGGAAACAGAAGAAAGAATACAAAGAATAGAAGACAGTCTCAGAGACCTCAGTGATAACATTAAGCATACCAACATTCGAATTATAGGCATCCCAGAAGAAGAAGAAAACAAGAAAGGATCTGAGAAAATATTTGAAGAGGTTATAGTGGAAAACTTCCCCAACATGGGAAAGGAAATAATTAACCAAGTCCAAGAAGCACAGAGAGTCCCATACAGAATAAACCCAAGGAGAAATACACCAAGGCACATATTAATCAAACTAATGACAATTAAACACAAAGAAAAAATATTAAAAGCAGCAAGAGAAAAGCAAAAAATAACATATAAGGGAAAACCCATAAGGATAAGAGCTGACCTCTCTACAGAAACTCTGCAGGCCAGAAGGGAATGGCAGGATATACTGAAAGTCCTGAAAGAGAGAAACCTACAGCCAAGAATCCTCTACCCAGCAAGAATCTCATTCAGATTTGAGGGAGAAATCAAAAGCTTTCCAGACAAGCAAAAGTGAAGAGAATTCAGCACCACCAAACCAGCCTTACAACAAGTGCTAAAGGAACTTCTCTAAGTAGGAAACACAAGAAAAGGAAAACACCTACAAATACAAACCCAAAACAATTAAGAAAATGGTAATTGGAACACACATGTCAATAATCTCCTTAAATGTAAATGGATTAAATGCTCCAACCAAAAGACACAGACTGGCTGAATGGATCCAAAAACAAGACCCTTCTATATGCTGCCTACAAGAAACCCACTTCAGACCAAGGGATACATATAGACTGAAAGGAAAGGGATGGAAAAAGATATTCCATGCAAATGGAAGTCAAAAGAAAGCTGGAGTAGCAATACTCATATCAGACAAATTAGACTTGAAAGTAAAGACTATTAAAAGAGACAAGGAAGGACACTACCTAATGATCAAGGGATCCATTCAAGAAGAACATATCACAATGGTAAACATCTATGCCCCCAACATAGGAGCACCTCAATACATAAGGCAAATGCTAAGAGCTATAAAAGGGGACGTCGACAGTAACACAATAATAGTGGGAGACTTGAACACCCCACGTACATCCATGGACAGATCATCCAAACAGAAAATAAATAAAGACACACAAGCTTTAAATGACACATTAGACCATCTCGACTTAATTGATATTTATAGGACATTCCATCCAAAAACGACAGACTACACGTTCTTCTCAAGTGCACATGGAACATTTTCCAGGATAGATCACATCTTGGGTCACAAATTAAGCCTTGGTAAATTCAAGAAAATTGAAATCATATCAAGCATCTTCTCAGACCACAACGCCATGAGACTAGATATCAATTACAGGGAAAAAAAACTGCAAAAAATACAAACATATGGAGGCTAAACAATTCACTCTTAAACAACCAAGGAATCACTGAAGAAATCAAAGAGGAAATCAAAAAATATCTAGAAACAAATGACAATGAAAACACAACAACCCAAAACCTATAGGACACAGCAAAAGCAGTTCTAAGAGGGAAGTTTATAGCAATACAGTCCTACCTTAAGAAACAAGAAAATTATTGAATAAACAACCTAACCTTCACCTAAAAGAACTAGAGAAAGAAGAACAAAGAAACCCCAAAGTGAGCAGAAGGAAAGAAATCATAAAGATCAGAGCAGAAATAAATGAAAAAGAAAGGAAGGAAACCATAGCAAAAATAAATAAAACTAAAAGCTGGTTCTTTGAAAAGATAAACAAAATTGATAAACCATTAGCCAGACTCATCAAGAAAAAAAGGGAGAAGATGCAAATCAACAGAATTAGAAATGAAAAAGGAGAAGTAACAACGGACACCTCAGAAATACAAAAGATCATGAGAGACTACTACAAGCAACTATATGCCAATCAATTGGATAACCTGGAAGAAATGAATAAATTCTTAGAAAAATACAATCTTCCAAGACTGAACCAGGAAGAAATAGAAACCATGAACAGACCAATCACAAGTACGAAAATTGAGGCACTGATTAAAAATCTCCCAACACACAAAAGCCCAGGACCAGATGGGTTCACGGGCGAATTCTATCAAACATTTAGAGAAGAGCTAACACCTATCCTTCTCAAACTCTTCCAAAATATTGCAGAAGGCAGAACACTCCCAAACTCATTCTACGAGGCTACCATCACCCTGGTATCAAAACCAGGCAAAGATGTCACAAAAAAAGAAAACTACAGACCAATATCACTGATGAATATAGATGCAAAAATCCTCAACAAAATACTAGCTAACAGACTCCAACAACACATTAAAAAAATCATACACCATGATCAAGTGGGGTTTATCCCTGGGATGCAAGGATTCTTCAATATACGCAAATCAATCAACGTGATACATCATATCAACAAATTGAAGGATAAAAACCATATGATCATCTCAATAGATGCAGAAAAAGCTTTTGACAAAGTTCAACATCCATTTATGATAAAAGCTCTCCAGAAAATGGGCATAGAAGGAAATTACCTCAACATAATAAAAGCCATATATGAAAAACCAAAAGCCAACATCATTCTCAATGGGGAAAAACTGGAAGAATTCCCTCTAAGAACAGGAACAAGACAAGGGTGTCCACTCTCACCACTATTATTCAACATAGTTTTGGAAGTTTTAGCCACAGCCATCAGAGAAGAAAAAGAAATCAAAGGAATCCAAACTGGAAAAGAAGAAGTAAAATTGTCACTCTTTGCAGATGACATGATATTATATATAGAAAACCCTAAAGACTCTACCAGAAAACTGCTAGCACTCATTGATGAGTTTAGTAAAGCAGCAGGATACAAAATTAATGCACAGAAATCTCTTGCATTCCTATACACGAACAACGGAAGAGCAGAAAGAGAAATTAAGGAAACTCTCCCATTCACCATTGCAACAAAAAGAATAAAATACCTAGGAATAAACCTGCCTAAGGAGGCAAAAGATCTGTATGCAGAAAACTTTAAGACATTGATGAAAGAAATCAAAGACAATACAAACAGATGGAGGGACATACCATGTTCCTGGATTGGAAGAATCAACATAGTGAAAATGACTGTACTACCCAAAGCAATTTACAGATTCAATGCAATCCCGATCAAATTACCAATGGCATTTTTCACAGAACTGGAGCAAGAAATCTTACGATTTGTATGGAAACGCAAAAGACCCCGAATAGCCAAAGCAATCTTGAGAAGGAAAAATGGAGTTGGTGGAATCAGGCTTCCTGACTTCAAACTATACTACAAGGCCATAGTGATCAAGACAGTATGGTACTGGCACAAAAACAGAAAGGAAGATCAATGGAATAGAATAGAGAACTCAGAAGTAAGCCCAAACACATATGGGCACCTTATCTTTGACAAAGGAGGCACGAATATACAATGGAAAAAAGACAGCCTCTTCAATAAGTGGTGCTGGGACAATTGGACAGCTACATGTAAAAGAGTGAAATTAGAACACTTCCTAACACCATACACAAAAAGAAACTCCAAATGGATTCAAGACCTACATGTAAGGCCAGACACTATAAAACTCCTAGATGAAAACATAGGCAGAACACTCTATGACATACATCAAAGCAAGATCCTTTTGGACCCACCTCCTAGAATCATGGAAATAAAATCAAGAATAAACAAATGGGACCTCATGAAACTTAAAAGCTTTTGCACAGCGAAAGAAACCATAAACAAGACTAAAAGGCAACCCTCAGAATGGGAAAAAATAATTGCCTATGAAACAGCAGACAAAGTATTAATCTCCAAAATATACAAGCAGCTCATGAAGCTTAATAGCAAAAAAGCAAATAACCCAATCCACAAGTGGGCAGAAGACCTAAATAGACATTTCTCCAAAGAAGACATACAGATGGCCAACAAACATATGAAAAGATGCTCAAAATCACTCATCATCAGAGAAATGCAAGTCAAAGCCACAATGAGGTATCACCTCACACCGATCAGAATGGCCATCATCACAAAATCTGGAAACAACAAATGTTGGAGAGGGTGTGGAGAAAAGGGAAGTCTCCTGCACTGTTGGTGGGACTGTAAGTTGGTACAGCCACTATGGAAAACAATTTGGAGGTTCCTTAAAAAACTACAAATAAAACTACCCTATGATCCAGTAATCCCACTACTGGGCATATACCCAAAGAAAACCATAATCCCAAAAGAAACTTGTACCATAATGTTTATTGCAGCACTATTTACAATAGCCAGGACATGGAAGCAACCTAAATGCCCATCAACAAATGAATGGATAAAGAAGATGTGGCATATATGCACAATGGAATATTACTCAGCTATAAAAAGAGATGAGATGGAGCTATATGTAATGAGGTGGATAGAACTACAATCTGTCATGCAGAGTGAAGTAAGTCAGAAAGAGAAGGACAAATATTGTATGCTAACTCACATATACGGAATCTAAAAATGGTACTGATGAACTCAGTGACAAGAACAAGGAAGCAGATACAGAGAATGGACTGGAGAACTCGAGGTATGGGAGGGGGCGGGGGGTGAAGGGGAAACTGAGACGAAGCGAGAGAGTAGCACAGACATATATATACTACCAATTGTAAAGTAGATAGTCAGTGGGACGTTGTTGTATAACAAAGGGAGTCCAACTCGAGGATGGAAGATGCCTTAGAGGACTGGGGTGGGGAGGGTGGGCGGGACTCGAGGTGGGGGGAGTCAAGGAAGGGGGGGAATATGGGGATATGTGTATAAAAACAGATGATTGAACCTGGTGTACCCCCCAAAAAAATAAAATAAAAAAAAAGTTAGTAGATTGGACTATTATAAAACTTTACCAAAAAAGTAAAAGAAAAGAAAGGTTTTTCATAGGAGGTGATAACTGAGATAGACCTGGAACAATGGCTAAGACATTTAAAGTAAAAAATGAAAGCTTACAGTATTCAAGTTAAGGAAATAGTGTAAATACATACACAAAGAACAGAGGTAGGATGTGGCCCCCTTGCCAAGACTGGCGGGTAAAATTGCTCAGAGGAGGATGGGGAAGGGGCAATAGTGTAGGAGCATCTGACTGTTGGGTTCAGATCTTAGAGGCCAAAGAGTCTGGATTCTGTGATATAGGTCCTGGGGTTCTAATGAAGATTTTGATGGTGGAAATGACCTCAATGTAAATGACAAAAAGGGGGAAAAGGAAGGTAGAACAGCACTGAGAGTTTTCAGTGTGCCCTTTGGACTGGCAGCTCATAGTGCCTCTAACAACCAGGGGGCGCCAGTGAGGCTCTGGAGGCAGGAAGGAAAGGGAACAAGAATCTGTAGAACAAATGCATGAAACGGGGAAGCCGTAGAAGGGAGGTTTGGACATAATAGGTGACATGGACCTTATGACACCCTTTCTGGACCTCAATTATTGTTTCCACTTGTAAAGTGATACCCTGGACTGAAGGTAACCTGAAAAGCAGTTACTGAACTAACAGAGTTGGGAGAAACAATAAAACCTCAAGAGTGAGGTGGCAAAAAAAGCCCTGAAAAAGAAAACTTTCTCAGGATGGGAGTGAGGAGGAGGTGTTGGCCCTGGTGGCAGATTGGATCCACAGGGTCTTTTTTTTTTTTTTAATTGCAGTGAACTATACATAACATAAAATTTACCATTTTAACCATTTTTAAGTGTACAGTCTAGTGGCATTAGATGCATTTGAATTCTTGTGCAACCATCCCCATCCTCCGTTTCCAGAACTTTCTCCCTTTCCAGTTGAAACCTTGTCCCCGTTAAGCACTCACCCCTCCCCTCCCCCAGCCCCTGGCCCCATCCTGCTTTCTGCCTCTGCATGTGGCCCCTCCAGGGGCCTCATGGGGTATTTGCCCTCTTGGATCCACAGGGTCTTAATCCAGGGGACTCTGGAACAAGTTGTGACTTGGAACAGATGACTGGATTCCAGGACCACAAGGAACAGAAGAGATGAGCACGTCGGCTGCCTCCTTGCTCCTCACTATCCTGTGGGTCTCTCCACCTTAACGTGCCTCCTGCTGACCTCACTAACTCCCTTCCTTCCCACCCCTTCTGAATCCCGTGAGCAGAGTAGCAATGTTTCCTTCCACTCAGTTTTCCCAGCCTAGACATCCCTGTGGTGTTTGACTGCTTTCTCTTCCCCACTCTCCACAATCAGTGGCCAGGAGGCCCTGTAGATTCTGCCTCCTAAAGGTCTCTTGTTCTGTCCCCACTTCTCCAGGCCAACTGCCACTGTCATCACTGATGTACCACCACCTCCTCCCTGACTCGTTACAACTGGCTTATGGCTGGTGTCTTGGCAGCAGTCTCTCCCACACTATGCACTGTGGTGGTCCTACAAGCACATCTGAGTGTGTCTCTCATTCCTTGAAAACTTTAGCCTGTCATTGGCCACCAGATGAAGTCCACACTCCTTGGCAGAGTCTGTAAAAGCACTTTTAACCTGGTCCCAACCCTTCCCTCCAGCTTCCCACAACCTGTCCACACCATCCAGGCTGCTGCCATCCCCAAACAATATACACATGTTCTGTTCTACATCTCCATGCGGGGCCTTCTCTGTCTGGGTTCTTTCTCCTCTCTGATGCTGATCTATTGCACATGACTGAGCCTGAACATTGCCTCATCCAGAAACTTTCACCAGTGCTCCAGAAATCATTATAGCATTGCATTGTTGTGTGTTCCTTTGACAATTTACAGATTTTTAAAAAATAAAAATTAGTATTGTCCTTACTTACTTGTCAGTTTCATACTTTATGCTTCTTAAGGACACTCCCCATCTCTGACTGCAGTGCTCCTGACCATATAGCCAGTGCTCAGTGAATATTTGGTTAAGATCAAATTCAGTTAACTTGTGTAAAGTACCTAGTAAGTGCCAGACACCATGTCAGAGAGTTAATAATGGAAGTTCAGTGAGAGCTCAGTGAATCCTAAAGTAGTAAATGCTTAAGGATGTGATGAACAAGTCAAGCTTCATTATGACAGTTTACAAAAGGAGAAGCCTATCTCTATTTGCTGTACTTAGTTTGTAACTCTGGATGTTTTTCCCCACATGTAGAAAAGTAGTTCTTGCATTATGAATATCTCCCTGCCTTTACTGAAGAGACCAAAATTGAAGCAGCTGGAAAGAATGGAAAAGGAAATGGCACAAGACTAACCCATATCTTGGTCCCAAGATTATTGTTTCAGAAAAGAAGTCTGCCTGTTTTCTTTGGGTTCTGTCAGCAGCTCAATATCCGTGGTGGAATAACAGGAGTCTGCTGTTTGGGGGTCATGCCCTGGGCTGGTTTCCTTACATATATCCAGATCTTTAGCCGAGATTCCTCTACCTTGATATTTTAGATGCCAATTGGAAATTTTCACCCGCCTGGTTTGTCTTTGATTTCTACTCCTCACCAACATTTGATCCATTTTTTTCCTCAAACTGTGAACATGTTCTATAATTTATTATTAATAGTATTATAGTTAACATTGATTGAATGACTACTGCATGCCAGGAACTATTTAAGCATATAGATCTCATTTGATACTCACAAAATCTTATGAGGTAATTACTGTACTGTTAAGTAACTAAGCAAAATTTGCAAGGAGGGCTAGTCCTTAGCTTGCTTGGATGAGGCCAAAATGAAGAGTCCTGTGCCCAGATGCCACTAACTCATGAGGTTATCCTGATGGCCCTTGCATGGCAAGTTCATTCCTTATATTTAGATCATATGTCACCCAGCCTTTAATAAATTTAACAAATATTGCTGTTGCTCATATCTTGCTTAAAATAAAAGTGATTAAGAAGACCCCAACTCTTATATTATTAATAATTTTAAAAATTCCATTATGCGTTATTCTTATTTCCCAGCTAGATCTTTTGGAACCATTCAATACATCCAAAGCTACACAAACTCCAACTTTCCATTAAAAATCTGTAGTTTAACATTATTGTTAAGAACAACCTTTGAGTAATTATTAAATGCAAGGGCCAAGCATTAGGTATGAGCGCAAGATGGTGCATGGGATGCACAGTGTACGTGCGTTTTAGCTAAAGGTGTTTTTGACCAAGTTCCAAGGTAATAAACTGGAGGATGTTGTGGAAAGTGAGGGCCTGCAGGACCCAAATGGGGACACAAGGAGGGGAGAGGTGGCTTCCTCCTCAGACAGCATTAGTGGGAATCAACCCACTGGACACAAGAGGAAGATGCTGCCAGCATGTGGTCTCTTCTTATAAAGCATTTTCAGTCTTGTTACTTAATACTAATAGTTAAATGTTTACTCAGTAAGGGGATATTTAAAAGGAATAAAGTCTAAGTACAAAATATATATTAATAATTGAAGCAAGGTCTTTTCCCATAAGCCTTAAACAGAAAAATAAAATGAAATTTTGATTAGTCAAGTCAGGTAAAGTAGATGAGGGAGGGTAAAATTAATCAGTTACAGTAACAATGATATTAATTGAGATTTAATTAGAAACAAAGATCATAGGTTTAACTATTCTACTTTCTCATTAGCCATCTTAGTAAGATAAATGAGCTTATCATAATAGTAAATTCAGAATATAGAGCAAATGATAAATTATAAGCTTATAGAATGTGATAAAAATTATATAATATATAATATTATATATTATATAAAATGAGAGATTAGTCTCTCATCTTAACCAGTATCCCATAAGTTTACTAAATGATAATCTTTAGGGAAACATTATTTAGGCCTTTAACTGGTCCTTTCTTCCTACTTATTAGTTATGTTAATGGAATAACCACAAATAAAAAGAATGGGAGTTAGTAAAGTGAAACAAAGATGGAGGAAATTTATGAATTGATAGGTCAGGCTGATGGTGATAATATGGGGTGGGTAGAGGAAACCTTCATTAGAATATACCAAAATACTGTGGTCACCATAGAGGAAAACAGAGTTTTAAAAGAGGAAAGACTCGGGCTTCCTAGGTGGCGCAGTGGTTAAGAATCCGCCTGCTAATGCAGAGAACGTGCGTTCGATCCCTGCTCCAGGAAGATCCCACATGCCACGGAGCAACTAAGCCCGTGTGCCAAAAAGAGGAAAGACTCAAGTATAAGTAAAAGCTCACTTGCACAAACAGTGTAAAAGATTAAATGCAAACTCTGCATTCTTTTCCACATAACACTGACATGTCCAAGTTGAGAGCTCTTCAAGGTGGACTGTGCACTCCTAAGAAGGAGCTTCTACACAGTAGTCAAGGATGAACCTGATCATTGGTACCTAAGCAGATAATGAGAAAACTGACTACACGTACAGCTAGGAGGTTTTCCTCAGAATATGACATATGATTTATTTATTTGTACTGTGAACAATAAAAATTATGATGCCAATTACCAAGGTGTCAGTGCCA
Source organism: Hippopotamus amphibius kiboko (assembly GCF_030028045.1). NCBI lineage: Eukaryota > Metazoa > Chordata > Mammalia > Artiodactyla > Hippopotamidae > Hippopotamus > Hippopotamus amphibius. The sequence continues at coordinate 123,888,274 of NC_080203.1, forward strand.
AATATTGTCTCCAATATACTAGATCCTAAGTTGCTGTTTCTGATATGGGAAACTAGGAAGGAACACATGGTCCATTACCCAAAAACATCTGCACATGAAAGTGGCACCATTAGGTTAAAATAGGGTTCCTCAGCCTTACATTATTGACGTTTGGGGCCGGATAACTCTTTGTTTTAGGGGGCTGTCCTGTGCACTGCAGGAGGTTTAGCAGCATCCCTAGTCTCTACCTACCCATTAGATGCCATGGAACTCTTTATCCCTGCCCCCCACAGTTGTAACAACTGAAAATGTCTCCAGACATTTCCAAATGTTCTCTAGGGGACAAAATCACCCCTGAGTGAGAACCCCTGGGTTAAAACATAACAGGTTTGCATAGAGGCAAAAATCTTTTATCTCCATATGTATCTTAACCTGATGATAGCTTAGTAGATAGTAGAATCATTTTGTTACCTCTCTAATTATTCTGAAAATATTTGGGTAATTATTAGAAACTTCTTGAAATTGTTTATTATGTAGATATATCAGTTTCACTCTGAACTATAAAGGATCACATTTGATTAAAAATCTACAACTTCTTGGGACTTCCTTGTGGCTCAGCGGTTAAGAATCCACCTGCCAACGCAGGGGACACGGGTTCGAGCCCTGATCCGGGAAGATTCCACATGCTGCGGAGCAACTAAGCCTGCAGGCCACAACTACTGAGCCCACGTGCCACAACAACTGAAGCCCACGCACCTAGAACCTGTGCTCTGCAACAAGAGAAGCCACCGCAATGAGAAGCCCGCGCACTGCAACAGAGTAGCCCCTACTCAGCGCAATTCGCCACAACTAGAGAAAGCCCTCTTTGCACAGCAACAAAGACCCAGCGCAGCCATAAATAAATAAATAAATAATTTTTAAATTAAAAAAAAATCTACAAGTTCTATTCTAGAAAATGAGTGGCGCTAAATGTAATTGAGATGCTAGTTTTAAAAGTGCAGGATTTTTTCTTACAGAAGGTTTCCATATTCAGTGATTCAAGGTTTCATTTCATTTCTTTTAATGTGTCACAGCCAGATACATTATCCAAAAAACAATAAAAATGTACAGAGTAACATATCTTAAATGGTTTTACAGTTTACTGTAGTAGATTTAGGTGCTCTAGGTTTAGTGAATTTGTTTGTGACAATGAAACAGAATAATCGGGGTCAAAATTCAAAAGGGACATTGGCCCCTATGACGTCCTGTTTTATTGCAGGTAAATGGAGCATACATATCCCCCACATGCGTTTACAACTCAGATGCACTTTAAAAGGCATCTTGCGTGAATCAAAAGAACAACTCACGTGTTTTCTTTTCGTGTGATCTCATATTTAATTCACCCTCCAGAGCAGTAGATCAATAGTTATGTGCCGAGAAACTGCTTTTCAGTAGTGTTGTGGAGTATGAAAAAGCACAGAGAAATCAATGTCTCTTTCCTGTCTCAGGAGACTCAGTGCCTTTTGTATTGCTCATGGCAACAGTAGTCTCGACTTTTTATCTGCGTTCTCTAAACTCAACACATTGGCAGTAAATAGGACCATATTCAGAATGACTGAAAATGCTTTATTTGTCTTCATTACCACTGTTACTATTAAGTTATTAGGCTCCTATATGTGGAATTGCTGAAATGAGTGTTGTATGAAGCAAGTTACATAAAATATGAGTCCTCTGGAAGTTCATTACTTAGCACTTGTACGTCAAAACAAACCCAAAATTTGTGCAAGATTTTGAAAAATGTAAGAAAGTAAAGACAGCATGTTGAAAGGCAAGAATCCTTGTATCTTGTTCTGTTTTCCATCTATTTTATTGAAATCTTCATCAAGCTATTTGATAATCTATTTTTAGTACTTTCCATGTGATGTGGAACTTGTGGTGTCTTTGGATTTGAAGTGGATTTATTGACAGTGTCTCATAATTGTCCCTTGAGCTTTTGTCTTTCTATTCACCTGACAGAATCTATAAAAGTCAGTATTTTGAATCATGTCATTTTGGGCCACACATTTGACAATTTCTTCTGCTGATGTCAAACAAATCCAAGCATATGAGCATATCAGCTCATAGTCAGGAATTTGCTTTATCCTGATATAAAAATCTTATTACCTTAAGAAATTTTCCATTTCATAGCTCTTTAATATTATGACATATCTGCTTTAAAGCAACATGAGACAGTCACCTATAATGTTTTTATTGTAAAAAAAGGAAATTTACTCAGCACAGTGTTCATTCACAGTTCCTTTAAAAAGAACATTGTTAGACGCTCATTTGAAGTTATTAATGAAATATCTTTGGATACTAATGGATCAGTTGTAAGACTTATAAATTCTAAGATTAAAAATGAATTAATGTACTTGAGATTAATAAGAATGCTATTTAAATTATAACATATACATATATACTTATGGTTAAATCTGAAAAAGACTTAGAAATGTAGAAAACAATTTTCTAAATAATTACTTGGTTATAGAATAAATGAAAATTATAACTATTTTGAGAATTAATCATAATGAGGCCACTGTCCATCTACACTTCTTATGTCATGTGGCCAGAGCAGTACTCAGAGTAAAATTCATAGCTGTAGATGTTTTCATTGTTAATTAAGAGTAAAAAGAACAGCAAAACAAGTATAACAACTAGAGGAAGAACTTAATAAGTGTAAACAAGGTGAATAAATCAGAAAACAGAAAGAATAGAAACAAAAATTAATCCAAGAACATGTTCTTTGAAAAAAATAGCAAAACTTCTGGCAAGTCTAATGGAAAATGAGAAAAAAATTAATGTATTCTTTATCAAATATGTAGGGAACATAGCAACAAATATAGATATTTTATGGGAAATTTTCTATAAAGCTCAAGAGAGTTACTAGAAAATCTGAATGAATGAAATGATTTTCTTAGGAATTGTAAGGAACCTAAATTGATTCAGAAAAAAGTATGAAATCTGAAATAACAATGGAAGAAATGTAAAGTTTTCAGAAATGTAAAGTTTACCTTTGGACCAAAACAGGTCCAGATTATTTACCTGTAACATTTTAATTTCTTATGCTTTTAAAATATTTCTGTACATAGGAAATGTTGGCAATATTTGTATGATTTTTGAGGTGGCAATATAATGAGAAAAAAAGACTCTTCAAGAATTAGCACCTGAAAAGGAACTCACATGCTATTCTTCTTATGAAAATAAGTCTAAAATCCAAGAAGAAAAGTAGCAAAATAAGTCCAGTAGCATGTCAAATATAATCAGCTGAGTTTATCCAAGGGTTGAATTAATGTAAAGAAATTTACTAGTTTAATGCACCAGGTGGTAAAAACCCAATGATTGTTCTAATAGATGCTGAGAAGGCAGTTGATAAAATTCAACAGCAATTATTGTTAAAGGAGTTTTCAGGAAACTAGGAATAAAAGGATGCTTATTGTTTGTTTTCATACATCTTTAAAAAGGATACTTTTATCTCTATGACAAAACAGGATCAACAGCTAGGTTGAAAAGTAAGAGAAAATTTTTAAATCTTTTTTTAATATATTAATTTCAAATATTTATTTAATTACTTATTATGTATTTATTACTTTTGGCTGCACCAGGCCTTAGTTGCAGCATGTGGGATGTTTGTTGTGGCATGCCGGTTCTTTAGTTGTGGCATGCGGGATCTTTAGTTGCGGCATTTGAACTCTTAGTTGCAGCATGCGTGTGGGATCTAGTTCCCCAACCAGGGATCAAACCCGGGCACCCTGCATTGGGAACATAGAATTTTACCCACTGGACCACCAGGGAAGTCCCTAAATCATGTTTAGATGACATGAAATATAGCATTGCTTTCCAGGAAAATGCAAGTGAATAGGCATATATCAAGTTGAAAGAGGGAACTAAAACTGACAATGTCATGCACACACAAATTCATCTCGAAGAAAACTGAGAAAAAATGAACACTTTGGCAGTAAAATGGACAAAGGATCAAATAAGCAATTTATAAAAAAAGAAATACAAATGGCCATTCAACATATAAAATGTTCAACTTTACTATCAAACAGAATTGCAAATCAAAGCAGTATTTATATACTGCTGTAGTATTTGTTCTTTCAAAAGAGTTTTGAGGACCATAATATCTGGTTCAGGATACTAGAAAATGAACACGTATATACTGCAAAAAATATGTACACTGACATATACTTTTGAAAGGAAATTAACATGTATCAAAAAACCTTACAATTTTGCATAACTTTAAAAAAATTGAAGTATAGTTGATTTACAAGATTATATTAGTTTCAAGTTTAGTGTCGTGACTCAGTATTTTTACAGTATTACAGTGTTCAGTATTTCATTATACTCCATTAAGAGTTATTACAAGATAATAGCTATAATTCCCTGTGCTAGACAATAATTTTGTTGCTTATCTATTTTACACATGATAGTTTGTATAGTTTTTAATTGAAGTATAGTTGATTTACAATATTATATTAGTTTATTTTTGTATAACATTTGACCTCAAAATTTAGATTTTAAGAATTTATGCCAAAGATATTATTACAAATGAGCAAAACATTGTTACCTTCCAGAATATTTATTACAGCATTTTTTTATTATAGTAAAAAAGAAAAGAAGAAATTACATTGAAAAGCATATGATATATCCATAAAATGAATGCAATATTAGACCATCATTAAAAACTATATTAAAGAGGAATATTTAATGATGTGGAAAGACATTCAAAATAAACTTAAAATCAAGAAAGAAGGTGACAAAGCTTAATAAGTATAATCCCATTTTTTTGAGCTATAGTTGACATATAACGTAAATTTAAGGTGTACAATATTGATTTGATACATTTTTATATTACAATCTGATTACCACTGTAGCATTAGCTAATACCTCTATCTCATGACATTATTATCATTTCTTTTTTCTGGTGAAAACAATTAAGATCTAATATCTTAGCAGCTTTGAAATTTATTATGCAGTATTGTTGACTATAATCACTATGCTGTGCATTAGATCTCCAGAATTTATCTACTAGTTGCAACTTTGTACCCTTCAGCATCTCCCTAATTCCCCCAGCTCCTAGTAGCCACCATTCTACTCCTAGTTTTGTTTTTAAGACAAAATCTATCTGTATTTAAACACACACACACACACACACACACACACACACCCCGCAAAACCCAAGAGCTAAGAAAGATATGTTCTAAATATTTAGAAAACATTAACAATGGTCATTGATGCTGGTGGAATTACAGGCGATTTTTACTTTTCTCTTTTAGCTTCTCTGTTATTTTTTCTCCCCCCACTTGTAACATGTAAGATTTATTTATTTATTATATTTTATTGTGATATACATAGAGCAAAGCACACATTTCTTACATGTAAAGCTTGATGAATTTTTACATATGTTCACCTCCATGCATGTGCCTCTGTTACTTTCTGTAGAGAACTTATATTGCTCTTTTTTCTACCTTTAAAAAAATGATACAACCAACATTGGGAAATCATAATTCAAAAGAGGAGAGATTTTCTTTTCTTTTCAAATTAGTGGCTTACACTGACAAAAACTCAGCATTTTACTGTCTTTAATCCTTGTTACATAAGTGACTAAGTAAAAGCAAGAGACATTTGATACTTTTACGAAGGCTTAAGAGTAAAGGAAAGCTGAATTAGATTTCTGTGTCTCCAACACGGCTTTATTATATGCAAATAATCAGCTTTGTTACAATCCCTATCCCCCGCCCACCCCCTGCCCCCGCCAGGATGCCTTTATCTAGTCTAACGTTTCCTAAAATAACTTCATCTAGTCTTTGTTTTCAGGGATTAGTTATGCGAGCCCTTCCTTCTAGGAAATTTCCATTTCACCTAATAGTGAAATTTCTGGAATGACTGGACTAACTTTTGGCCGCCTCTCTCTCTAGTACAACTTTTCCTGACTCTGTGCCCTGGCAACCAAGGTGAAGGAGATGAGGAGAAGTTCCTTAAGTGGAGTTAGCCAACAGCAGTGGGTCTTCTATGATAAACTATCACCCTAACCAGAAAGGGGAAATGAGAAGTATAGTTGTTGGTCTTTTTCTTGTTGTTGCTTTAAAAATCCAAATTTTCTATTTAACAGCAGAGTCACCCGATCTAATTTTTCCATTCGTGGTTTTCAAGCAACGAGGTGGAATTTGGGGACCGAACTCATCCAGAGGCGGCGTGGTAGAGAGGAAAGTCCCGACACTGACCTGCTGGGGGGCTTGATTGGCATCTGTAGAATGCCCACTAGGGGACAGGTTCTTCTCCGCTCACTGCCGTAATCCTCAGAGCATCTCTGAGGTTTTGTTACAATTTCCGTTTTGACCAGTGGTGACCCGAGACACAGTCCGGTTCAGTGTGGTGGAGACAGGGTTCAAGAGGAAGTCATTCAGGCTGGTAAAGAGACACCCATTCCACTCCCTGTTGCCACCAATGCCTTAAATCCTCAGTTTCCTCGTATGTAAGGTGATTATAACACAGCAGCTGTGGGGCGCTGTTTTGAGGATTAGAGAAATAATTCAGCAAAGCTAGCTCATGGTAGGAAGCTGCTAATTACTGTTGTGTAGCTGCACTGACCAATGTAGTTGCTTAGCCACATGTTTCTACTTAAATTAACTTAATAAAAAATTCATTTTCTCAGCAGCACTAGCCCCATTTGCAGTACTCAATGGCCACCGATGCCTAATGGCTACCATATTGTATGTATTGTATACATATTGTATAGTGCAGATATAGATCATTTCCATCATATAGAATGTTCCATTGGATAGCATTGCTCTGTATCGTTAACTTTGATTTTACACAACTACCAGACCTGAGGGCTGAGCAAAACCATTCTCTTGGAATTGGATGCTCTCCTGGATGTTTACCTGTGGAGGTGAGAGTCTAATGAGGCCAGTCTTGGAAGGGTGTCCTTTGTTCACCAGAGATAGAAAGAAGTGATATTTGTTTCCTAAATTAAGATAGTCTATCTGTAAGGCAGATATTTCAGCCCTGAAAAGATGGGAAGTTCACGCCAAGGTAAACCTCCAGAAAGGACTAATTCTTTGCACCGTGCATTTAACCAGAAAGGGCGGGGGAGGATTCTGACTTTTGAGTCAGCAGAGAAAACATTCTTTGGAGGTAGAGTTTGGAAAGGACCACTAATCTGTTTTCCAAACAGATTTTTGTAAATAACTGACAGGAGATGAGCTGCTTCTATCAAAGTATTAACCCAAATGATGGGGGTTAATCATTAAACCTTGTAGGTGGTGGCTTGCTTGTTTGTGTGATATTCTAATCCGGGTCACAGAATGGCTAAGGCAGCTTTAAGTGGAGGGTAAGTTTTGTTTTCTTCTTCTTCTTCTTTTTTTTTTCCTTTTTCTGTTTGTCTCTAGTTTTCCATTCTCAAGCTATGTTGTGGTCTCCTTTTTCTGGTGACTACTATTCGTGTTGAACTCTGTGAATCAGATATGTCACCTTGGAAATTAAACGTAGATTAAGTTTACTGTTGTCCGATTAGCAAATCTTTGATATAAAGAAAATATTTTCTGAATTTGCAGATGTGTCAAGGCTTGAAAGTTGAGCCCCTGACTATTTTAAGAGTATGGAAAAAAGCTATCAAGCCATATGATGACTGAGGCTACACTTTTGGAAATATTTGAGGCAGAATATTTGTAGCTCTATTTTCGGGTCATTCCAGGGGCGTTAAGTATTAGGACTTATCAGGCCCTGTTTGGCACATTTTTGTCATCATATGCTGTTCTTTCAAGTGCTCAGCAGCCACTTATGTCTAGTGACTGCCATATAGGACAGCACAGGTACAGAACATTTCCATTATTGCAGAAAGTGGACAGAACTGGACTGCACTGTTCTACAACATTAACTTTGGTTTTACACAACTACCAGAGCTCAGGGCTGACCAAAGTCATTCCCTTTGCAAGAAAATGCTTTTAAAATGAGCTCAGTATCAGGTCAGCTTGGGAGATACAGCTGTAAGTAGAGTATCTGCATGTTCCTTTTTAAAATGTATTTTCTACTGACACTGCTTTCTTTGGTAATGGGCCCTTCTACAGAGTTACCTTAAGCTTAAATAAACTATTCCAGAGACCTCAATCTGATGTTTTATTAAAATAATAATGGATTCAAATGGAAATTGTTAATAAAATGCTTTTGCATATCGTATTTACTCTATCATATAGGTTAGAAATCCAAACTGATGGATAAATATATGCAACAAGTATGTGTCTCTATGAAGCCACATGTGAGAAAGATGGGTTCAATTCACTTTCACACATTTATTGAGCACCTATTATATGTCAGGTATATGCACAGCAGGCAGCTAAGCTGCCAGGAACACTCTTGTTAATGTATTTTCCATATACTTTCTTTTTCATGAGTATTATCACAGAGAGAAATTGCAGGACATAGAGTATACGTATGATTAGCTTTAGCAACCCTTTCCTTACCCTCTCTTAAGTTGTACATTTTGATTCCTTTTATGCGTGGAGCCTCTTTGAATTTTTTTTTTTTTTTTAATTTTTGGCCATACCCCATGGCATATGGGATCTTAGTTCCCTGACCCGGGATCCAACCCGCGCCCCCTGCATCCCTGCATTGGAAGGCAGAGTCTTAGCCACTGGACCACCAGGGAAGTCCCATTAAATTTTTTTTTAATTTTTATTATTATTTTATTTACTTATATTATTATTATTTGGCTGCATTGGGTCTTCGTTGCTGCGCATGGTCTTTCTCTAGTTATGACAAGTGGGGGCTACTCTTCGTTGTGGTGTGCAGGCTTCTTTCTCATTGCTGTGGCTTCTCTTGTTGCCAAGCATGGGCTATAGGTGCGTGGGCTCAGTAGTTAGTTGCAGCACGTGGGCTCAGTAGTTGTGGCTCGTGGGCTCTAGAGCACAGGCTCAGTAGTTGTGGTACATGGACTTTGTTCTGTGGCATGCCTGGACCAGGGATCGAACCTGTGTTCCCTGCATTGGCAGGCAGGTTCTTAAGCACTGCACCACCAGGGAAGTCCTCCATGAAATGTTTTGAATGCCCTAGTAGAAATATGTTACATTTAACGCACAAGCTTTCAATCCTTTAACATTTACCCAAGACAAGTGGTTCCATTGGCAGAATACTTAATCTAGAACTACCTCAATCCTATCCTGATCTAAATAACTTGAGGCTTTGTTTTGTAACCAAAACTCAACTCCTACTCATCACCAGCCGGCTCACGCTCTTGGAATTAAAGAGGAAGCAATGAAAGGACAGGAGATCAGGTCAAATTATACCCAACACCTGAAAAACAACTTAGATTCATGATCCGAGGAGAGCTGGCTAGCATCTTCAGTTTCATCTGTTGCACTGACCTTGTCATCCTCATCTGCACTTGGGCAGGCTTATCGCCATCTCATTCTCTCAAGTCTTTCCTGTCTGAACAGTGTTTGTGTTGATCCCTGATCAACAGTGGTCTTTCTTGATTTTTAAGTTTGTAGACATGAAATCTTTCTACACTTTAGCCCTTTAGGCAGGGAAGAAAACCAATAGGAGAATGAAACTCTAACTCATTTTTCCTAATATTTATGAAAGTCGTTATTTATTTATTTATTTATTTATTTATTTTTGGCTGTGTTGGGTCTTGGTTTCTGTGCACAGGGCTTTCTCTAGTGCAGGGCTTTCTCTAGTTGCAGCGAGCAAATGCAACTGTTGTGGTGCATGGGCCTCTCAGTGTGGTGGTTTCTCTTGTTGCGGAGCACAGACTCTAGGCACACGGGCTTCACTAGTTGTAGTACGCGGGGCTCAGTAGTTGTGGTGCACAGGCTTAGTTGCTCCGAGGTATGTGGGATCTTCCCGGTCCAGGGATCGAACCTATGACCCCTGCATTGGCAGGCGGATTCTTTTTTTTTTTTTTTTTAAGCTCTTTATTGGAATATAATTGCTCTACACTGTTGTGCCAATTTTTGAGGTACACCAAAGTGAATCAGCTGTATTTATACATATATCCCCATTTCCCCTCCCTCCCGCAACTCCCTCCCACACTCCCTATCCCAGCCCTCTAGGTCACCACCCATCATCGAGTTGATCTCCCTATGTTATGCAGCAATTTCCCACTAGCTCTCTGTTTTACATTTGGTAGTGTATATATGTCAGTGCAAATCTCTCACTTTGTGCCAGCTTCCCCTTCGCCGCTCACACCATGTCCTCAAGTCCATTATTTACATCTGCATCTTTATTCTTGCCCTGTCACTGGGTTCATCAGTACAATATTTTTTAGATTCCATATATATGAGTTAGCATATGATATTTCTTTCTTTTTTTTTTTTCTTTTAGTATATGGTATTTCTTTTTCTCTTTCTGGCTTACTTCACTCTGTATCACAGTCTCTAGGTCCATCCACCTCACTACAGATAACTTAATTTCATTCCTTTTTATGGATGAGTAATATTTCATTGTGTATATGTGCCACATCTTCTTTATCCATTCACCTGTTAATGGGCATTTAGGTTGCTTCCATGTCCTGGCTATTGTAAATAGTGCTGCAGTGAACATTATGGTACATGTTTCTTTTTGGATTATGGTTTTCTCAGGGTATATGCCCAGAAGTGGAATTTCTGGGTCATATGGTAGTTCTATTTTTAGTTTTTTAAGGAACCTCCATAATGTTTTCCATTGTGGCTGTACCAATTTACATTCCCACCAACAGTGCAGGAGGGTTCCTTTTTCTCTGCACCTTCTCCAGCATTTATTATTTCTTGATTTTTTGATGATGCCCAATCTGACTGGTGTGAGGTGATACCTCATTGTGGCTTTGACTTGCATTTCTCTAATGATTAGTGATGTTGAGCATCTTTTCATCTGTTTGTTAGCCATCTGTATGTCTTCTTTAGAGAAATGTCTATTTAGGTCTTCTGCCCATTTGTGGATTGGGTTATTTTCTTTTTTGGTATTAAGCTGCATGAGCTGCTTGTATGTTTTGGAGATTAATCCTTTGTCTGTTGCTTCATTGGCAAATATTTTCTCCCATTCTGAGGGTTGTCTTCTTGTCTTATTTATGGTTTCTTTTGCTGTGCAAAAGCTTTTAAGTTTCATTAGGTCCTATTTGTTTATTTTTTATTCTGTTTCCATTATTCTAGGAGGTGGGTCAAAAAGGATCTTGCTTTGATGGATGTCATAGAGTGTTCTACCTATGTTTTCCTCTGGGAGTTTTATAGTGTCTGGCCTTACATTTAGGTCTTTAATCCATTTTGAGTTTGTTTTTCTGTATAGTGTTAGGAAGTGTTCTAACTTCATTCTTTTACATGTAGCTGTCCAATTTTCCCAGCACCCCTTATTGAAGAGGCTGTCTTTTTTCCATTGTGTATTCTTGCCTCCTTTGTCAAAGATAAGGTGCCCATATGTGCTTGGGTTTACCTCTGGGTTCTCTATTCTATTCCATTGATCTTCCTTTCTGTTTTTGTGCCAGTACCATACTGTCTTGATCACTGTAGCCTTGTAGTATAGTTTGAAGTTAGGAAGCATGATTCCACCAACTGTGTCTTTCCTTCTCAAGATTGCTTTGGCTATTTGGGGTCTTTTGCGTTTCCATACAAATCGTAAGATTTCTTGTTCTAGTTCTGTGAAAAATGCCATTGGTAATTTGATAGGGATTGTGTTGAATCTGTAAATTGCTTTATGTAGTATAGTCATTTTCACAATGTTGATTCTTCCAATCCAAAGTCATGGTATGTCCCCCCATCTGTTTGTATCGTCTTTGATTTCTTTCATCAGTGTCTTATACTTTTCTACATTCAGGTCTTTTGCCTCCTTTGGCAGGTTTATTCCTAGGTATTTTATTCTTTTTGTTGCAATGGTAAATGGGAGAGTTTCCTTAATTTCTCTTTCTGCTCTTTCGTTGTTCGTGTATAGGAATGCAAGAGATTTCTGTGCATTAATTTTGTATCCTGCTACTTTACTAAACTCATCAATTAGTGCTAGCAGTTTTCTGGTAGAATCTTTAGGATTTTCTATGTATAATATCATGTCATCTGCAAAGAGTGACAATTTTACTTCTTCTTTTCCAACTTGGATTCCTTTTATTTCATTGTCTTCTCTGATTGCTGTGGCTAAAACTTCCAAAACTATGTTGAATACTAATGGTGAGAGTGGGCACCCTTGTCTTTTTCCTCTTCTTAGAGGGAATTCTTTCAGGTTTTCACTGTTGAGAATGATTTTGGCTGTTGGTTTGTCATATATGGCTTTTATTATGTTGAGGTAATTTCCTTCTATGCCCATTTTCTGGAGAGTTTTTATCATAAATGGGTATTGAATTTTGTCAAAAGCTTTTTCTGCGTCTGTTGAGATGATCATATGGTTTTTATCCTTCGGTTTGTTAATATGATGTATCACATTGATTGATTTGCATATATTGAAGAATCCTTGCATTCCAGGGATAAACCCCACTTGATCATGGTGTATGATTCTTTTAATGTGCTGTTGGAGTCTGTTAGCTAGTATTTTGTTGAGGATTTTTGCATCTATGTTCATCAGTGATATTGGCATGTAATTTATGTGTGTGTGTGCCATTTTTGCCTGGTTTTGGTATCAGGGTGATGGTGGCCTCGTAGAATGCGTTTGGGAGTGTTCCTCCTTCTGTTATATTTTGGAAGAGTTTGAGAAGGATAGGTGTTAGCTCTTCTCTAAATGTTTGATAGAATTCGGCTGTGAAGCCATGTGGCCCTGGGCTTTTGTTTGTTGGGAGATTTTAAATCACAGTCTCAATTTCCATACTTGTGATTGGTCTGTTCATATTTTCTATTTCTTCCTGGTTCAGTCTTGGAAGATTGTACTTTCCTAAGAATTTATTCATTTCTTCCAGGTTATCCAATTTATTGGCATATAGTAGCTTGCAGTAGTCTCTTATGATCTTTTGTATTTCTGCGGTGTCAGTTGTTACTTCTCCTTTTTCATTTCTAATTCTGTTGATTTGCATGTTCTCCCTTTTTTTTCCTTATGAGACTGTGTAATGGTTTATCAATTTTGTTTATCTTTTCAAAGAACCAGCTTTTAGTTTCATTGATCTTTGCTATTGTTTCCTTCATTTCTTTTTCATTTATTTCTGATTTGATCGTTATGTTTTCTTTCCTTCTGCTCACTTTGGGGTTTGTTTGTTCTTTCTTTAATTGTTTTAGGTGTAAGGTTAGGCTGTTTATTTGAGATTTTTCTTGTTTCTTGAGGTAAGACTATATTGCTATAAACTTCCCTCTTAGAACTGCTTTTGCTGCATCCCATAGGTTTTGGGTTGTTGTGTTTTCATTGTCATTTGTTTCTAGGTATTTTTTGATTTCCTCTTTGATTTCTTCAGTGATTTCTTGGTTGTTTAATAGCATATTGTTTAGCCTCCATGTGTTTGTATTTTTTACAGTTTTTTTCAGGTAATTGATATCTAGTCTCATGGCATGGTGGTTGGAGAAGATGCTTGATACGATTTCAATTTTCTTGAATTTACTGAGGCTTGATTTGTGACCCGAGATGTGACCTATCCTGGAAAATGTTCCATGTGCACTTGAGAAGAACGTGTATTCTGTCGTTTTTGGATGGAATGTCCTATAAATATCAATTAAGTCGAGATGGTCTAATGTGTCATTTAAAGCTTGTGTGTCCTTGTTTATTTTTTGTTTGGATGATCTCTGCATTGGCGTAAGTGGGGTGTTAAAGTCTCCTACTATTGTGTTACTGTTGATTTCCCCTTTTATGGCTCTTAGCGTTTGCCTTACGTATTGAGGTGCTCCTATGTTGGCTGCATAGATATTTACAATTGTTATATGTTCTTCTTGGATTGATCCCTTCATCATTATGTAATGTCTTTCCTTGTCTCTTGAAATAGTCTTTACTTTAAAGTCTAATTTGTCTGGTATGAGTATTGCTACTCCAGCTTTCTTTTGACTTCCATTTGCATGGAATATCCTTTTCCCATCCCTTTACTTTCAGTCTGCATGTGTGCCTAGGTCTGAAGTGGGTTTCTTATAGGCAGCATATATAAGGGTCTTATTTTTGTATCCATTCAGCCAGTCTGTATCTTTTGGTTGGAGCATTTAATCCTTTTACATTTAAGGTGATTATTGACATGTGTGTTCCGATTACCATTTTCTTAACTGTTTTGAGTTTGTTTTTGTAGGTCTTTTCCTTCTCTTGTGTTTCCTGCCTAGAAAAGTTCCTTTAGCAATTGTTGTAAGGCTAGTTTGGTGGTGCTGAATTCTCTTAACTTTTGCTTGTCTGGAAAGCTTTTGATTTCTCCGTCGAATCTGAATGAGATTCTTGCTGGGTAGAGTATTCTTGGCTGTAGGTTTTTCTCTTTCAGGACTTTCAGTATATCCTGCCACTCCCTTCTGGCCTGCAGAGTTTCTGCAGAAAGATCAGCTGTTATCCTTATGGGTTTTCCCTTGCATATTATTTGTTGCTTTTCTCTTGCTGCTTTTAATATTTTTTCTTTGTGTTTAATTGTCATTAGTTTGATTAATATGTGCCTTGGTGTATTTCTCTTTGGGTTTATTCTGTAGGGGACTCTCTGCGCTTCTTGGACTTGATTGATTATTTCCCTTCCCACGTTGGGGAAGTTTTCCACTATAACCTCTTGAAATATTTTCTCAGACCCTTTCTTTTTTTCTTCTTCTTCTGAGATGCCTGTGATTCGAATGTTGGTGCACTTAATGTTGTCACCAAGGTCTCTGAGACTGTCTTCCATTCTTTGTATTCTTTTTTCTTTTTCCTGCTCTGTGACAGTTATTTCCCCCCTTCTATCTTCCAACTCACTTATTCATTCTTCTGCCTCAGTTATTCTGCTGTTTATACCATCTAGAGTATTTTTAATTTCTGTTATTTTGTTGTCCATTACTGTTTGTTTGCTCTTTAGTTCTTCTGAGTCCTTATTAACTGTTTCTTGTATTTTCTCTATTTTGTTTCGAGATTTTGGATCATCTTTACTATCATTACTCTGAATTCTTTTTCAAGCAATTTTCCTATTTCCTCTTCATTTATTTGGTCTTGTGGGTTTTTATCTTGCTCCTTTGCCTGCAAGGTGTTTCTTTGTTTTCTCATTTTGTCTAATATATAAGATTTGCTGTCTCCTTTCCCTATGCTGCCTAGTAGTAATTCCTCTTGTTTCTGCTCTCTGCCCCCTGTGGTGGGGTTGGTCCAGTGTCTTGAGTAGGCTTCCTGGTGGGAGGGTCTGGTATCTGGTTTCTGGTGTGTGGATCTGAGTCTTTTCCCTTTGATGAGCAGGGCTGTGTCAGGTGGTGTGTTTTAGGGTATCTGTGAGGTTAATATGGCTTTAGGTAGTCTGTGTGCTGATGGGTGGGTTTGTGTTCCTGTCTTGTTTGTAGTTTGGTGTGAGGTATCCAGCACTGGCAGTTGCAGACAGTTGGGCAAAGCTGGGTCTTAGACTCTGATAGAGGCCTCCATGAGAATTCTCTGCGGTTAATCTTCCCCATGGCTGAGGACTCTAGTGGTTTAGCATCCTGGACATGGTGCTCCCTCCCCAGAGCCTCCAACTTGACTTCTGGTCGAGGAATCCAGACTCCAGAGGTCGCTTGTCCCGGCAATAAAGGGGATTAAAAAAGACTATGCAAGCCCCAGATTAATGGCAAAAGGTTAAGTCAAACAAATACTAAATCAAAGAAACACGTACGCGTACATTAAACACAAAAACCGAACCCAATAGAACATAAAGCACTAGAACAACCTGACAGCAGAACCCCAGAATGCAATCAGACAATCAAAGAGGAAACCAACAAAAATTCAAAACCAAAAAAAAAAAAAAAAAGAAAAAAACCCCACAAATAGACAAATCCAGGGAAATTGTGGAAACGAGGATCAAATATAGTAAAGAGCAAGAGAACAACCAGACAGACTGCAGATCTCCAAAACGAAATCAGACAAGTATAATTAGAACTAAGATAAAGACAAAACGTAATAACAAAAACCAAAGCAGTATGTCGTCTGAAGAATAAAGCAAGGAAACAGAGCAGACCAATAATATTGATTAAAAGTATAACAAGGTAAAATAAACTAAAAAGGGATAGAACACAGAGCAACAGAAGAGCGTAGTATGACTGTAAATATAAAAGGAAAAAGAAAAAAAATAGAAATGTATAAAAGATAAAGAAGAAAAGATAGAGGAGATAAACTCAGCACTACAAAAAAGCTAGCTAGTAATAGAAATATATAAAAAGGCTAAAAATAAAAATAGATGGCAGGCGGATTCTTAACCAATGCGCCACCAGGGAAGTCCCTATGAAAGTCATTTTGAAAAAAGGGTATCTTAAAATTATTCACTAAAATGAAGATTTATATTTAATTATTTAATTTCATCAGGAGGGAATCTTATTTTAAAAGTGTTATCTTAAAGTGCAAGGATGTCCGTTAAACATCATAATTAAACATGCCAAAGGAGAAGCCATGTTGTCAAAATGCCTACTTAACCCACCCAAACATCTCAAACCCACCTTTGCTGACCTCCATAACCCCATTTTTTCAAGTCTTTTTTTCTTTTTTTTAAACAATGTAAAGTCCTCAGATACACGTTGGTAAACGCTAACTGTCCATATTCACATAGAGACACAGTGTAAGCTCTGAGCCCAACGTACAGAGAAAGAAGGAAAAAAGCTAGAATTCTATGCACTACTACACAGGGGCCTAGCACCCTCCAGCTTCCAGCAGAGCTAAGGGAGCAGAAGGTTTTTCTTTTTTCCCACAGAGTATGGTGGTGTTGATTCCATAAAGTTTTTGTTGAGACAGGAAGGGATAAAAATGAATTGGAACAGAAAAGGGTAGAGATTCTTTTCACACTGAATTCTGCTCAAGGTATCCCGCCCCCCCAAATAAGTTGTGAACCATGGTATAAAGGAGAAGAGAGACCTCAAAAACAGGGTGACTGAGCATAAGAGGAGGAAAAAAAAATACTGTAACTTGCTCCCAGGGACTGGAGAAAATTTACAAAGGAAGGTTGGGACTTCCTAGGTGGCACAGTGGTGAAGAATCTGCCTGCCAATGCAGGGGACATGGGTTTGATCCTTGCCCCAGGAAGATACCACATGCTGTGGAGCAACTAAGCCTGTGCGCCGCAACTATTGAGCCTGTACTCTAGAGCCCATGAGCCACAACTATTGAGTCCATGTGCCACAACTACTAAAGCCCACACACCTAGAGCCTGTGCTCTTCAACAAGAGAAGCCACCACAATGAGGAGTCCGTGCACCACAATGAAGAGTAGCCCCCGCTCTCCGCAACTAAAGAAAGCCTGCGTGCAGCAATGAAGACCCAACACAGCCAATAAATAAATCAATAAATTTATTTAAAAATAAAAAGGAAGGTTGGAATCCATTAGTGTTCCATTAGTCATCTTCTTCTTTATCTTCCTCTCCTCCCTCCCCCTCACCATCATCATCTTCTTCACCTTCATCCTCATCCCCTTCTTCATCAATATCTTCCAATCCTTCTTCCTCTTCATCATCATCATCCTCTTATTCTCCTTTGGCTTCGTCATCATCCGTATTAGGAACCAAGTAATACTGTGATGGATTTGGCCAAATATCATCTTTGATGACCTCTCCTAACTCATCTGCACCTGCATCAGATGATCAGTAAAACAGGTGAAGAAGCTCTCTGGTTCCTCCTGCTATCTCTTCCTCCTGGCTTTATTCTGCATTTGACTGGAATGTTTTGTCATGAAGATTTGTATTTTATTTGTATTTCAGCAACTCGTTCTTTTCCTGTGTGAAGTTATCATAGATACACAAGGGAGCCTATCTAAAGCCATTTCTTTCTTCGTCATGCTCAGAGAGTTATCTAACTGCAATGTACATTAGTTTTAAAAATCCATCCTCTGGGGACTTCCCAGGTGGCGCAGTGGTTGAGAATCCTCCTGCCAATGCAGGAAACACAGGTTCAATCCCTGGTCCAGGAAGATCCCACATGCCGTGGAGCAACTAAGCCCATGTACCACAACTACTGAGCCTGCACTCTAGAGCCCATGAGCTACAACTACTCAGCTGGTGTGCCACAACTACTGAAGCCTTGTGCCTAGAACCTGTGCTCCACAACAAAAGACGTCGCTGCAATGAGAAGCCTGTGCACTGTAATAAAGAATAGCCCCCCCACTGCAACCAGAGAAAGCCCGCATGCAACAACAAAGACCCAATACAGCCAATAAATAAATAAATATATTTACTTAAAAAAATCCATCCTCTGAGCAAAATAGCCATTACTAATATCTGAGGTATTCCCTCTGGTTTTCAGTCAATGAGAATGCCTCAGACCCAGAGGTGGCTTCACATTTTGTCTACGGATGGGTGGGGAGCTATAAGGAATTTGTGCTGAAATTGCATTTTGACAGTGAGTTCCCCCTTCACTGAGACCTCACACTTATATAGAGTTGCTATGAGAGAGGTACTGATGGAAATTATCATAGACTAAAGTCCCCCCAGATCATCCCCTGGGGCCACTACTGTCTACATATTTATACCTTTACTTGTGTCAAGTTGCATGAGAAAGCAGCAATGAATTGTAGGTCACAAGTGACAACTATTGCTAAGCCTATGGTACACAAAATTGCCCAAACCCAAATTGGGCAACACGGTTGACTACTGAGTGTCCTTAGGAAGTGCTCTTCATGGTGTCTGTAGAGCACAGATAGATTGGTGGTAAACATGTATTATGAAGAAAAAGAACTGACTACCTTGATAACATCGGGTAGGGCAAGGACTTCCTTATGCTGAGTGATGAGGGGAAGGCCTCGCTGAAGATATGCCATTTAAGCCAAGACTGGATTAACAAAAAGGAGCATGCAAGGGGAAAATGTTCCAGGCAGGAGGAATTAGCTCTTGGCAGGACGCCCTGAATGGAGGGACAGTCTGCTCTTGCTGCTAGGCAGCTTGAGTCCCAGCAATACTGCTGTCAGGGGGCTGAGTGAGGAGGGCTGCCAAATGAATCGGGATGTGTTTAAGATGCAGTATGAGTGCTGAACCCGATTCTACATGTGCTGCCCTAAAGGTGGCTGATGCTTTACATGAGCAGGTTTCCCCTGTGGAAAGGGCACCACACAATGCAAGATGGACTGAAAACAACTTCCCAGACAGGCTGCCTCTCCCAAATGTGCTGGGTGAATAGAAGACACCACTAGCTTGGCAAGTGGGTTAAGATTTTAGTCTTCTGCCTTTCAGAGGCCTTTTGGTGTCAATGTGAGACAGAATAAATTCTGGAAGGTAGCTGTTATGGGATGAATTTTGTCCCATCAAAATTCATATGTTGAAGTTCTAATGCCCAGTACCTCAAAATGTAACTGTATTTAGAGATAGGGTCTTTAAAGAGGTAATCAATGTAAGGTGAGATCCTAGAGGTGTGCCCAAATCCAATATGAATGGTGTCCTTATAAGAAAAGGTTAGGACACCCTTGCACAGAGGAAAGACCAGGTGAAAACAGAAGAAGGGGACAGCCATCCACAAGCCAAAGAAGGAGACCTTAGAAGAAATCAGTCCTGTCCACAGGCTGATCTTAGACTTCTAGCCTCCAGAACTGAGAGAAAATATATTTCTGTTTAAGCCACTGAGTCTGCAGTATTTGTTACAGCAGCCCTAACAAACTAACACAGTAGCCAATATCCCTTTCCAGGGTGGCCTCAGGGATCCAGATCTTGGACATTCACTGTTTATTTATGTGGTTTTTTCCCTCATTGCTTATTCTATGGATATTGCAGAAAACTTAGAGATACTGAGATGCACTGGATGGAAATATAAAGAGTAACTCACTAAAGACAGTCAAGTAATGAACAGAATAATGAAGACTCTCATTCTCATCCCACCTTTTATCCAGTCCTAACTACAGTATCACCTTTAAAAAAAAAAGAAAAATTTACTTATTTATTTGGCTGTGCCAGGTCTTAGTTGCAGCATGTGGGGTCTTTTACCCAGTCCTAACTACAGTATCTCTCTCTCTCTCTCTCTCTCTCTCTCTCTCTCTCTCTCTCTCTCTCGTAATATTTATTTATTTATTTATTTAGCTGCGCTGGGTTTCAGTTGCGCCATGTGGGATCTTTAGCTGTGTCATGTGGGATCTAGTTCCCTGACCAGGGATCGAACCCAGGCACCCTGCAATGGGAATGCGGAGTCTTAGCCACTGAACCAACAGGGAAGCCTCTACGGTATCTCTTATATCAAGCATGATCACCTCCAGTGACACAGGGCTCAGTGTCTCCTCTACATATTTGGGAACCTATGACCAGCCTACCCTTAACCCAGTATAACCTGGATTGACTCTGCAAGAGGGAGTTCTTTCTAAGGCGAGCTCCTGGCTGCATCCATGCAGGACTTGCAGGAGAGCTGAACGGGTCCAGTCACCATGACCCCAAGCCTGCAGTGGAAGAGAAGGTCGAGGTGTCAGAGGCAGAGGGCGAGGGCCTGCAGAGAGGGCGTGGGGTGTCCACGGCCTGCCCCACAGGACAGGGGCGGGGATGGGTCCCAGCATGGATGTCCCACACAGCCTGCTGGGAGCTGACAGCTGGGTGCATGTGATGAGTTGGTGCCCAGGCCACACTAGTGCCCCCCTTGCGTGTTCCCCTGCCCACCTCAGGCCAGGCCGAGCCGTTAGCAGAGAGGAGTCGTCTGTGAGAAGAGAGACGGGCACATCACTCCCCAACTTGCAGGCGTTCCCAGGACCACTTCCAGCTGCCACCAGAGTAGCAGCACCTGGAGCTCTAGACACCGTGGTGGTGTCCCCAGCCACGGAGACTGTCCTGTGGGTGGAACAGAAACTGGCACCTGGCTCTTAGCTGGAGAAGTCTGAAGGTGAAGGCTGGCTTGAGCCTCCGTGACTGGGTGATAGAGGGCGGCTTTGCCCACAGTCTGCACTCGGATGGCAGCCCAGGGCCAAGCGGAGGCCGCCCAAGGGAGCTGGACGAGTTGCTGCCTATGGGCCCGAGATCCAAGTGCGGGGCAAAGGGAAGGCGGCAGAGCGGGCAGGGGAGTGGGGGCGAGATGGAAGCCAGTGGCCAGAGGATGGCAGCCTTGTCAGGGGAAGGGGCAGTGCCGAGTCCCCACACAGTCTCCTAAGGCCCCCCGGGTGCACTCTGGGTGGAGGAGGCGAGGACCCGCCACCGCGGGGGCCACCAACAGCCAGAGGGCAGCACGAGGAGCCTGGCGAGGGAAAAAGAAGCTTGCTTTTTTCTCTCCTGTCAGATTCCTGCCCTCTCCCACCTCCCTTTTCCGTCCCTCAGTGAGCAGCAGTGGGGGGAGGTAAGGGCTGATGTGCAGGAGGAGTGGAGCCGGGAGAGTAAACGAGCAGAGCGGGCTGCTCAGGCCAGCATGGCTGGGGGAGGGAAGCTGTGTGTCAGAGGCGGGAAGACAGGTCATCTAGGTTTTGATCAGATGGGCCAGAAATGGCAGGCAAGCTCCCTCACCCCGACTCCAGATGGTGTCGGGGAGTGAAGGAGAGAAAGAGCTGACAGAGCGCCCAAGGCAGTGGTGTGAGAAGCAGAAGCCTCTTCACTGTGCTCTCCTGAGGCCATCCCTGTGCTGCACTGCTGGGTGGGGGCCAGAGGATTAAGTAACTTCTGTTGGAAGCCTGCTGTGTAGGCTGCTATGTAAGCCCTGAGGTTTATTGATGCATAAATCCAGCACAGGTCACGCCCAAGAAGCTGATCCTGGGAGACATGGAAGATGGGCGAAATGTGACAGAAACAAGACAATTCTTTTGAAATCGTTCCTTACAAATCTTGATATCAAGTGGTTTTCTTCTTCTTCCCTGGGTTTTCTTAAAAGTAGAAAGGAAGATGGAAGGAAAACTTTAAGTGGTAGAAGGTTCTGGTTTCATCAGATCCCGTTACTTGAAGGTTTCCTGGGACTTTGATTGAAGATGGTAAACAGGTGTTTTCAAGTTTTTATAATAAGATTTAGTCCAGATTTTCTAAAATACTTTCACAGGAATTTTTAAATGCTGAAAGTAGTATCTCAGGAAAATATGATTAAGTTTAAACTTTAGTCTATTTTCCAGGTAATCTGAGAAATGTATCTGCCTAGTGTACTCAACTAATGGTTTTTTTAGAATAACTTATCATTTTTAGCAGGAGAAGTAGAAGTCCATCCAACTCAGGCAAAGTGTTCTCTTTCCGAGTAAAACGATGTAGGGCACGGAATGGATTTCCTCCTCTGCGTAATTATTCAAGGATAAGCCTTGTGGTCTAAGAAGGAACAACATGCTGTTGTATCCATGGTAAGGGGATTAATGGTCTTGTGCTTGTAAAACAGCAGCCCAGCTCCTATTGAGTCCTTTGATTTCCAGAAACAAGAGCCGATTCTTCCCACCCCAGTTGGCCCTGTCTGGCGCCACTGAGGAGAAAAGGCAGTGGAGCCAGTTCTTAGACAATGACCTTCAGCCCAGGGCTCCTCACACTTGAGGAAAGGGAGTGGACATTTCTACCTTTTCAGTGATTTGCTGACAGAAGCAACTGTATATGTGTAAATATTACAGCTTTGTGAAACAGTCGGACAAAATTATCACTCAAGTGAATACAAAGAATTCCATCAGACGCATTTATATTTACCAACCTTGAAATTGTAGATTTTCGATTTAGCTGTGCTAATGCCATTTCAGTCATTTATTTATTTAGGTGTAATTGACAGATCACATTATTTTAGTTGCAGGTGTACAACATAATGATTTGATATTTGTTTGTATTGTGAAAGGATCACCTCATCCATCACCATATGTTGCAATATAATTTTTTTTTCTTGGGGTGAGAACTTTAAAGATTTAGGCATTTCAGTTCATTTATTACATCAAAGCATACTTTAAAAGACACGTTTATTTCAGTGAGTGCTATTGGCTGATTAATCTTTCATTTTGTGCACATCTTAGAGGACAATCAGCGTGGTCACATTTGGAAGAAAGGCCATGAAAGAAGTCACGCTGGTTGGACATAATCTCTAAATGGAAGGAGTCTGCATCTTTTGGTCGCTAAGTAAATTATCTACTGAAAGCTGTAAATGAGTCTTCATGTTACTTCCTTTAGCACCCACTTTCCTAACATGTACACGTGCTCTTGGCTACCTCTATCTGCACTATATTCAGGAGTCCTTTTATGCTGGAGAGTTCTGTCTGTTATGTTGTCTGAATATTTGTGATTGGGGAAACAAAGGTTTGGGGAAGTAATCTCCCTCCTTTCCTTCCTCGTTTTTCTATTATTGCTGTGCTGGCCCAATTTACTTTCCCAGTTACTCTCTCTTGGGAATAATGTAGAAACGGTGAGTAAAAACAATGGAGTTCATTCCTCCATTCTGTTAGTTAGTTCATTCATCCATCCATTCATTTCACAACCACTGAGTGCCCACATGGGCCACACTTTGGGAATACAGGGCCGCCACAGTGCAGGGTAGACTTGGGCCTCAGCCTCACGCCCCAGGGCCCAGAGAAGTCCTGTGTTGCAGATGGACAGAGTGTTTGATAGGCTCCCAGGGGACCCTCGGATGATAAAATTGGAAACGGTGTTCAAAGCTTGGAGACTATGAAGTTCTACTGTGGGTAGAAATTAGAGCCCCTCCTGACAAAGACTGTGGACAAACCACATGGAATCCAGAAGCCCTGTGCCTTCCCCCACTGTCCTGGGGCTATTCTCAGACGGAGCATGGAGTCTCGTGGGCAGATTCTGGCATCTCGGGAGTTTTGGCCCCCACTTTGGTTTTAATCTCCTGGTGAGCTCACACTGTGACCTTGCTCTTCAAGAGTCTTAATAGTGCTAAACTCCTAGACCAGGCACTTATGCGCAGGGTCGTGGAATGGAAATGCCCTTGCGGGAGAACTCTTTTCCTGACCCTCCCTAACCATAGTGGCTGCTCATTGTTAGCTCTTAGAAAACGTCTGTGAGTGAATGAAGCATGCTTAACATCCTGGCTCTTAAACCAGGGGCCCGTCTACCGGGCTGCAGTGGACACAAGCAGACGGTGTCCCACCCACCATTTCTCCCTCTTGTTGCACCTGAGTCCCCTGGGCAGATACTCCCACGGTACAGGTGGCGGGAATGGTCATACTAGAAGGAGCTCCCCACCGCCTGCATTTTATCTCGCGTTAGACCTCCGTGTCTTACTCTTGTGGTAGCCAAGACATCAGTTAATTTCTCAAAGGATCATCCAAACAAGGAGGAAGCCCCAGCCCACGAGGGTGTCTGCATCTTCCTATGCAGCCTTTGCCTTGCAGCTGTCTCCAGAAGCACGCGTGAGCTTTCCGCTGGCCCTTTCCCCACAGCCTTGCTACTTTAGCAAGTGGGCTTACTCCTTACTAGTTCAACTGCCTAGGTTGGAACAAAATGTGAACACATCTCTGTTATTCTGTTTCTATAGTTGATGTTTGTAGAGCGCGAGCTTACTGTTTTGTGTGCTTAAAATCTTAGACTTCCTTTCCTTGGCCAAACCATCATGTAGGAGGGATACTTACTATTCTTCTATTGAGGAAGGCCCTAAGCGGTTAAGCGCACCCTCACTGACACACGAAGCTCTCGAGCCCTTTCTAGTAACTCATGAAGAGTGAAATGCCTTGTCTCATGTCTAGCCAATGGCAGGTAGTAAACTTCAAAATAAAAGCTTGATTTATAGAGTTTCAGCCCAGGATGTTTTGTATATAACAGTAAGTGTCTCCACTGAAAATGTTGAGCTTAATATTTTCAGCGACAGTTGTAATGTTTTGGAAATCTTTATTTCTAAGAAGATAACATATTGTCCTTTTATTGCTGCGGTGCTGTGTTAAAGCATGAGTTGCCACCCAGTGGAAACACTGAATGAAGAACTTGAATTCATAGTAAGGGATAGGGGGTTCCATGGTGATGGGGACAGAGGAAGCGCTTGGGGCCACAGTGTGTTGATGGAGTTGTGTGCATCCCTCCTCCTGCCTTGTTTTTCTTCATAGCACATCTCCCCACCTGTCAGTGTGTACATGTATTTACATGTGTACCTTCTGTCTCCGCCCCCTTAGAAAGCGTGCTGCATGGGAGGGAGAAGGGGCTTTGCTATGTTTATAGCCTATTCTCTGACACTCTAAAGGGGACACCTTGAAATTCATGTTTGAACACTGTTTAAAGAGGCTTTAGATGGAAAGAGCAATACAGGCAAAGTGTCCAAATGACCACTTACTGGGTTTCTGGCCTCCTCTGTTATGCTAGCAATAGTACTTTGTATTTTTTTGATCTGTATAAATGGCTCGTACTACCCATAATATCCACTTCCCGTCTTTTTCATTCAACAGTGTATTGTTGAGATTTACCTTTAAAAAAAAAAAGTGTAACTCTAGTTCCGTAGTTTCCAACTGGGGGTGATTTTGTCTTTCGGGGGGTCTTTGGCAATGGTTGGAGACATGTTTGATTGTTATTACTGGAGGACGTCCTGATGATATCTAGTCCACAGGGGCCAGGTTTGCTGCTAAACATCGTGCAGCACACAGGGCATCCACATCATAGAATTATCTGACCCAGACCCAACAGTGGAGACACCCTGGGCTCATTCTTTCCTTTAATCTGTGAAATAATAGTCCCTTGATAGCAATAGCATATTTACTTTTTTCCTTCCCCTCTTGGTGGACATTTAGGTTCTTCCAATTCTCTGCGCTGATAAAGGGGGCTGTGAAGAACATCCTCACCAGTGTGTGTGTGTGTGTGTGTGTGTGTAAGAGTGTTTCTGGTGGCCACACTGCGCTCTAGGAAACACTTCCAAGTGCCGCTTCAGCAGGGCTGGACCCACTGACACCCACAGTACTGCCTGGGATTCCAATTCTCTGCATCATTACCAGCATTTGATATTATTTCACTTTTTAATTTTTGCAAACCTGAAGGTGGTACATGAGTAGCTGGTTTTAAAAAGTTGCATTGTCTGATTGTTAATAAGGCCCAAAACATGAGTCATTCGCACCCCACGTAATTCTACAAAATGGGAGATATGTTTTTGCCAAGCACACACCACTTCATTACTTCGTTTTGTTCATCTCTGTGTCTTTGAAAAAGGCCCACTTTGGGAGACCAGGCTTGACTGTTTCTGCCAGTAGAGGTCACTGTCCCTCAGTGGTTCTCCACCTGTGTCATTCTGTAACTTCCCCCCCCCCCGCCCCCACCCCCACATCTGGAAGTGACCGGAGACACATTGTATTTTCACAGTGTAGATTATCTACTGGCACCTAAAGGATAGAGACCAGGGATTTTGCTAAAACCCTACCATGCAGAGGTGTGCACCCCACAAAAAACTGTCTGGCTCCAACAGAGCCAAGGTGGAGAAACCGTGGTGTGGATGAAATCCTAATGTTTGAATCTTTGAAAGAAAGACTATGACAATCTCTAGGATAATAAAGCTATTTTTACCATTATTTAAAATAAGGACAACCTTTAAACTCTATAAACTGGGCAGTAGGGGAGAAGCATGCCTTCCTGAGAAGGGTCTTCTGGGTGGGTGGTGGGGGAAGGCAGGAAGGGTGGCTGGGCAGGCGGGAGGCCAGCAGTGCTTCCCCAGGGCGGGCTCTGCAGGGTAGGAGAAGTGGCTCTGGGGCTTGGCAGAACCGCCGGCTGGGGTGGAGGGAGGTGGCTTGGCGGTGTCAGTGGCTCCGGCAGGGGTAGAGCAGGGGTCAGCTGGGCAAAAGAACTGTGGGGTTGAGTGTCAGGAGGAGGTGATGGCCGGGCCTTGGCTCTCAGGACTCAAGGGGGACATGAGGCTGCAGGAGGCCCCGGCCCAGGAGGGCTGATCCGCACTCATCTCTCCAGCGAGGCTCTGTGACTGTGCCCTGGGCCGGGGAGGTGGGGGGTGGGGAGAGTGGGGGGTGGCCTTGCAGCAGGGTGGGCGGCAAACAGGGAAGGCTGAGGCAGGGCTGGGGGTGAGGCCCCGGCTCAGTGTCGTCTTCTCAGACGCTGTTGCACTAGGAGCAGAAGCTGCTTCTCAGAGGCCCCGGCAGGGGCACAAAGGCAGGGACCACTCCATTCTTCCACACAGGCTGGAAGGCCGATGGTCTGGGCGCCGGGCTCTGCCTCCTTCTCTTGGGGTCGGGGCTCTCAAACCAGAGAGGCCCGTCGAACCTCCTTTTTCCTTTGTTGCATCGGCGGAGGGCTCTCAGCACGGTCTCCTTGGCACAGGGGTCTGGGCGCGCCTGGCTGGGCGGACACGCGTAGAGGCTGCCTTTGCGCCCGGGCGGGGCGATCTGCATGGTCACCGGGCTCCGCATGCGGCCGGGGTGGCAGGCGTCCCACCGGAGCGTCTTCATGAAACTCTTGCGATGGCCGGACACATCCAGCCCCTTGAGGGTGTGGAGGGGCGGCCCGCTGGGAAGGCGCCTCCAGGCCTTTCGCACCGAGGCCCCGTGGCCCCGGCCGTGGTCCCAGCCGGGCGGGGCGGCGGGGACCGGGCCGCTGCGGACCAGGACCCCGTGCTCCTGGTGGACGCTCAGCAGTTGACGGCCGGCTTGGCCCGGCGGGAGGCAGCCGCAGCGGGCAGGGCTGGGCCCTGGTCATGGCAGGGACCGGTGCTCCCAGGCGGGGGCGGGCTGCGAGGCCTTGTCCGCGCCCAGGTACTTGCTCAGGTAGCTGCCCATGCTCGCGGGGCGGCGGGGCGGGCCTTCGAGGCGCTGTGGCTTCTGGGCGGCACCAGAGTCTGCAGGCGCGGAAGCATATGGCACGCAGGCCACCGTTGACCGTTGGCCAAGGCGGGGCAGGACGGCGCGCGGGACCTCGAGCTTGGCACCTCGAGCTTGGCACCTCGGGGCCCTCGGGACACGAGATCCCGCGCGGGTCAGGACAGCGCCCCGCGGGCTCGGGGCCTGGCGGGAGCCGCTGTGCTCGGGGCACGGCGGATCCTCCGGCTTCCCTTGCTGGCCCAGGCGCGGGGCTCTGCACGGAGGGGCCTGAGAGCCCTCGGCTTTATGCACTTGGCGTTTAAAGGGAGAAAATACAGGAATTTGTACCAGGTCCTGAAGATTACAGAAACTTGACTCAAGGGCACTCTCTTTCATTATTGTAAAAATGAACATAATGCACTTGAACGCCCCTTTAAGGAAAAAAGAGCGAATTTACTTGTGTTGGTAAACGGACTGTGTGTTTCATTCTTCTAGAATGGTTGCTAATGTCACTTTTTGGAATTTTATTCTTAAGGACCTGGTGAAAGCTATTCAGCATTTATTTTTTTAGCCCCAACCCGAATGATTCAATGTGGACTCTTCTAAAGTTTTCAGCCCTCATCCATTCACACATAGACAGTGTTCTCTCTCAACACTAATGCCATTTCTCTTCTTTCATTTCTACTGACAATGAATAGTTGA
The DNA here is from genome assembly GCF_030028045.1 of Hippopotamus amphibius kiboko. Classification (NCBI taxonomy): domain Eukaryota; kingdom Metazoa; phylum Chordata; class Mammalia; order Artiodactyla; family Hippopotamidae; genus Hippopotamus; species Hippopotamus amphibius. Next base: position 123,916,564 of record NC_080203.1, read on the forward strand.
AAATATCCGACTCCCAAAAGAAAGCTTCCAAGGCCTGTTGGGTGACTGATTATAGTGCTTAGGTCTGGAGGTCTGTTCACGGTGGTAGGAAACAATCGATTGTGAAAACTTCCCTTAAAAACTCATGCAGAAGGCATGTATTGGGCCAGCTCCATGGCTAGCATGCGAGACAGACAGAAAGCAGAAGCCTGCAGTGAATCTAAGAGCGGCCAACATATTCTGTCCACACATGAGAGGTGGAGGGTTGAATGGTGAGGACACTAAATAGAGTTTAATGAGGAAGCACCAGAAGGTTTCTGAGGACAGAGATAGGCCAAATATTTTGGGACACCAGGGCATGGTCAGCTGATGGGTGTAGGGGATGAGATCCCTAACATTCTGCACTCATTGATGAATTCCTGTTGTTGTTGTTGTTGTTTTGGTCTGATTCTTTATTTAAGAATGACCCCCCCCCCAAAAAAAAAGAACAATCCCCAGGTATATGATTTTGAAAACAGAGAAATTCCTGTGGTATAATTTTAAGACATTTTTCATGATAGAAATGACTTTATACATATCTAACATATCTTTTAAGTTGGTAATAGCATCAGATTGGATGGTCTAATGCCATGGGCTATGGATTTCTTATAATGTATTTTTCTTTCCAATGTTTACAGAATTTCCTACATCCCATCTGCAGTATAAGCCAGTGGGTATCATTCTGATTTTTGGCTAAAGACCCTCCAAAAAACCCCCAGTCTTCTGCTAGTGAGCTATAGGCACTTATAAGTGAATCACCCACGTGCCTTTACTGGTAAATCAACATGTTGAATAACTGAAAGCCATTTTCATAGACTTTGAAGATGTTTGTTTTTTCTCACATACCAAGAGGTAGAGGATTTCACTGGCCAGTTAATATGGAGATTAGCATATATCAGTGGTGCTCCACCAGGGGTGAGTTTGCAGTGGACATTAGAGAATGTCTAGAGATATTTTGGTTGTCAATACTTGGGGCTACTACTGGCATCCAGTTAGGGTTAGGGTTAGTGGGTAGAGACCAGGGATGCTGCTAAACATCCTACAATGTACAGGACAGCCTCCCATAATATCCTGTTGGTATATTTATCGGGAGCACATAAAATTTATGGCAAATAAACAGTTAATCAAGAATAACCACTTAAGGAGAATTGACATCAAAGGCATATTTATGATGTCTTCCTATTCAATAACATGGAATGAATTTTATTAGCTCAACTTTTTTTGTGTCCCTTAGGAATATTTTACAGTTTTCTTGTTAACATTTTATGCTAACTTCACTCCAAGGTATTTTATTTTTTTAGTTTCCATTATAAGTAGGGTTCTTTCTTCCATTATATCTTCTGTGATTTTTATGTCAAAGGAATTGATTTCTATAAATTAATATGGCACTCCACTAATTGTTTTTCTAGTTTTCTTTATGTTTTTTTGGTCTAACTTTATTGGCTAGTACCAGAATTTAATTCAATTTAATTTAATATTTAGTATGCTAATAATAGTGGAGTGTGTAGATATCCTTTCCACACTAGGCATACTATTTACTTTTGAGCTGATATTAATCTACTTTATCAGGTTAGGGAATTCTTTCATTTCTGTTTTATTAAAAAAAATAGATGGTGACTTTTGTCAAATGTGTTTTAGGAATCTGTGAAAATGAAAATATGAGTTTTCCCTTTAGATTTGGTAATGGGATGAAGTACATTAATCATAATGATATCATTCCTAATATTGAACCATCCTTGCATTACTGGAAAAAATCCTACTTGGACAAGGTATATATTTCTTCTAATGTACTGATGGATTCTGTTTCTAATATTTTATTTAGCTTCCTTTTTTCCCCCTAAATATTCTTGAGAGATATTACCCTATTGTTTAATTTTGAGGGGGGATGGTCCAATCTTTGGTGGATTTTGGTCTCACTGTTATCTTAGCTTCATAAAAAACAATTTGGAAGCTTTTGTTCTAGTGAAAAAATTTTAATTAATAAAAAATCCAATACATACAAGTAAAAGCAGTTATTATTATTATAGTTTAGTTTATGAATTAAACAGGATTTTCTGTGTTGATGTATTAACCACCAGTTAATCTTAGTTTGTAAAGCAAAGACAAATACCAAATAAAAACTTCTGATTTAAAATACAATTTCTGTATAGATATTGTTGTGTTCTGTCTTTAGCCTGAGATTCTACAGTAAAATTCCCTTAAGGAAATCAAAGGGTTTTGAACACATCCATTTCCAGCTTTCATTTTTTCCATTTAAAAGAGTCTTAATTTTTATACTGATTCTACACAATGCATATACAGTAAAATATATATTACTGTCAAGAATTTAAAGTAAAAAGCTTATGTTTTTCTGTTTTAACTCCTCTCTCTGGTTAATTTGAAGTATCTCCATATACATGTCCAAACTGAGACAAGATGTTAGCACATTTTAATAAAAATGTATAAGCATTACAAGATGTTAAAAACCGATGCCAAAGTTTGAGTCCTGCATTGTTTTAAAAGGGCAGACTAGAATTTCTTAATATAGAAATGTGGGAAGAACATACCTGGTCATGATCTACCTCTATGAGCTGCTTCTTAATCATCCAGGTGACAGACTCCGGGAGTGGCAGGGTAGTCATGGACCCTGAATAGGTCCAGTAATCCAGGCAGGTGGGCAATCAGGCAGGAAGAATCAAATAATCCACAAGGGCATCCTGGCCAAGAGAAGGGGCCATCAAGCTATCATTTAGTGGTGAAAACCACTGAGGAATTGGATGATGAGGTGATGATACCAGGGGAGCCTAAGGAACCAGCAGTGGTGCAGAGGAGCTCCAGGTACCTCTGGACACCTTAGGACAGCATCATGCCCATGCTTTGCTCCTGTAATTAACTACATATCCCTCTTTTTAAAATTTAAATATAATTGACTTTAAAAATTGAGATATAATTGACAACCGTGTATTTCTGATACTCCTCAGTGGGAGGCATTAGGTGGTAGCTGGTGCATAAACAAGAGGCCTCTTTTTTTCAAGAGACACTAACAGAATTCTCATTTCTAAATGAGAATTTGCATTCTAAAGTGCAATGCAGATTACTCTTAGGAGCTGGACAAAGGTATCCACCCTGAAGGATGTGGTTAATTGTTTTGTAAAGCTGGAGAAGCCAAGTTTCTATCAAACTTTTCTCTGCTCCCTGCATATCAGAGGGTAGCTAGAATCCAGAAGGCTGCCCTGAGTGTTTGCACAAGGACTGAGAAGGAGCAGGGGTTGGGAGCAGAGGAGGGGAGTTATTATGTTCCTGAGTCCCTGAGTGCTCAGTGGTATGGCAGCCAAACCAGAGCTGTCTGTGCTCTCCAACAGGATCACTTCTGTCCTCTGCAGGGGACAGGGGCTCTCTCAACACAGGCATCATAAGTGGCAAGTTGTCTTAAAGGGCAGCTTTCAAAAAGAACCTGAATTACATTTAGGTGAATTACATTTCCCAACTCAAAGTGCTGTGTTAGCATCTCCACTCTGAGATTGAAACATAAAATATATTTCAAGTGATTTAGGGGGCAAAATTACCCTATGTGTAATTGATGCCACAGTATCCACCAATTTCTGTAGTTCTTTATGATGTTTGCCTAGCTAAAGAATAAATGAGAAAATATTAAAAACAATTGACATCTCACTCTAGAATTGTAATAGAATGTGAATTAAAATCAGACACCTGGTGATTACCTAAAAACAATCCACAGTACTGAAACTGCACTTAAATTGACAATTTAGAATGTTATAAACATCACTGAATGAAAGTAGATACAAAACAAATTAGCAGGCTCTTTGCTGATAGGCTGGAACCGACAGTCTGCAGGAAAAGGTGTCCCTTACTTCATCAGCTTCCCACTCTGGGTCTCACTGGTGCTTGGCACACAGGGGCTCTGGAGGCTGAAGCTCTCAGGGCAAGCCAGAGCGTAGTAAGGCCCAACTTTCAGATCAGGCCCCTGAGTCCTGTTTTCCAGTTTCTATATTTGATACTTTGGTACCTAAGGCCTTGCTGATGCTAGAGGGATTGCCTCTCCCAAGGTTAGTCAATTGCTAGAGAGAACAAACAATAGGGAGCATGCCTTTCATATGCAAACCAACTAATCCAAAACTCAGACCCCAACTACTTCCTTTTTGAGGCTCTTACATTCTGAGCCACTATTCCTCTGCCCTAATCACCCTGGGGCCACATACCAGACAACTAGGGAAAGCCTCTATGCCCGAGCCTACTGAAATTATCCAAAGTGGCCAATCCTAAGCCTGCTTATGTTGTCTCACCCATTTCTTCCCATGGAAAGCACAATGAAGGTTCTGTCCATGTCTTCCCCTGCTCTCTCTGCCTCCTGACCACCCCTGGTACTTCCTCAGGTGGCCCTGCATGGTGTGCCATGTATCCTCTTTTTAGGTATTTGTGAGTATAATAAAATTCTTCCTTCGTGATAGCCATTTACATGTCTATGTGTCTTACCATACCTGATTAAAACCTGGGTACCCTTAAAACACTCAGTATCTGGAGTGGACAAAGGCAAGGAGCTTGCAAAAGGCCTGCATCTATGGAACCTGCACAAGCTCAGAGGTCCTGTGCAGAGTATGGTCCACAGATCTCCAATCCAGTTCTCCAGTTGCTAGCTGAGTGACCTGGCAGGAAAGCACTTAACCTCACTGAGCTTTACTTTCTTCATCTAAAACATGGAGATGAGGAGTCACCATAGAGACTTCTAAGGGAGATAAACGAAGCACTCAGCAAATGTATAGTCACATCACACTCATGAATTTCTCATAGTTGTTTGCCTTTATCTTTTTACTCCATTTAAAATATATTCTTAACAAATCTCCCATTTTAACTGGTATTTATTTAGTGTTAGTTGCTTTTATCCTTTTATACCAGTGCCTTAAAATAGAAATGTAGTGTACACCACCGAGGTAATTTTAAAGTTTCTAGGAGCCCCATTGAAGAAGTTAAAACAAAACAAAACAAAACAAAACAAAAAAACACAGGTGAACTTACTTTTGATAACATTTTATTTTACCAAATATATTCAAAATATTGTCATTTCCACATGCAATCAATATGAAAAGTTACTAAGTCTTGAAAATCTGTTGTATATTTAATACATACAGCACATATCAATTTGGATGCTAAATTTTCACCAGAAATACTTGATTTGTATGCTTTACACTTGAAAATGTAGGCAGCATACCCTAGCTATTCCAAACATTTTAAAGTTTTCCAATAACTGAAATGTCAGTCCCTAAATTTAAATGACAATCAGTTGAAATAAAATAAAATTTAAAATTCATTTCCTCACAGTAGCCGCATTTCAAGTGCTCAATAGCCATACATGACTTCTGGCTACCATACTGGACAGCCCAGTTTTATACCATTTGAAGTATATTCTTAACAATCTTGTATTTTAAGCATTGTTTATCTTACCAATGTATTGATCCCCATATTCTTAAAGTAAATTACAATATTCTAATGTTCTGTCTTTTCATTCTAGAATACAACACATCATTTAAACTTGGTAAGATTTTTAAAAATATTTTAAAAAGTATTCCTACCATAGCCAAACCATCTTCCTCCAGTTGCTGCATCCTCAGAGCTTTCAAATTGGAATGCATTCTGATGCACCAAGTGCAGCTGAAACACCATGAAAAGAATTAGTGCCTGACCATATAGGATTGCTCTAAAATAAATCAACAGCCTTATTCAGCCTACACTATTTAAACGTTTCCTTACCTAAAATAAAGCCACTGGGAAAGACATGATAATCTGATGCAAAATGAGATAGAAATAAAGAATAGGAAGAAACTTATGCAGAAGCAGCAATTAATATTACTTTGGAATAAAGGGATTTATCGGGGAGGAAAATTTTAAAAATTATATACTAAAGTGAGTAACATCTCAGGGAGGGATCAACATTTGTTCATTCTCATCTTGATTTGCAGGAAATACTAAAATCCAAAATCTGTTTGTATCAAAAGGAGAGAAAATACTTATCTGGAGAGAAATAGATTCTCCCTATGGGAATTAGATAGGAGTTGACATTTCTTTTTTGAGGGATAACCACTTATGTTTCTTTCTATTTTTAATGTAACATTTAAAATTAAATTAGGGGAAAAGTTGTAAGAAGAAATTTTATTTCCTTATTTGCTCCCTATACTTCCTTACAAATGATTTCTTGTCCATCATTCATGAACTTTCTGGCATTGCCATCCCCAGAGCCTCCCAAGTGGGACACCTCAAGGTCATGGTTAACTTTGCCTTCTCATTTGAAGCCTTCTCCTCTCCAGGTCCTGTTGCTTTTATTTTAAAAATGTTTGTTAAAACTTGCTTTCTCTCTTCCGGCTGCCACGGCCTTCATTTAGGCTCCCACCATCTCCCATGTGGATTAATCTGTCCTGCACTGTTGCTTGGGTTAATGTCAAAAAATAAGGCCAATTGACCAATTATTTAGATGATATCATGCTATGTCACTCTCCTGTTTAAAAATAACCAGTGTCTCATAAGCCTACCTTTCATTTACCCTCTTAATCTTCAATGATCACTATTCTTCCTGCTTCTTCCCACAACACACATTCTCATTCTAGCCACCTTGGGTTTTGGCCACTTTCTGAACATCTGCTTCTGCACATGATTTTCCTTCAGTCTGGAATGCCCTTCTAATCCTCTTGACAAACTCCTATTCATCCTTCAATACCCAACATACATGTCCCCTCCTTACTGAAATCATCATAGACTCCTCTGAGCAGTCTACATTGCACCCTCCTCTGTGGTCCTACAGCACTTTTAGAAACCCTTTTTTCAAATGACACTTGCTTTATAATTCTAATTTAATGTGTGCTTCTCTCACTAGACTTTTAACTCTGGGAGGTCAAGAACTGAGTGGTTATTTCTAGCACTGTGTGGCACATGGTTGGCACTTAGTAAATGCTGAATGAATAAATAAATCAATGAATGACAAAATACATACATGTAACTGGGTAACCAAAAATATAAGATGACTTTTTCTTGCCTGACTAGCCTTTTGCTCTGTACAGTTGACCCTTAAGCAATGCAGGGGTTAGGGGCACCGACCACCTCGCGGTTGAAAAATCAGCATATTTAACTTTACAGTTGGCTCTCCTTATCCTCGGTTCCGCATCTGTAGATTCAACCAACAACGGATGGTGTAGTACTGGAGTGTGTATAAATAGACCTAAACAATTCAAACCTGTGTTGTTCAAGGCTCAACTGTATTGCAATTTTATCATTTAAAATCTGACTAAATAGTATTGCTATTTAATATAAAAGTTATTTGTAAACTCAGCAAGCAGAGGAACATTACCACATATTCAACACACACAGGAAATAAATTTCTAGCGAAGTTTTAACTTCATGTCCTATCTTCTACATCAGTTATAGAATCTATGCACAGAGATATATGTATTAACAGAAAATACTACTTATACTAGTAGATGGAAATGTGCATGAAAATGAAAAGAGACATTTTTCATACACTCAAAAAAGTCCAAGCAGGATCCAGCAATCCCACTTTGGGGTATATACCTAAAAGAATTGAAAACAGCATCTTGAAAAGATATTTGTATACCCATGTTCATAACAGCATTATTCACAATAGCTAAAATGCAGCTGCAACTTGAGTGTCCACGAACAGATGAAGGGATTAAACAAAACATGGTATATACAGCTGACCCTTGAATAACGCAGGTTTGAACTGCGCAGGTCCACTTATACATAGATTTTTTTTCTAGAGTAAATAATCCAGTACTACATGATCTGCGGTTGGATGAATCCACGGATATGGAGGAACTGTAGATATGGAGGGCTGGCTATAAGGTATACTTGGATTCTCAACTTCGTGGAGGGTTGGCGCCCCTGACCTCTGTGTTGTCCAAGGATTAACTGTACGTACAATGGAATATTATTCTGCCTTAAAAAGGAAGGAAATTCTGACACATTACAATATGGATGAACCCTGAAACATTATGCTCAATGAAATCATCCAGTCATAAAAAAACAAATACTGTATGATTCCACTTAAGTGAGGCATCCAGCAGTCAAATTCATAGAAACAGAAGTAAAATGTTCATTGCTAGGGGCTGGAGGGAAGAGAGAATTAAGGAGTTATTATTTAATGGGTACAGAGTTATGAGGATGGTTGCACAACAGTGTGAATGCAGTTAATACTACTGAACTGTACACTTAAAAAAGGCTAAGATGGTAAATTTCATGTTATGTGTATTTAGCAATGAATAAAAGAAGTAACTTCAATGAGTCCCAGGCCACAGCTAGCAAAAGAGGTTCCTGGTCCCATGGAGGCAGTGTGATGTGGCCTGTGCTGACATGAAAATGTCCCTTTAACTCCAGATGTGACACAGGGGTCAGGTCATAAGAGATGGTAAGTGGTTTTAAGCCAGGATCATAGACACTGTCCCTCCACCAGATGTTGATGGGCGACTGATGGGACCCGGGAATGAAACTGTCCCTTTAACTCCAGATGTGACACAGGGGTCAGGTCATAAGAGATGGTAAGTGGTTTTAAGCCAGGATCATAGACACTGTCCCTCCACCAGATGTTGATGGGTGACTGATGGGACCCGGGACCAGGTCCACGCTCTTCCAGAGAGGGTGCACTAGGAGAAAGCACATAGGGCTGTCATCAAGAGGCCCACTAGCTGGAATCCCATTGGGAGGATGATATGGTCCCAGGTAAGCGTGTATGCTGAGTTCATCTCTTACGTGAGCCAGCTGTGAGGATTAGGCAGCCATCCTGCAAAGCCTGGGTAGAATGTTAGCACTGCTAAGGTCCCTGGAGTTCTGTCCATCACCTGAATAGCTATGACATTGTATATTAAGGTGTACACGCACACTCTGTCCCACACGGGTGCTGATGACGTCACTGACGATGACTTTTCTACCAAAGAGCCAAGCACCACATCTTTGTGGCAGGTCCCTGATGAATAACTCTCAGCAGACTTCCTGTAACACAGAGAGAGCTGTTGAGACATCCACACATGATGGACAGACCCCACATGTATAATCCGGGTGGTCCAGCTCTCTGCCCTTAGAAGCAGCACGGATGGGCAGAACCAAGAGCAACAGGAAAACCAGACAAAATAGGAATCAAGAGAAATCATTACCAAGGACCCTCTGCACCTCACCCCACCGCTGAGGATGAGTCTGAGGATGTGAGAAAGTGACAAGGCAGCTGCTGCCCAGTCAAACCCTCTGTGCACGGCAGGGTCACTGGCACTCCACTCGTCACAAAAAACAAGCCTGCCTCTGGCTCCCTCTTAGAGAGGAGATGGTTCTCTTCCTGAGACAGCTTGCCCAAGCGAGATCTTAACCTTGGATGTTTTGGTACAAGTGCCCCAGCAGTATAGACACAGAGCGCTCCAAGGCAGTTTCTAGGCCAGTGGTTCTCAAAGGAGGGAGCGATTCTGACCCCAGGGGACATTGGCGACATCTGGAGACACTTGTCGGTTGTCAGAACTGAAGAAGGGTGCTACTGACATCTAGTGGGTAGAGGCCAGGGATGCAGCTAAACATCCTGCATATGTAGGCCGGGCTTTCACAGGAAAGAATTCTGTGGCTCCAGATATCATTAAGGCCAAAGGTGAGAAATCTTGGTCTAGAGCAAAAAGCAACAGGCAAACTCGGGGTATTCCTTCTTTTTCCCGCTCAGTTTTTTCCTATAATGCAGTAATGTCATCTCTAGGGAGGTCTGAACCCGCTGTTTTGGGTTTTCTCCCTTAGTATAAAATAACTTCTGAACACCAAGAACTTACTTTAGAGGAGAACTTTCTGTTTCAGAAATCTAAAAGGAAGAATGCATATGAACTGGTACAATACAGGCATATTATTATCGGATTAGAACACAAATTCCTTGCAGGCAGGAGCCATATCTTCCTTCCTCCCTTTTTTGGGTGCCCTGTAGCACCTTATTGGATATGCCCTTTGATTTGAGTATTAATATCCAAATGCTATTGTTGGGATAAAAAGCTGTATTTGATTAATCTTTGATATTTTAAAACTTCCAGAAACGCCTAGAACAGCCCTGATTCAGTCTTAAAGCTGCAACATTGTCCCCTCTGAGATGCTCAGACCGGGGCTGAGGATTTGAGCATCCGCAGCCTTCAAAACCAGCTCGTGAGGGTCTCCTGGGGAGACTAGGGGAGACAGGAATAACAAACAGATCCCTAAGACGATGCCCTCTTTCACCCAAATCGTCCCCTACTTCATTCAGGAAATGCCTAGAATCTACCCTCTCACCCACACACACACCAGCCCCAGGAAACCAGGCCTATTCCTTCAGTTGCTCTTTTATGGTCATAATGCTCCTATCAGTTTATGCCCTTCAGTTCACAAGTTCAGCTTCCAGGTTTTCTTTCCCCCACCCACCTCCTCCTTTAGGAACCCAGACTATTCCCCTCCCCCCCCCCCAGGGGGCCCCTTGGTCACTGTCCCCCTAGTGAAGCCAGCTTTTGCCCAGGGCTTGTTTTGCTAAAGATAAATGCACATTTTTGTTCTCTCTTGCCTTCCTCTTTCTCCATTTTAACAAAATACAGATTAAAATGATTTCTTGGTGGTTGCTCAGACTTTCCCTCAAAGTAGGAAGGTGATTAAGTGCTCTGACTAACAGAGGCTGCGCTTCCAGCTTCTTCTTGTGTGGGGAAAATGAAATAAACAGAGCGTGATTCTACCAACCATAGTGTAAGGGCATGACATGACACTGTCGTCAGGAAGATGTCACTAATGTAACACTGAGAGCAACAGAATCCCTTTATTTATTTATTTTTTAATTTTTTTTATTGGCTGTATTCAGTCTTCATTGCTGTGCATGGGCTTTCTCTCCTTGTGATGAGGCAGGGGCTACTCTTCGTTGTGGTGGGTGGGCTTCTCATTGCAGTGGCTTCTCTTGTTGCAGAGCACGGGCTCTAGGTGCACGGACTTCAGTAGTTGTGGCACATGGGCTCAATAGTTGTGGCTCACGGGCTCTAGAGCGCAGGCTCAGTAGTTGTGACACACCGGCTTAGTTGCTCCGCGGCACGTGGGATCTTCCCGGATCAGGGATCGAACCCATGTCCCCTGCACTGGCAGGGGGATTCTTAACCAGTGCGCCACCAGGGAAGCCCTACAATCCCTTTAGATTCCACAGTGAGGATGTGCTCAGATTTAGTTCCTGTTTACATGACTGGTCCTGGCTTTGATTTACTTTGTGCTTGTACCACCTTCAGCTCCAGCCTCAGGGGTGTCCGTCTTTCAGTATCATTCCTGCCTTAGCCCCGCTGTTCCTGCTCCTCCTCAGAAATCAATTTGCCCTCATTCAGCTCAGGGCTGGTTCCTATTCTTGGCTTAATTGTCACTTCTTCCACATCTCTCTGACTGTCCTTTTATATGATCCCCTCTCATTTTTTTATTAATCATAGCATTCTGATCTTTTCCTTCAAAACATTTATTACAAGGGTATAATGATAATTATATGAATATGTGCTTAATTATCCCACTCCCCCCGACCCCCCACGGCTCTGCAAGCCCTGTGAAGAATCATGCTGGCTTTCAATCACTGCTTGTGGATTGAATGTATATGATAAAGAGCATTACTGGGAAGGATTCATTCCCATTTTATCTTTATTTCCTTTTACTCTACTGAGTGCCACATTGTTTTTTCCTGAAGAATCTTGGAGGTTTCTCTCTTCTTTGCATAGCCCATATTACCAGCCTAGGTCAGGCCCTACACCACAGACTTTTCCTCAAGGAAAGTTCCTCTTGCTCACTTTTCCTCCTCTCTTACTCCCTTCTACTGTGTCTTGCCATCTATCAATTCTCCTAAATTAGCACATTCATCATGTTGTTCCCATGTTAAAGACTATGTGAAGTCCAAACTTCTGTGTCTAAGCACCTCGCCCATCTAATTTTATTTCTGCTCATTCTTCCCAAACTCTGGTCTTGCCACGCTATTCCAGAACCTTGCCAGGCTACTCCCCTTGGTCAGTCAGTGAGATGTGCTGAAACTGTAGGATACCCCACTAGGCACTGAAGACTTAGGACAAAATCACGTAAACTACATCACTAATAATTTTTATATTGATTACATGTTACAGTGATAATATTTTTGATATAGTGAGTTAAAGTATATTACTAAACTTAATCTCACCTGTTTCTTTATCCCTTTCTTAGTGTGACTATTGGAAAATTTAGAAGTGTCTATGTGGCTCATATTATATATTTTTTGGACATTATCTCTCTATACCATCATTAGCTTTTTCTCCTGTGCCTTGCCTGTATGTCCTTTTTCTTGAGATGTGCTATTTCCTCATCAAATTGAACACCAGCTTAGCAGACCTAGGGCTTATTGCAGTGATGGGATACTTGAGGACCCTCCATGTGACTTGGTTGAGGGTGGTCAGAGAATCACAAATTGCCTTGTTAGAGCGTCAGGGATGTAAAAGGCACTTTGATGCTGAGCCCAGGTAACCACAGCATCACATGCAGTTACCAGTGCAGGAGACTAAGGCGCACATTTCCTGGTGCTTAGTTCAGGGCTATTTGTTAGTTCCTTGTAGCTGCAGATACCCCTGAGGCCATAACTGTAATTCCACAGGGTTCTTAACAGGTCCATTGTTTTTCAAGAATATTTGAAAGTTAATGGAAGACAACACAGTCTGGGTATCCCAGCCTATATTATCTGGGGGTTAATGGAATTCTTTGTGAAGACATTGCAAACCAAGCTTTTGAATACTATTGTTCTCCATGCTTTATTAGTGTTCTTCAAAATTCATTGGAGAAATAATAGAACAGTTTTCTAACACAGTTCAGTTATAAGAAAGACCAGTCTTGTCAAATAGCAGTTTCTCTGATGGAAATTTCCAGTATGGTAAGTGGTAGCCACAGGTGGCCATAAAATTTGTATACATTTATATTTACATGTAAATATACACATGGGGCTAGTTGCTACATTTTATACAGTGCTATTCTATTGTGATTTGTCCTAAAAATAAATGTTCTTCTTCCTTCTAAAACTAGGGAGATCGTGAAAGCTAAGAATCAATAGAATAACAAATCTGTACCATTTCCATTATAGATGATATTCTTTATATTTCATTAAATTAAAAATTAGTATTATTAAACTTATTTCCCTATGGTCTAAAATCTCAGGCCTAAATTTTTTTTATGTGACAAAAAATTAGGCTAAATTTCACTACATGACACACGAAGTGAAATTGATTTTATTTCCATAGTGGGTAATAGGTGCAGGCTTTTATCTTTATCATATTGCCAGTCCGCAGGGTTAGGACTGTCAACATTTCCTGTCCGCAACTTGAGATCACAACAAACAGCAGTTTGACGCCAGTGATTACTCGGGGAGGGGGATGGTGGGGAGTGGAGGTAGAGCACGGGGCACAGGCCCCAGTGAAATGCTGCTTCTAAATTCACCACAACCTCCATCTTCAGTCACTCCCTACTCTGCTCCTCGGATCCTAAAAATGGTCAGACATCTGAGGGCGGTGCTGAGCATGTGACAGTGATGAAGATGGTGATGGTGGTAACAACTGTGGAAGCAGACGCAGCTGCCAAGCTGAGTTCTCACTGTGTGGCAGGCGCTAGCTAAGGACTTTCCACATTATCTTTTCTAACCCTCAACAATTTTGGGTCATTTTTGGTCACAAGTGTACACTGGGCTTTGTGCTGGGGTACTGAGCTTCCAGAAACAATGAGTATTGTCTTTACAACTAAACAGATGAGGAACCAGGATAACCAAATAGCACATGCTCAGTGGTCCAGGGCATCAAAGACCAAATATTCTCCTGGGTGAAACAAGGAGGGACAGTATAAATGCCAAAAGCAAAATCAAATCATGACTGTCATCTGTCTGTCTTAGTAACCTACAAAAAAGAACATCTAATGTGAGGAATTAATCAAGGGAAGCCCCTCCTCCCTAAGTCACTACCACTTTTTGGTTTTGTCAGCATCAAAAGGAGTAAACTATTGTATTTTTTTTTTTTTTGACCACGCCATGCAGCTTGTGGGATCTCAGTCCCCACCACGGGTCAAACCAGGGCCCTCGGCGGTGAAAGCGTGGAGTCCTAACCACTGGACTGCCAGGGAATTCCCTAGGAGCAAACTATTCTAAAGACATGAGCATACTGGATTTTACACTCTTAACTTTCAACTTTCTGTTAAAAAAAACTTTCTCTTGGTAACTAGATACATATGACTATTTTTTTCCATTTTTAGCCTTAGACTGCAAAGTGCCAGTGCTGAGAATCAGCCAGTCCGGGTAGGATGTGGGCCTGCTGGTAGGAAGCCACACCCAGCAACCAGAAATTTATTATGACTCAGGCCAGTTCAGTTTAACAAGAACACAGTCAGTATTGGAGGAAACAAAATAAACTTACAGTAAAAATATATTTGTGAAGCAGTTTCGAGGCAATGGATTTAGCTAGATTGGCATTACTAATAAATTCCTTTTTTTTCATGTGCAAACAGGGTCAAAGAGAGTAAACCCAAGGAAGGAACGTTGAGAAACCTAGAATCTGGAAGCAAACCAACATTAGAAAACCCTGTGTGAATTCACTGTGAACGGTGGAAAAATATATAAAATAACTATTTAGCAGATATACTTAACCATTTCATTAAACTCACGTCTCCACCAACACACATTTTCCTCTCCTGTGACCTCAGGGGTGCTGTACCAGGGTTATTTTGCCCCCCAGGGGACATTTAGGGAGGTCTTGAGACACTCAGGGATGCCATGCAGCATCTGCAGTGCACAGTCCAGCCCTGACAGCACACAGCGACCCACCCCCATGGCAGTAGTGCTGTGGTGTCAGGAAGACCATCTGCTGCCTCACTTCATCTGCTGGGTTTACAGCACAGCACACCTTGGCGAGCTGGTCAGCTAGAAGTAACCCTTCTGTAATGTGTCAGGAGGGATGGAATATTCCAGAGTATGAAGCTACTGAACTGCTTGCAAACATGAATATGCAACTTCCAGAATGTTCAGACTCACAGAAATAATTCTCAGTGGATTGATCTTAGTAAAAAGACACTTGCTAGCAAAAAACAGTAAAGAAAAGGTTCAAACTATTTGAAACTTGGGACTCCTTTGACCTATTTCTGCATGACATCATTTTAACAAGTTAAAACTGGTCAAGAAAACAACTTTCCACGCCATATTGTGGTAATCATTTCACGACGTGTATGTGTATCAAATCATCACAATGTACACCTTAGACTTACGTTAGTTATATCTCAACAAAGCCAGGGAAAAAAAGTTCCATATTTGAACAAATAGAGAAATAATAGGTTATTCTCACAGTTCTCAAGGCATCTAATCCCAGTGTGGAACGCCACTGACATCAGAGCTGCAAACACTCAACACACGTGACTGTTAGGAAACAACCAGACTTCTGCTCTCTCCAGGCAGCCGTGTACTCACAGGCTCGGTTCCGGGTTTTGTAAGTGAAGGTGTAGAGGCTGCAGGGCCTCGCAGGCGTGGGCCTTGGCATCTGGAACCTTCTCCACAGTGCCCTGCATGGAGAGGCTTGAAGAATGACGCCCAGGCGACTCATCATCACCATCTTTAGCTTGAAATTTTGGTCAGCTCCCAAGCAACTTGCAGGAACCTAATAACCTAGAGGCAAAAGGAGGACGGAGGAAAAGCCGTGAACAACAGAGGTGGCCGATCATGTGGAAAACATCATTCAGATCATTAGTACACGGGAGGGGGAGGTAAATATGGCAGGAGTGGAGTGAACCAAGAAGATGGTGGTAGGAGATGAGGTCCAGAGGTAGTGGATGCCATATCAAGGAGACTTCTAGGGCACTGTAAAGTTTCTTTCTCTAACTCAGGGTTTCTCAACTTCAACACTATTGACATTTTTGCCCAGATATCTCTGTCATAAAGGACTGGTCTTTGCACTGTAGCATATTTAGCAGCATCCTTGATCTCTACCCACTAGATACCAGCAGCACCCTCCTTCCAATTGTGACAACCAAAAATGTCTCCAGGCATTGCAGATGTGCCTTGGAGAAGAGGAATCACCTCTGATTGGGAACCACTGCTGTCAGTGAAATGGGAACAGAATGGAGTTTCTGGAGTAGAGCAGGGGCCATAATCTGATTTACATTTTAGAAATATCATTCAGGGTGCCCTACTGGAAACTGACCAGGATGGAAGAAAGAAGCAGGGAGCCCATTCAGGATAATCCAGGGGCTGGAACTAAGGACGTTGCAGTGGATGTGATGAGAAGAGGTTGGGTATTGGATGTATCTTGGGGATACAGCCCGTAAGATGTGAAAGAAAGCAGTCAAGGATGACTGGCAGATTCTCAGCCTAAACAACTGCAAGGATGGACTTGCCATGAACTGAGATGGGAAGACTGTGTGTGGACAAGGTTTGGGGTGGGAAATCAGTAGCTCAGATTTGGACACGTGGAGTTTGAAAAGAAATTCTAATAATCCGAGGGAGAGAATGTGGTAGAATATTCTACCTCATAGCAGAACGAGGATGAATCCCTGAACAAAGAAACAGAACCCGGCACAGGAGCAGGTGGGGAGGGAATGATGTCACTCTTGCTGCTAATCCTACTGGATTTGAGGTGCCAAGGGGGCAGGCGAGAGGCAAGGTCTAGGGAGAGCTGGCAATGCAGCTCTGGTGCTCTGCTCAGGAGAGGTTGTGAGAAAGAGAGAAGGGGAATCCCCTCCCCCCAGGGGATAACAGGTGTATAGAGACTAACAAAGTGGAGTGACTGAGGAGGCCAAGAGATGGAGAAGGAAGTCGAAGGCAATCAAGGAAGGAATGGAACATGGAAGGTCAGGGGCAAGGAGGGCTCCAGGGAAATACTAATAGAAAGAAACTTCATTTAGGTAATGCTAGGCTACAATACCTGTAACAATACATGAGACTATTTATGTCCAGGTATATGCTTCAGAAAGAACGATGCATATCAGAAAAATGTCTATGAATTTGCACCTAGACTATAAGTGGCAAAATTTAGCATTAAATATAAACTAATACTCATTATTAAATAGGTCCCAGGTGAATCCTGGAATGTACAAATGTAGAATACATTTTCTAAGTAAGTTATATTTTGTTGTACAGGCACAGGAAAGATGTGACCATGAGCTGGATGGGCCCTAGGGAAGGTAAGCTTTCTGTGCTATATGCCCTTTGCTATCACTGATTATTTATACATGTTCTTGGATTTTACTTACACCTTTCTTATCTGCTGTTTTGCAGACAGAAATGTGTGACTGAACAACAGATTCTAAAAACCTTTTTAAATCATTTGTAGATTGTGTATTTATTAAATGCCTTGGCTTTTGAACTATGCCTCACTAAGCCATTTATACTTATGCAAAACACCAAAGGAGAAAAAAACCCACAAAAACCTACTAAAGGTTACAATTATATTGAAAAAAAATTCCTTGATTCACTTTCTTGCTCTCTGACTTAGAAAGGAAGACAGCTTTTTTGCAATTCTCTGAAATTTAAATTAGAAGTTATGTTTCCTTATCTTGACTGAGAAAGTTCAGCTTCCTCCTCTCACCCACTTCTCTATGATCCCAGTACAGCATTGCCAAAAGTTACATTTCTATAATTGCTTAGTGTGCTGCAACTAATTGCTCCAGTGGAATGATATGAAATGCATTTCCTTCTTTCCATCAGATTTCCTCAATATTCAGATTCAGTTAAAAGGAACTCAACTCATCGTATTCCAACTATGAGTGGTGGCAGCCTTTTGCCTGGCTCCAGGGACAACAGGCAGGTATGCATAGGCACAGAAATAGTGCCCTTGCTGCTTTCAGCCTTTTGGTGAATTTCAGACCTGGTACTGAGTTTACAATTTCTGAGTAAAGTAGGAAAGCCCTAGAAAGTTGAAAGGTTTTCATTTCCAAAATATTCAATTACAGTGTAGCTCTTTATCAGGGCCCAAAAGGGACAGTGGGTGGGGAGTGTGTGTGTGAACATTGGTTCATTGTGGACTTCAATGCAGGCTGAGAACAGAGACCATTCTGAGGGATGTGCAGGGGCAGCTTATGGGCAGGGTGTGGACAGGCTTCTTTCACCAGAGATTTCCGACTTCTCTCCATATTCCATCAAGACTTTTAAACAGCAGAGTGGAGATGACCAGACTGTCAGCAAAGGAAAAAGGGGAAGTAGAAAGCAATGTGGTTTTCAGTGGTTGACAGAGAATGAATTCTACCCAACATAAGGTGTACACATCTTCGTTATCTCATTATTTTTCAAGCTTTCTCAGCAAATATAAACAAAAGGGAATTACACTGATAACAATGACTTTCCAGCATCCTCAGAAGAGTAGCTTTTAACTCACGCCACAAAAAATCACAGCCACCAACAATGTTTGTATTTGGTAGGTTCTTCCCTTCTAGCTCCGGGACGGGGCACAAAAGAAAAAGGACAGAAAAAAGAATTGAGAAGTAGAAAAGGCTCAGATTTGCCCACATGATATACCTGCTGATCCCCTGCCCTGGGAGTGGTTGTGAATCCATCCGTAGCCCTTGGCATAATCAGGAAGAAAATCAACAATGCAGACATGAGTGAATCCCAGTTTGCTGGGCCTCGGTTTCTGAAACTGCAACCCCCTCACTTCCCAAACTCTCTGGGGAAGCTGTTCTACCTTTAAATGCACAAAACGCTAAGGGGGTGTAGTTTTCTAGAGACCCTCACAGCGGAGGAACAGGATTAGAATAGGGAACGAGAGATTCCCTGTCTCCTGCCACCATCCTACAGAGAAGCCCCGCCAGGACTGTGGCCATCCTAGCGGAGTCAACAGCTGTCCCGGCTCCGGGGCCCATTGCAGCGCGTGGTCGTGTGTAGGAGAGGATCCCTTTCTCTCTGCTAGGCTACGCTCCCCGGCTGTTCATGTTCCACATCGCCGCCGGACCTTACCTGAACGTCTCCCAGAGCGGCATCCGTTTGCTACCAGGACGAGAAGCTCATGCGCGCGGCCATCTTGGCTACGCCCCCCTGAGCCTAGCCAAGCCCCTCCCGCCAGGACACGTCATTTCGCTTAACCACGTCACGTCCCCGCGGGCCAGCCCACGTCCCGACGAAGCCTACAGTCCCACCCTGGCCAGGGTCCCCATGTCGGAGCCCGAAGCTGTTCTCCGCTCAGCTCTGCTCCTGGTCTCTGTCCGCACTACGCCTCTGCTGCCGTAGCTCCGGGCCTGCAGCGGCGGTCACGCGCCTGCGCGCTAACTTGGTCCCGCCCCTGGCCTCCGCCTGGGCCCGCCCCTGGCCTCCGCCTGGGCCCACCCCTCCTTGGAGCGGGACCATCTTTGTTGCACTCCTTAGAGCGGCAAAGCCACGCCCCCACGAACATGCCGCGCCCATGTTTGCTGTGCGTCCTTACGCTGCGCCTACACCAGGGCCCTCCTTTCTGTTATGTCACTTGCGTCCTGTACGGTACTCCGGGGCCCCGCCTCTTCATCGGCGTCCACGCCCCTGATCTGAGTCCTTTAACATTCCTCTTATCGTCTGGTCCACACTCGTTGCGCTGATCCCACGCCCCTCCCTTGTGCCCATTTCTCTGCTTTCCACTCTGGTAATTCCTCCGCCCTCTGCCTGAGCTCACCCCTCCCGCAGTCTCGATCAACTCTATCTTGCCCTTACGAGCCTCTAAGCCACGCCCTTCACGCACCGATTGATCCCATATTTTCAGGTCACATCTCTGGACTGCGCCTAGGCCACGCCCCTCCCAACGTGGCCGTCGCTGTCGCTGCTTCCCACGGTGTCCAGACCCAGCCCCTCAGGCCCTTTCCCCTCCCTGTCCTGGCCAATCCCGGCTCGCCGCCCTTGCCGCACTGTACGACCCCGAGGTACCTATTGGTCACGCTAACTCCGAGCATGCGCATTTTCCTGTATTCAGTCATAGCTGTTCCCTGGATTCCCAGGCCATCCACTTCTGGTTGCACTCTGGTCAAATCCGCGTCTCTTGCTCTCCCTCTGCTGGCCGCGCCTAGTCCTGGAAAGTCTCAGAGAAGCGGGCGGGGCTCAGGAATTTCTGGAGGAAATCGCCCGGGTCTCAGAGCTAGTTTTTAGTGGCGTGTATAGGATGAAACGAGCCTGCAGATCTCTGCTCCTCGCTTAAAAATAGATTTTCTTCATATTTCTCCCAGTTCCAAACACCACAATTCCAAGAGCAGAAACCGGATAGGAAACGTAACTGAGGACCAACTGAAACTGTGTTCCTGCCAGCTCCCCAGCCAACTTTAAATGCTAGCCGGCTGCATGGAGTAAGCACACTCTCCTACTTCCTGATGTCTCCTTCAGACGACTTTTTAAGGTACCTAGTGCCCTCCTGCTGTCTAGGGCCTGTGGAGACAACACCACGCTTAGATTTCTGCTTGTGGCCCCCTACTTTGAGATTAATCATCTTTACTCTCTCCATTTACAATTCTGGGTCCACAGGGAAAAAGTGGTGAGGTTATTACCAGCTTTTTTTTTTTCCTGTCCAGAAATCTGTGAACGGGCATTCCTAGGGGATGGGCACTTTCAATTAGCAATTCAGTTATTCATTCATTGAAATCGTATTTATGGAGTACTATGTGCCAGTGGCAAGTCAAACTAACTTCAAGGAGCTTATAGCTGAAGTTCCCCAGCTTGGGTTTGGATGGGATAAGAATTGAGAAAGGGAAGATGTGGTAAGGGGGTTGGTTATAGGTGGAAAAAGCCTTGGTAAGTGCCAGTCTCTTTTTTTTTAATTGAGATATAATTGACATATTACATTATATTGGGGTACACATAATGATTCAGTATTTATGTAATTGTGAAATGATCACCACAATAAATCTAGTTAATATCCACACATAGTTACAATTATTTTTTCTTGTGATGAGACCTTTTAAGGTTTACTCTCTTTGCAACTTTCAAATATACAACACAGTATTATTAACTGTAGTCACCTTTCTGTACATTACATCCCCATGACTTATTTATTTTATCGATATAACTGGAAGTTTGTGGTTTTTCACCACTTTCACCTATTTTACCCACCCCTATCCCCTGCCTCTGGTAACCACCAGTCTGTTCTCTGTATCTGTGAGTTTGGTTTTTTGTTTTTGTTTGTGTGTGTTTTAGGTTCCACATATAAGTAAGATCATATGGTATTTGTTTTCTCTGTATGATTTATTTCACTTAGCATAATGCCCTGCACGTTCATTTATTTGTTTTTGAGAAGCACAGAAGCACAGTTTTTCTTGATTTTTAGTCTCAATGAAAATCGGAAACAAGTGTCATAAAGTTTCATGCGATCCCCTCAATGTGAACTGTTGCTACAATCGCAAAGCACAATTCATTAAATTAATTCTATGAACCACCCAAACGTTCCTGTTTATTTGAGATCACAGGCCCTCAATGGTATGGCTTAGTCAGGGCAGCATTTAGATCATCATTCCCCATAATGGCAAGTAATTTTCAGCTCACCTGTCGACTGACTGAAAAACTGCATTGGAAAGTTTTGTGGCTGAGTCCAGGCTCAGAATGAGAACATTCTGTAATAGAGTAACAATGTCTATTTTGGATCCAGGATGGATGAGTGGTTGCAACAACCTATCTGGCATCTCTGATTTGTAGTAATAGAGGTCTTACATGCATGTCTTTTAGGCAGTCTTCAAAAATGACATTTCTTACTGTAAGTTTTTTATGATTTCAGACAGTAGAAATATCAAGGTCACTGTTACTGGCCAAAACTTAAGGGCAAAGAGTTTGATATGTTGATTACTTCATCTGCTTTGTGTGTCAATCAGAATAAGGGTAGCTTAAGATTCTGTTACGAAAAGAGCATCTAACCTGAAAGATACATGGTCCCTCTACCTCTTTATAGAGGTTGACAAAGGCAGTACCTATTGGCATAGCTAAATGTGACTGGGTGACACTAACTGGCAGCCAGATACAAGATTAAGGATGAAAACTACTGCATAGAGCATGGTTGAAATAATTTTAGCCTAGAAAAATATATCATGACTTGTCAAACCCATGGGAAAACTCTTAATACAACACCCAAGCAACATTGGAAAGAGTTAAACATTCAGGAAGAAATGTTAGTAAAGTCTTGTTTTTACTACATGGGACTCATTTTTTTGAATTTTTATTTTTAAAATTTTTATTTATTTTCATTGAAGTATAGTTGCTTTACGGTGTATTAGTTTCAGGTGTATAGCAAAGTGATTCAGTTATATATATATATTCAGATTATTTTTCATTATAGGTTATAAAATATTGGGTATAGTTCCCTATAATATACAGTAAATCCTTGTTGCGTATCCATTTTATGTACAGTAGTTTGTATCTGTTAATCCCATACTCCTAATTTATCCCCCCCTTTCCCCTTTGGTAACCATAAGTTTGTTTTCTATGTCCATGAGTCTTTCTGTTTTATATAAAGATTCATTTGTATTATTTTTTAGATTCCACATTAAGTGATATCCTATGATATTTGTCTTCCTCTGCCTGACTTACTTCACTTAGTATGATAATATCTAGGTCCATCCATGTTGCTGCAAATGGCAATATTTCATTCTTTTTTATGGCTGAGTAATGTTCCATTGTGTATCTATACCACATCTTCTTTATCCATTCATCTGTTTTTTTAAAAGCATTTTTTCAACCCCCATCCATACAGCTATTCATTTATTTATTTTTTAAGTTTTTAATTTTATTTTTATTTATTTATTTTCGGCTGAGTTGGGTCTTCATTGCTGCTTGCTGGCTTTCTCTAGTTGTGGAGAGCAGGGGCTACTCTGTTGTGGTGCATGGGCTGCTCACTGTGGTGGCTTCTTTTGTTGTGGAGCACGGGTTGTAGGCACGTGGGCTTCAGTAGTTGTGATGCATGGGCTCAGTAGTTGTGGCTTGCAGGCTCCAGAGTGCAGGCTTAGTACTTGTGGCACACGGGCCTAGTTGCTCTGTGGCATGTGGTATCTTCCCGGACCAGGGATCGAACCCATGTCCCCTGCATTGGCAGGCAGATTCTTAACCACTGCACCACCAGGGAAGTCCCTATCCATTCATCTGTTGATGGGTACTTGGGTTGCTTTCATGTCTTGGCTATTGTAAATAGTGCTGCAGTGAACACTGGGGTGCATGTATCTTTTCAAATTAGAGTTTTCATCTTTTCTGGATATATGCCCAGGAGTAGGGTTGCTGGATCATACGGTAGCACTATTTTTAGTTTTTTAAGGAACCTGCATACTGTTTTCCATAGTAGCTGCAGCAATTTACATTCTACATGGGACTCATTTTAATGTATCGGTCTTCATGCAGAAGATGAGATACTCAGGCACATGTGCATTCTGTTTATGAAACTGTCCTTTAAATTGCTACCTTAGGAATATAAAGTTGGCAGAATCACACTCACTCAGTTTGTCTGAATTAATCTTTATTTCCAAACATTAGGGATTAACTTTCTCTGAACTAGAAAATTGTTACCCTGTGGGGAAAAAAGGCAGGTTCATAATGGTTACAGTTGTTGATTAACCTACAAAATTTGATGAGCCTTCAAATATCGTAGCTTCAGATTTTTTTCTCATCTCAAAAAGGGCATAAGGTATGGGAGTGGAGACAAAAATTTTCCAAAGCCCAGGGTTCCTTGTTTATCAAAGATACTGGGAGTTGTTTTTCTCTGCCTGGGAATGTCAAAAAAATTGCAGTGTACCTCATGATACTTCATTTCCACAGTCTTGAGCTCCTTAGAATGCCCATTTATGATTCAAATAAGTCAATTCAATTTTATTAAATTATCAAATTTTCATGGGAGGAGAAATGCAAACAGAACCAACTATAGTCCCTGCCCTCCAGGAACTTAAAATTTGCAGGACCCAGAAGCAAATCATTTTGGCAATAGATCCATGTACAAATGTGAACAAAACGCTATGGGAACACAGGACAAAGAGAGAATAAAAAGTTAGTAGGTTAGACAAGTCCACAACAAACAATAACAGCTAAGTCTATAACAAAAACAAAAGAAAAGAAAGATTTCTAAAAGGAGATAATCACTGAGATAGACCTGTAATAGTGGTTTAGATGTTTAAAGATAAAAAAATGAAAGCTCACAGTATTCAAGGTGTTATAGGTTTACAAAATACCTGTTTCTGACAATGAAACAGAACAATCAGCTTAGAAATTTAAAAGCTACATTGGTCCTCCCACGACCATCCTGTTTTATTGCAGGTAAATGGAGCATACATATCCCCCACATGCGTTTACAACTCAGATGCACTTTAAAAGGCATCTTGCGTGAATCAAAAGAACAACTCACGTGTTTTCTTTTCGTGTGATCTCATATTTAATTCACCCTCCAGAGCAGTAGATCAATAGTTATGTGCCGAGAAACTGCTTTCCAGCAGTGTTGTGGAGTATGAAAAAGCACGGAGAAATCAATGTCTCTTTCCTGTCTCAGGAGACTCAGTGCCTTTTGTATTGCTCATGGCAACAGTAGTCTCGACTTTTTATCTGTGTTCTCTAAACGCAACACGTTGGCAGTAAATAGGACCATATTCAGAATGACTGAAAATGCTTTATTTGTCTTCATTACCACTGTTACTATTAAGTTATTAGGCTCCTATTTGTTAAATTGCTGAAATGAGCATTGTATGAAGCAAGTTTGATATGAATTCTCTGGAGGTTTAATACTTAAAATTGTGCCTGAAAATAAAGACTAAGTATGTACAAGATTTTGTAAAGTAGAAGAAAAAAACGCCAATATGTTGAGAGGCAAGAACAATAGCATCTAGTTCTGTGTTCCACCTCTTTTATTGAACTCTCAAGGTCTTTAGTTCTTAAATCATTTTTAGCATGTTCCAAGTGGTCCAGACCTTGTAAGAGTCTTCATATATTAAGTCAAGTTGTTGACAGTGTCTTATTTTATCATTATACGTTTTCTCTTTCTATGCATCTGACGGGACCTATAAAAGTCAATATTTTTAATCATTTCATTTTTGGCTGCTGTTCCTTTTGCTAATGACAAATACTTTTCTAAGCAAAAACTGTCAGATAGAAAAATTAAAACTGTAATTATAGACTATTTAGAAAATAGAATGAGATCAGTATACATCTATATTTCTTATGTCATGTGGCCAGAAGAGTACTCCAAGGAAAATTCATAGCCACAGATATTTTCATATTAACAGAGAAAGATTAAAAATAAATAAGCCTACTGGGCAGCTACATGTAAAAGAATGAAATTAGAACACTCCCTAACACCATACACAAAAATAAACTCAAAATGGATTAAAGACCTAAATGTAAGGCCAGACGCTATAAAACTCCTAGAGGAAAACATAGGAAGAACACTCTTCGACGTTAAGTCACAACAAGATCTTTTTTGATCCACCCCCTAGAGTAATGGAAATAAAAACAAAAATAAATAAGCGGGACCTAATGAAACTTCAGAGCTTCTGCACAGCAAAGGGAACTATAAGCAAGACGAAAAGACAACCCTCAGAATGGGAGAAAATATTTGCAAACGAATCAACAGACAAAGGATTAATCTCCAAAATATATAAACAGTTCATCCAGCTCAATATCAAAAAAACAAGCAACCCAATCAAAAAATGGGCAGAAGGCCTAAATAGGCATTTCTCCAAAGAAGACATACAGATGAGGGCAAGAGGCACATGAAAAGCTGCTCAACATCACTAATTATTAGAGAAGTGCAAATCAAAACTACTATGAGGTATCACCTCACACCGGTTAGAATGGGCATCATCAGAAAATCGACAAACAGTAAATGCTGGAGAGGGTGTGGAGAAAAGGGAACCCTCTTGCACTGCTGATGGGAATGTAAATTTTGATACAGCCACTATGGAGAACAGTATGGAGGTTCCTTGCAAAACTAAAAATAGAGTTACCATATGACCGAGCAATCCCACTACTGGGCATATACCCAGAGAACACCATCATTCAAAAAGACACATGCACTGCAATGTTCATTACAGCACTATTTACAATAGCCAGGACATGGAAGCAACCTAAATGTCCATCAACAGATGAATGGATAAAAAAGATGTGGTACATATATACAATGGAATATTACTCAGCTGTAAAAGGAACGAAATTGGAACATTTCTAGAGACATGGATGGACATTTGTAGAGACAGACCTAGAGACTGTCATACAGAGTGAAGTGAGTCAGAAAAACAAATATTGTATATTAACACATATATGCGGAATACCGAAAAATGGTACAAATCAACCGGTTTGCAACGCAGAAGTAGAGACACAGATGTAGAGAACAAACATATGGACACCAAGGGGGAAAGCAGGGAGGGTTGTGGGGGAATGAATTGGGAGATTGGGATTGCCATATATATATTACTAATAAGAAAAAATATCAAATTGTACACTTTAAATATATGCAGTTTATTGTATGTCAACTGCATCTCAATAGAAGTTCTTAAATAAATAAATAAGCCTATTAGCCAACTCGAGTTATAAAAAGAGCAAGAAAATCAGTATGACATTAAGAGTAAAGACTTAATAAATGCAAAGATGGATGAATCTGAAAGCAGAAAGAAAGGAATTAAAAATTAAATGCCAGATCTTGTTCTTTGATTAAACAACAACAAAAATAGGTAAATCTCTGGAAAGAACAAAGGGAAAATGAGAAAATTAATATATACTTAGAAATATAAAGGGAATATAACAATGAAGGGAATATTTTATGGGAAATTTTGTATAAAGTCCATGAGAAAACTGGAAAATCTTAATGAAATGAATGCTTTTCTTGGATATTGTAAACAGTGAAAAGGGACTCAGAAAGAAATACAAAACCTGCAATTAGTGACTATATAAGAAAATTTTAAAAGAACTCTTCCTCCAAAGTATATATGGTCTAGAATCAACTCTGAATATTTTCTTTCTTCTGCATTTTCAAGTATTTGTAAACATAGACAATGTTAGAAATCTTTCTGCACCATTTTCAGCATGGTAATTCAAGGGCTGGAAAAAGGAATCAGCACTTGAAAAGAAACCTGAATGATATTCTTCTACAAAAATGGGTTTAAAAAGCTAAAGAATAAAAGCACAGCAGCTAAGTCCAGAAGCATGTTAGAAATCATCAAACTGAGCTTATCTAAAGGTTGGATCAATGTAAAGAAATTTTTAAATATAATGTACCAAATGGTAAAAACTCTAGGATCACTTTAATAGATAGTGAAAAGGCAGGTGTTAAAATTCAGTATCAGTTATTGATAAAAGGAATTTTCAGTAAATGAGGAATAAAAGTACTTTTATCTCGGGCTTCCTAGGTGGCGCAGTGGTTAAGAATCCGCCTGCCAATGCAGAGGTCACGGGTTCGATCCCAGCTCCAGGAAGATCCCACATGCCGCGGAGCAACTAAGCCCGTGTGCCACAAAAAAAAAAAAAAAAAGTACTTTTATCTCATGATATATCAAATTTAAAATGACTCACCAGGGAATTCCCTGGCCATCCAGTGGTTAGGACTCCAAGATTTCATTGTCAAGGGCGCAGGTTTGATCTTGGTTGGGGAACTAAGATCCCACAAGCCACGTGGCACAGACAAAATAAATTAATTAATTAAGGAAAATAAAGTGACTCGCCAGATCCCGTGGAGGAGCAGTATTCTCATTAGCGTGAAGAAGACAAGGGCCTGTATGATTCCCACCATGTTGTCCTGTTCTCATAGGGCCACTACAATGAGACAAAACAACAACATCACACGAGAACATACAAGAAGATCCAAGGCTAAGGAAAGTGTGTTTTAACTATTAAAATATATTTACATTGGTTGTCCATAGTGGTGGCATTATGGGTATTTTGTACTTTTCTCTTTTTGCCTTTCTTATTTGCTGTGCAGAACTTCTATTGCTCTTTTTTTCTATTGTTTTTAAAAATGAGACAACAGACATTGAAAAATCATAATTCAAAAGAGAAGAGATTTTCTGCTCTTTTCAAATGAATGGCTTACACTGCAACTTACTATTTTACTGTCTGCAATCCTCATGACATAAGTGACTAAGTAAAAGCAAAAGAGAGACATTTGATACTTTTACAAAGGCTTAAGGGTAAAGGAAAGCTGAATTAGATTTCTGTGTCTCCAACACGGCTTTATTATATGCAAATAATCAGCTTTGTTACAATCCCTATCCCCCGCCCACCCCCTGCCCCCGCCAGGATGCCTTTATCTAGTCTAACGTTTCCTAAGATAACTTCATCCAGTCTGACTTTGTTTTCAGGGTTTAGTTATGCGAGCCCTTCCTTCTAGGAAATTTCCATTTCACCTAATAGTGAAATTTCTGGAATGACTGGGCTAACTTTTGGCCGCCTCTCTCTCTCTAGTACAACTTTTCCTGACTCTGTGCCCTGGCAACCAAGGTGAAGGAGATGAGGAGAAGTTCCTTAAGTGGAGTTAGCCAATAGCAGTGGGTCACCTATGATAAACTATCACCCTAACCAGAAAGGGGAAATAAGTATAGTTGTTGGTCTTTTTCTTGTTGTCGCTTTAAAAATCCAAATTTTCTATTTAACAGCAGAGTCACCCGATCTAATTTTTCCATTCGTGGTTTTCAAGCAACGAGGTGGAATTTGGGGACCGAACTCATCCAGAGGCGGCGTGGTAGAGAGGAAAGTCCCGACACTGACCTGCTGGGGGGCTTGATTGGCATCTGTAGAATGCCCACTAGGGGACAGGTTCTTCTCCGCTCACTGCCGTAATCCTCAGAGCATCTCTGAGGTTTTGTTACAATTTCCGTTTTGACCAGTGGTGACCCGAGACACAGTCCGGTTCAGTGTGGTGGAGACAGGGTTCAAGAGGAAGTCATTCAGGCTGGTAAAGAGACACCCATTCCACTCCCTGTTGCCACCAATGCCTTAAATCCTCAGTTTCCTCGTATGTAAGGTGATTATAACACAGCAGCTGTGGGGCGCTGTTTTGAGGATTAGAGAAATAATTCAGCAAAGCTAGCTCATGGTAGGAAGCTGCTAATTACTGTTGTGTAGCTGCACTGACCAATGTAGTTGCTTAGCCACATGTTTCTACTTAAATTAACTTAATAAAAAATTCATTTTCTCAGCAGCACTAGCCCCATTTGCAGTGCTCAACGGCCACCGATGCCTAATGGCTACCATATTGTATGTATTGTATACATATTGTATAGTGCAGATATAGATCATTTCCATCATATAGAATGTTCCATTGGATAGCATTGCTCTGTATCGTTAACTTTGATTTTACACAACTACCAGACCTGAGGGCTGAGCAAAACCATTCTCTTGGAATTGGATGCTCTCCTGGATGTTTACCTGTGGAGGTGAGAGTCTAATGAGGCCAGTCTTGGAAGGGTGTCCTTTGTTCACCAGAGATAGAAAGAAGTGATATTTGTTTCCTAAATTAAGATAGTCTATCTGTAAGGCAGATATTTCAGCCCTGAAAAGATGGGAAGTTCACGCCAAGGTAAACCTCCAGAAAGGACTAATTCTTTGCACCGTGCATTTAACCAGAAAGGGCGGGGGAGGATTCTGACTTTTGAGTCAGCAGAGAAAACATTCTTTGGAGGTAGAGTTTGGAAAGGACCACTAATCTGTTTTCCAAACAGATTTTTGTAAATAACTGACAGGAGATGAGCTGCTTCTATCAAAGTATTAACCCAAATGATGGGGGTTAATCATTAAACCTTTTAGGTGGTGGCTTGCTTGTTTGTGTGATATTCTAATCTGGGTCACAGAATGGCTAAGGCAGCTTTAAGTGAAGGGTGGAATTTTTACCTCCGTTTGCCTTGTGTTTTCCACTCTGAAAGAATGTTGTGGCTGCTCTTTTTTCTAGTGACTGCTGTTCATGCCGAACTCTGTCAACCAGGTACGTAAGCCTTGAAACTTCAAAATAGATTAACAGTTTTCTAAATGATTGACAAGTCTCTGACTGAAAGACTTCTTTATTTTTCTAAATCTGCCAGCATGTTGTGGCTTGAAAGTTGAGCCTGTGGATGTTTTATGAGTTTGAAAGAAAAATTTCAACCGTCTAAGATGATTGCAGTTAAACTTTCAGTAGTATTTGGGGCAGTTTAATTGCAATTCTGTGTTCTGTTGATTTGAGTTGCATTAAATATTAGGATTTATCAGGCTCCATTTTGGCAGATTTTATCATCATATAATGCTCTCTCTCTTTTTTCTCTCTGGCAGATGCAGAAAATGCTTTTAAAGTGAGACTTAGTATCAGAACAGCTCTGGGAGATAAAGCAGTAAGTGAAGAACCTGCATGTTCCTTTAAATTTTTGTTTGCTAATAATAACACTGCTTTCTCTGATAATGAGCCTATCTGCATAGTTATCTTAAATTTATATAGATTGCTTTTAAAGACCTCAAATCTGATATTTTCTTAAAGCAAAAAGATTTGTGGTAAAATAGAAACTGTTAATAAAGTGACTTTGCCTGAAGTATTTACTCTTTAATGTATGCTGGAAAATATGTTAAGTTCTGTGCTACCCAAAACGATTTTGCAAGCCTGCACGTTTCAGCCTAGCAGAGTGCAGCAAAGGGGCCTGAATCAGGCTCTCAGGTCTGGGTTGGGCTCTGCTCCTTACCCTTGTGGTCATTTGAATCTTGTCAGTCACTTTTCTCATCATCAAAAAGAGGGTATATGTTTCACCCACATAAAATCTTTCATAGCACAGAATGTTTCAATTCTAAGGTGAGGTTTCTTCAATTCTTCTCAGATCTCAAAATAGCAACATGAAATATATGCTTATGAAATTAAAGTTAAAAAAATACTCATGGGGCTCCGGTAGCTATAGGAACAGTAAAGACTGTCAAATTAATAAGATGGAGTAGTGTCATTCTAGTTTCAGTTTTCCAGCGTGGTCTGAAAATTTTCCCCAATAGAAGGTGATAGTAAGATGCCTCAGGCTAGAGATGATAAAAGAGTGCTAAAGAAACTTGGAAGTATTCCGTCTGCAGGGCAGTCCACCAGTGGATTATTTTGTTCACTCAGTGACTAATAATCATTTTAACAGCCAGCATTCCTTAAGAACGTAGTTTACTTTCTAGCTAGGTCCTTCTGATCACTTCGCTCACATCAGCTCATTTAGCCCTCACAACAACGCTTTGAGGAAGGTGGCATGGGTATTCCCATTCTTATTAGGTGGATGAGAAAACCAAGGTGCAAAGACGTTAAGTGACCTACTCAAGATCTCAAGTCAGCAAGGGGCAGGGGTCAGGTTTGAACCCAGGCAGTCTAACTGCAGAATCCACCATCTCTGCCAGTGCTTAGGGTTGCTTATCCCAGGATCCTGTGAGGGCAGGCACCGTGCTGGATGCTGGGGGTGCAGTGCAGCTAAAACCAGCCTTATCCTTGCCCCTGGGGAGCTTACAATAGTGGAATTGGTTGCATATTCAATGCACTAAATGCAAGTGTGCAATCTTGACAAGCATTACACGAAGAAGTACATAGGGACTTTGGCCTCATCAGGGGCCACAGTAACTGGCATTTGCTGTGAGGTCTAAAGCGCGAGTAGAAGTGAACCAAGGGATAGAAGGAAAGAAGGTGGAGGGAACAGCATGTGCCAAGGCTTATTACAGGAAGGAACGTGGGGAGGGTGAGGGGTGGAAGGAAGGCCGAGGTGCCTGGAACTGGGGTGGTGAAGAGGAGCATGGCACATGATGAGCTTCCAGAGAAAGGAGGGGTCAGGTCAAAGAAGGTGTGGAATATGTTGGGGAATTTTGATATTATCTTTAAAGCAAGTGGGAGTTTCGTGGAAGGGGTGTCATGACAGAATTTGTGTTTACAAGACACTTTGGCCACAGTGTGGAAGACAGATTCAAGGGGACTAGGGTAGAGAGGAGGAGCCAGTTGGGAGGTGATTGGAGTAGTGCGGGTGCGAGATGTTGGCCATTTGGAGTACGGTGTGTTGGTGGAGAGAGGAGACAGTGAAGGGATTTGAGAGCCGTGGGGATGGGATGACAAGGAAGAGAGGACGAGGGGTCAAGGTTAAGCTTTTGTTTCTAACTATGCAGCTGGATGGATGATGGCCCATTTATGAGTCAGGGAACCAAGAACCAACAAGAAAACCATGGCTTTAATTTTGGACTTACTAAGTTTGAGGTATTATTGACAAACAGGCAAGGACAGAGCTGGCTTGAGATACACATTTCTGCATCACTTGCACTGAGGTGGTAATGACAGTGCTGAGGAAGAAAGTGGAGGGTGAAGAGGAGAGGGGTTAGCCTCAAGCTTAGCCCTTGTAGAGGAGGATGCTGTATCGCGAAAGGGAAGAGAGTGCTCTGAGATGAAGGGACTGTTCCAGAGCATCGAATGGTGTAGAGAGGCCAAGTGAGGAGGACTGAAGACTGCTCATTGTGTTGAGCAATGTGAAGGTCATTGGTAATGTGAGAGAGCTGCTTTGTGCAGTGGAGGGACTGGAAGGCAGATGGTAGAGAAGGTTAAGAATAAGTGGGCAGTGACCATGTAAAGACAGAAAGATGGACAACTCCTTTAAGAGAGACAGCAATGGGTAGAAGAACAAGGACTGAATAAAGTGATTTAGTTTTGCTATTGTTTTAATGGGAAAGACTTGAGCATAGTTTAAAGTCAATGGACAGCCTCCAGTCAGCATTGAATGCACAGAAGAGAGGGGGAAACTGCATTGTTTAGATCCTGGGAAGGGCCGAATGGAAGTGTTCCTAATAGAGGTGAACAGAATAGCCGTTGACAGGAGAAATACCACATCCGGGCCTTTGGGGGAGGATGTGGATAAGACATGTGCCTATGGAGGGAGTTTTGTACTTAGTGTCAGGAGGCTGGGGGAGTGTAAATGGATGACTCGAGATGTATCAGTAACTTATGAAACAAGAGC
The DNA here is from genome assembly GCF_030028045.1 of Hippopotamus amphibius kiboko. NCBI lineage: Eukaryota > Metazoa > Chordata > Mammalia > Artiodactyla > Hippopotamidae > Hippopotamus > Hippopotamus amphibius. The sequence continues at coordinate 123,949,423 of NC_080203.1, forward strand.
GCCTGCTGAGAGTGAGGTGTGAGGGAAGCACTGAGATTTGGGGGGCCTGATGGAGCTTTGAAATAGTCGTTGTGAACCATGAGAGAGAGAAAACTGATGGAGAATCCTAAGGGAATTCCAGGCAATTTGGCTGTAGGTCATCATAAATTTAGAGTTAAGCCACAAAACCTGTTTTGTGATTTTCTCCAGTTATACTCGATGACTCACCTAAAATGTGGGGTCAACCACTTTTAGTTTGCTAGGGCTGCTGGAACACAGTACCACACATTGATTGGCTTACACAACAGAAATTTGTTTTCTCTCATTCTGGAGGCTGGAAGTCCAAGATCAAGGTGTCAGCAAGGTTGATTCCTTCTGAGTTCTATGAGGAAGGATGTGTTCCAGGCCTCTCTCCTTGGCTTCTAGATGGCTGCCTTCTCCCTGTGTGTACACATCTTCCCTCTGTATGTGTCTGTGTCCAAATCTCCTGTTCTTACAAGGACACCCATCATGTTGGATTAGGGCCCACCCTAGTGATCTAATTTTAACCTAATCACCTCTGTAAAGACACTATCTCCATATATGGTTACATTCTGAGGTACCTGGGGGTTAGGATTTTAACATATAAGTTTCTTTGGAAGGGGGTACAATTCAGCCCATAACACACACGTACACTCAAGTTTTCAGCTAAGAAAATAAAAAGAAAAATTGTACCGGTGTTAATAAAGGAAAGGAAGCTGAGATGGGGAGTCAGTTTATGAGGGAAGAGAGAAAGGAAGGAAGGGAAACAACTGTCTATGTCCAGGATGAGAGGTCCAAATGCCCTATTTGTTGACCAGCTACAAATACTGCAGATTTTGAAGACGATAACGCAGTGGGAAACACACCACACTTACAATGATGGAATAGCCAGGAAACTCTGTCCTAAACATTATGGTGACATGATTTATCATGGTCTCCAGTCTTTATTGTATGAGAAAGATGAGAGAGAGACACAGACAGACACACACACACACCAACACCACTGTGGCCACAGTTAGAATCCAATGGACCAATTTTTATCCCATGTCTCTTCACTTTACATTCTCTGTTTTACTTCTCTTTCAGTATGCCTGGGATACAAATGAAGAATATCTCTTCAAAGCGATGGTGGCTTTCTCCATGAGAAAAGTTCCCAACAGAGAAGCAACTGAGTAAGTAAGCAATGAAAAGTCTTAATTGATTGTTTGCAATATTATTTGAGATAGGACATTAATTCAAAACTCAATCTCAAAAATAATTTATACATCTAATTTTTAAGGGACCCACATTTTACTTTAACGTTAAAAAAAACCTTTAGCTCAGCTTATAGTTTATATCATGTTCTAACAATGCTCTTCATTCAATAGGCACTATGAAGATAAATATAAAAATTTGTAGTTATGTCAGAAGATTTCTACATTTCTATTTTATATATATTTCTCTTGTAGACAGAGAGATAGAGAGAGAGAGAGAGAGAGAGAGAGAGAGAGAGAGAGAGAGAGATAAAGAAAGAAAGAAAAGAGTTCTATTCTCATTGTATTCATCTGCTCTGGCTGCCATAACAAAGTACTACAGACTGGTTGGCTTAAACAACAGAAATTTATTTCTCACAGTTCTGGAGGCTGGGAAGTTGAATGTTAAGATGCTGACAAGGTAGGTTTCATTCTGAGGCTTCTTCTTTCAGCTTGCAGGCACCACCAAAATCTTTGTATGCTCATGTGACCTTTTCTTTGTTGAGGGGAAAGGGGCGGGGGAGAGAGTGAGTACTCTGGTGTCTTTTTGGATGAGGGTGCTAATTCTCTCTATCAGGGCTCCACCATTAGGGGTTAGGGCTTCAACATATGAATTTGGGGGGAAGGGGATAAGTCTATCACACTCATTTTGAAAATAACTTACATATGTATAGGTTCATTGCACTGTTGGTATCTATCACAGCACCTTCTTTATTTTCTTAAAAGCTTTAGTACAATTTTTAACAGTTGTACATTTTTATCTGTTCTTCCAGAGGAATCTTCCCTATTTGTGATGTTTCCTCCCATCTCCATTTGTGATTAGGGTAACACTCCTTTTTTCTCCCTACTCCCCTCCTTCACTCTTCCCCTTGAGAGGTGAAATGACTGATCGGATTGGCGGGCTGGAAGGAGAAACTGGGCATGGGTTTCCTTCTCTTGAGGAGCTGGCCTGCCCTCAAACAGCATGCATTTTTCTATGCTGCTCCCCACACTACGTACAGAATCAGGCCCTGCCTGGGCAGGCTCACACACCCGCACGGCTGTCCGTGCTGTCCTCAGCTGCGAACTGTTTACATTGGCAGGTGCCAGACCCTAAGCATATTACTCCAGTACATGGCAAATACTGCCTCAGTTCGGCTCCACCTGGGTCACTATAGATGAATTTATCTCATCTCAGGATTTTTTTTAAATTAGGAAGGAAATTTGCCTACTGATAAAAGTCATATCCTCCAACCTGGCCTTTTATGTTGGTCTCCTGTCTGCTTCATTCTTTTGTCTTAATTCTATTGAGAACCTGGCAAAGATGGTTTCTATTTATTGGTCTTCCTCAAACCCACATTGTATTATGCATGGGCTGTGAATATAAGGGATAAAACAGAAGAGTAAAATTTGGGGGAGGAAAATAAACATATATGTACATTTGTGTGTACACACACACATATACACACACATATTTATTTTAAAATACATAACATATTCACATGATTCAGAAAATTCAAAGAAGGAGGTGTAAGGTAAAAGAAAAATATGCCCTATATGAACTTTACTCCTATTTTATAGATTTTTAGAAAAGATATATTTGCCTTTATCTTATGCCTTTAAACTGAAGCATTCTTTCTAAAACAATTTATAATAACCTTTTAAAAATAAAAATTAGAAGATTGCCTTCCAAAAAATCAAAAAGGAAAAATATAAGGAGAAAAGGGAACCCTTGTACACTGTTGGCAGGGATGTAAATTGGTGCAGCCACTGTGGAAAACAGTATAGAGGTTTCTCAAAAAACTGAAAATACAACTACCATATGACCTAGGAATTCCATTCCTGGTCATATATATCAGAAAACAAGAAAAGCATTGATTCAAAAAGATACATACACCCCAGTGTTCATAGCAGTGTTATTTACAATAGTCAAGATATGGAAGCAACCTAAGTATCCATCAACAGAAGAATGGATAAAGAAGATGTGTTGTATACACACACACACACACACACACACACACACACACACACATATATATATACATACATACATACAATGGAATACTACTCATCCAGAAAAAAGAATGAAAATTTGCCATTTGCAACACGGTGGATGGACTTGGGAGGATATTATGTTATCAGTTATATGTGGAATCTAAAAAATAAAACAAACTAGTAAATATAACAAAAAGAAACACACTTGGATATAGAGAACAACCTAGTGGTTACCTGTGGAGAGATGGGAGGGGGAGGGGCAAGATAAGGGTAGGAGATTGAGGTACAAACAACTATATATGAAATAAATAAGCTACAAGGATATATTATACAGCACAGAGAATATAGCCAATATTTTGTAAGTATAAATGGAGTTCTAGCCTTTAAAATTGTGAATCATTATGTTCTACACCTGAAACTTATGTAATATTGTACCTAAACCATACCTCAATTTTAAAAAAATGAAAAAAAAAAAGAAAAATATAAGGAAAAAGGCCACTGGTCATCTCACAATGCTAACCCCTCAACTGGTCTCTTTTTATCTTATTGTCGTTTTTGATCAGCAGATTTTATACACCGCTGTGTTAATTGTACTATTACTTCCTCTAAGTGCCTAAATTTCACCTTGTAAATGACAATGTTAAATCACATTTCCATTCTTAGGAAAAGTTAATTTCAAATTAACTTATCTGAAATACCTAACATTTCAGATTAATTGTGAGGAATTCACTTTTGAAATTTTTTTTTCCGGAAACTGGGAATTGTAGGAGTCTGTGAATATATGATCTGGTTTATTTGCAAAGGTGTTTTAATTGGAACTGGGTGCATAAGCTATATAAAGCCTTTTGTTGCCATAGTCAGCTGAAAAAATTGAAAAGTGCAAAACTAAATTGGAGGTCAACAAATTTTTTCCTGTAAATGCTCAGGCAGCTTGAGTCCCAGCAATACTGCTGTCAGGGGGCTGAGTGAGGAGGGCTGCCAAATGAATCGGGATGTGTTTAAGATGCAGTATAAGTGCTGAACCCGATTCTACATGCGCTGCCCTAAAGGTGGCTGCTTCTTCACATGAGTAGGTATCCCCCATGGGAAAGGGCACCACACAATGCAAGATGGATTGAAAACAACTTCCCAGACAGGCTGCCTCTTCCAAGTGTGATGGGTAATAGAAAGACGTCACTAGCTTGGCAAATGGATCAGATTTTAAATGTGCCTTTCAGAGGTCTTTGGGGCCAGTGTGAGGCAGAGTGGATTCTAGAGGTAGGGAAGTATCCCTTTTAGGATGGCTTCAGGGATTCAAATCTTGAATATTGGCCAGCTTTTTTTTTTTAATCTTTAAATTTTATTTATTTATTATTTTTGGGGGGTACACCAAGTTCAATCATCTGTTTTTATACACATATCCCCATATTCCCTCCCTCCCTCGACTCCCCCCACCCTCCCTCGAGTCCCCCCCACCCTCCCTGTCCCAGTCCTCTAAGGCATCTTCCATCCTCGAGTTGAACTCCCTTTGTTATACAACAACGTCCCACTGGCTATCTACTTTACAGTTGGTAGTATACATATGTCTGTGCTACTCTCTCGCTTCGTCTCAGCTTCCCCTTCACCCCCCGCCCCCTCCCAAACCTCGAGTTCTCCAGTCCATTCTCTGCACCTGCGTCCTTGTTCTTGTCACTGAGTTCAACAGTACCATTTTTAGATTCCGTATATGTGAGTTAGCATACAATATTTGTCTTTCTCTTTCTGACTTACTTCACTCTGTATGACAGACTCTAGGTCTATCCACCTCATTACATATAGCTCCATCTCATCCCTTTTTATAGCTGAGTAATATTCCATTGTATATATATGCCACATCTTCTTTATCCATTCGTTTGTTGATGGGCATTTAGGTTGCTTCCATGTCCTGGCTATTGTAAATAGTGCTGCAATAAACATTATGGTACATGTTTCTTTTGGGATTATGGTTTTCGTTGGGTATATGCCCAGGAGTGGGATTACTGGATCATATGGTAGTTCTATTTGTAGTTTTTTAAGGAACCTCCAAATTGTTTTCCATAGTGGCTGTACCAACTTACATTCCCACCAACAGTGCAGGAGCGTTCCCTTTTCTCCACACCCTCTCCAACATTTGTTGTTTCCAGATTTTGTGATGATGGCCATTCTGATCGGTGTGAGGTGATACCTCATTGTGGCTTTGACTTGCATTTCTCTGATGAGTAGTGATGTTGAGCATCTTTTCATATGTTTGTTGGCCATCTGTATGTCTTCTTTGGAGAAGTGTCTATTTAGGTCTTCTGCCCATTTGTGGATTGGGTTATTTTCTTTTTTGATATTAAGCTGCATGAGCTGCTTGTATATTTTGGAGGTTAATCCTTTGTCCGTTGTTTCATAAGCAACTATATTTTCCCATTCTGAGGGTTGCCTTTTAGTCTTGTTTATGGTTTCTTTTGCTGTGCAAAAGCTTTTAAGTTTCATGAGGTCCCATTTGTTTATTCTTGATTTGATTTCCATGATTCTAGGAGGTGGGTCCAAAAGGATCTTGCTTTGATGGATGTCATAGAGTGTTCTGCCTATGTTTTCCTCTAGGAGTTTGATAGTGTCTGGCCTTACATGTAGGTCTTGAATCCATTTGGAGTTTATTTTTGTGTATGGTGTTAGGAAGTGTTCTAATTTCATTCTTTTACATGTTGCTGTCCAATGTTCCCAGCACCACTTATTGAAGAGGCTGTCTTTTTTCCATTGTATATTCATGCCTCCTTTGTCAAAGATAAGGTGCCCATATGTGTTTGGGCTTACTTCTGAGTTCTCTATTCTATTCCATTGATCTTCCTTTCTGTTTTTGTGCCAGTACCATACTGTCTTGATCACTATGGCCTTGTAGTATAGTTTGAAGTCAGGAAGCCTGATTCCACCAACTCCATTTTTCCTTCTCAAGATTGCTTTGGTTATTCGGGGTCTTTTGCGTTTCCATACAAATCGTAAGATTTCTGGCTCCAGTTCTGTGAAAAATGCCATTGGTAATTTGATCGGGATTGCATTGAATCTGTAAATTGCTTTGAGTAGTACAGTCATTTTCACGATGTTGATTCTTCCAATCCAGGAACATGGTATGTCCCTCCATCTGTTTGTGTCATCTTTGATTTCTTTCATCAATGTCTTAAAGTTTTCTGCATACAGATCTTTTGCCTCCTTAGGCAGGTTTATTCCTAGGTATTTTATTCTTTTGGTTGCAATGGTGAATGGGAGAGTTTCCTTAATTTCTCTTTCTGCTCTTCCGTTGTTAGTGTATAGGAATGCAAGAGATTTCTGTGCATTAATTTTGTATCCTGCTGCTTTACTAAACTCATCAATGAGTGCTAGCAGTTTTCTGGTAGAGTCTTTAGGGTTTTCTATATATAATATCATGTCATCTGCAAAGAGTGACAATTTTACTTCTTCTTTTCCAATTTGGATTCCTTTGATTTCTTTTTCTTCTCTGATGGCTGTGGCTAAAACTTCCAAAACTATGTTGAATAATAGTGGTGAGAGTGGACACCCTTGTCTTGTTCCTGTTCTTAGAGGGAATTCTTTCAGTTTTTCCCCATTTAGAACAATGTTGGCTTTTGGTTTCTCATATATGGCTTTTATGATGTTGAGGTAATTTCCTTCTATGCCCATTTTCTGGAGAGCTTTTATCATAAATGGATGTTGAACTTTGTCAAAAGCTTTTTCTGCATCTATTGAGATGATCATATGGTTTTTATCCTTCAATTTGTTGATATGATGTATCACGTTGATTGATTTGCATATATTGAAGAATCCTTGCATCCCAGGGATAAACCCCACTTGATCATGGTGTATGATTTTTTTTTAGTGTGCTGTTGGATTCTGTTAGCTAGTATTTTGTTGAGGATTTTTGCATCTATATTCATCAGTGATATTGGTCTGTAGTTTTCTTTTTTTGTGACATCTTTGCCTGGTTTTGGTATCAGGGTGATGGTGGCCTCGTAGAATGAGTTTGGGAGTGTTCTGCCTTCTGCGATATTTTGGAAGAGTTTGAGAAGGATAGGTGTTAGCTCTTCTCTAAATGTTTGATAGAATTCTCCCGTGAACCCATCTGGTCCTGGGCTTTTGTGTGTTGGGAGATTTTTAATCACTGCCTCAATTTTCGTACTTGTGATTGGTCTGTTCATGGTTTCTATTTCTTCCTGGTTCAGTCTTGGAAGATTGTATTTTTCTAAGAATTTATTCATTTCTTCCAGGTTATCCAATTTATTGGCATATAGTTGCTTGTAGTAGTCTCTCATGATCTTTTGTATTTCTGAGGTGTCCGTTGTTACTTCTCCTTTTTCATTTCTAATTCTGTTGATTTGCATCTTCTCCCTTTTTTCTTGATGAGTCTGGCTAATGGTTTATCAATTTTGTTAATCTTCTCAAAGAACCAGCTTTTAGTTTTATTAATTTTTGCTATGGCTTCCTTCCTTTCTTTTTCATTTATTTCTGCTCTGATCTTTATGATTTCTTTCCTTCTGCTCACTTTGGGGTTTCTTTGTTCTTCTTTTTCTAATTGTTTTAGGTGTAAGGTTAGGTTGTTTATTCGATCATTTTCTTGTTTCTTAAGGTAGGACTGTATTGCTATAAACTTCCCTCTTAGAACTGCTTTTGCTGTGTCCCATAGGTTTTGGGTTGTTGTGTTTTTGTTGTCGTTTGTTTCTAGATATTTTTTGATTTCCTCTTTGATTTCTTTAGTGATTTCTTGGTTGTTTAAGAGTGAATTGTTTAGCCTCCATGTGTTTGTATTTTTTGCAGTTTTTTTCCTGTAATTGATGTCTAGTCTCATGGCGTTGTGATCTGAGAAGATGCTTGATATGATTTCAATTTTCTTGAATTTGCTGAGGTTTGATTTGTGACCCAAGATGTGTTCTATCCTGGAAAATGTTCTGTGTGCACTTGAGAAGAACTTGTAGTCTGTCGTTTTTGGATGGAATGTCCTATAAATATCAATTAAGTCAAGATGGTCTAATGTGTCATTTAAAGCTTGTGTGTCTTTATTTATTTTCTGTTTGGATGATCTGTCCATGGATGTACGTGGGGTGTTCAAGTCTCCCACTATTATTGTGTTACTGTCGACGTCCCCTTTTATAGCTCTTAGCATTTGCCTTATGTATTGAGGTGCTCCTATGTTGGGGGCATAGATAGTTACCATTGTGATATGTTCTTCTTGAATGGATCCCTTGATCATTAGGTAGTGTCCTTCCTTGTCTCTTTTAATAGTCTTTACTTTCAAGTCTAATTTGTCTGATATGAGTATTGCTACTCCAGCTTTCTTTTGACTTCCATTTGCATGGAATATCTTTTTCCATCCCTTTCCTTTCAGTCTATATGTATCCCTTGGTCTGAAGTGGGTTTCTTGTAGGCAGCATATAGAAGGGTCTTGTTTTTGGATCCATTCAGCCAGTCTGTGTCTTTTGGTTGGAGCATTTAATCCATTTACATTTAAGGAGATTATTGACATGTGTGTTCCAATTACCATTTTCTTAATTGTTTTGGGTTTGTATTTGTAGGTGTTTTCCTTTTCTTGTGTTTCCTACTTAGAGAAGTTCCTTTAGCACTTGTTGTAAGGCTGGTTTGGTGGTGCTGAATTCTCTTAACTTTTGCTTGTCTGGAAAGCTTTTGATTTCTCCATCAAATCTGAAGGAGATTTTTGCTGGGTAGAGGATTCTTGGCTGTAGGTTTCTCTCTTTCAGGACTTTCAGTATATCCTGCCATTCCCTTCTGGCCTGCAGAGTTTCTGTAGAGAGGTCAGCTCTTATCCTTATGGGTTTTCCCTTATATGTTATTTTTTGCTTTTCTCTTGCTGCTTTTATATTTTTTGTGTGTGTTTAATTGTCGTTAGTTTGATTAATATGTGCCTTGGTGTATTTCTCCTTGGGTTTATTCTGTATGGGACTCTCTGTGCTTCTTGGATTTGGTTAATTATTTCCTTTCCCATGTTGGGGAAGTTTTCCACTATAACCTCTTCAAATATTTTCTCAGATCCTTTCTTGTTTTCTTCTTCTTCTGGGATGCCTATAATTCGAATGTTGGTATGCTTAATGTTATCCCTGAGGTCTCTGAGACTGTCTTCTATTCTTTTTATTCTTTTTTCTGTTTCCTGCTCTGTGGCAGTTATTTCCCCCCTTCTATCTTCCAACTCACTTATTTGTTCTTCTGCCTCAGTCATTCTGCTGGTTATAGCATCTAGAGTATTTTTAATTTCAGTTATTTTGTTATCCATTGCTGTTTGTTTTTCTGAGTTCTTATGAACTGTTTCCTGTACTTTCTCTATTTTGTTATTGAGATTTTGTATCATTTTTACTATCATTACTCTGAATCCTTTTTCAGGCATTTTTCCTATTTCCTCCTGATGTATTTGGTCTTGTGGGTTTTTTTCCTGCTCCTTTGCCTGCATGGTATTTCTTTGTTTCCTCATGGTTGTCCAAACTTTTGGGGTTGCTTGTCCTGGCGATAGAGGTGTTTATAGAAGACTGTCCAAGCCTCAGACTAATGTCCAAGTATTGGATTAAGCAAATACTAAGTGTAGGAAACACATACATGTATAAGACACACAATTACTGAATCCATTAGGACATAAGGCTCTGGAAAGACCTGACAGAACCCCAGTAGGCTATCAGATATTCAAAGAGAAACCCAACAGAAATTGACAACTGAAACAGAACAAATCAGAGACAAAAGCAAAAGCAAACAAACAAACAAATAACACCTTACACATACAAACACTAATCCAGGGAGATTTTGTAAGCTAGGATCAAATATAGAAAAGAGGTAGAGTACCACCAGACAGAATGGAGATTCTCAGAATGTAATCAGACAACTGTACTAAGAACTAAGATAAAGAGAAAAACCTAATATTAAATACCAAGGTGGTATGTCATCTGGAGAATAGAGCAAGGAGTCTGAGCAGATCGATAGTGTTGCTTATAAGTATGTTAAGATAAAATAAACTTAAAATGGCTGGAAGAAAGGGGAACAGAAGAGCATAGTGTGGTTGGAAATATGGAAATAAAAAGAAAGCAATAGAAATGTATAAAAGATAGGGATGAAAGGAAAGTATGAGAGAGATATTGTCCATACTACCAAAAACTTAGCTAGATATAGAAGTATATAAAAAGGCAAAAAAATAAAAATAGAATAAAAAATATCATTAAAAATTGTTATAAAACTTGTAGTTCCCTTAGGAATAAGATCGTAATTAATAAAGAAAAAAAGAAGAGAGAGAAAAAAAAAATCCAGAAGTGATCCCAGAATGGACCAGTTCAATAGGATCAATACTAATATTTCTGTTTCCTTAGAGTCTCAGCTGTAAGTGTCCTTCTACTCGCCTTGGGTTTTTTTTGCATTATTCTGTGACCAGCAGAGGTTCCTTTATTGTTCCTTTGTAAGCATCGGTGTGTGGGGAGGGAGAGGGTACAATAGTGGCTCCTTCCCCTGGGAGTGAGTGAGCAGTGGCGCACTGTTGTTTCAGTTGGGCTTGGAGGTGCCTGTTGCAGAGGGACACTGGTGGCTCAGGTGTAAACAGAAAGTCTTAGAGTTGGGCCTCTCTCGGGTTTTTTTTTGTTTGTTTGTTTTTTTCTTCTCGGCAGCCTCCCTGCTGCCAGCGTTCCAAGGGGTTTTACGCTAGCCCCGCCCGAGTGCCTGAGGGTGCTTGTTATCCCTGAGCGCCTTAGGTGGCCCGCAGGGCGTCTCTCCACTGCCTGTTGCAGAGGCGCCGAAAGAGAGAGAGAGGCTACGCGCGCGGCTCCTCCCCCCGCCCGTGAGCCTGCAGCCTCCAGCCGCCATCATGGCCGGGCAGCTCTCAGGGGCAGGCACTCCTCGCCGCGGACCTCTTCCCTCCTGTCCTCTCGGTCCGTCACCTTATTGGCAACACCTGAACCAGCTCTCCGGTTCCCACGCTCCCGCTCCCGGACCCTCCGTTCAGCCGCGGATCGACCTCTCGGTCCGGGAACGCTGAGCTGCGCTGCGGACCCTCCGTATGTTTCTCACTCCCTCCCGTCTGCCACAGCTCCCCCGCTTCACCCTCTTTGAGCCGTGGTAGATGCCTCCCTACCAGTTATGTCAGGCTCCTTGCGGTCCTTTCTGGTGTCGGATGCCGTCTGCTGGTGTTCAGCTGGTTCTCTGTGGGAATTATTGTGTCCTTCGGTGCATTCCCAATGCATCTGTGGAGAGGGATGCACTCCACGTCCCTCTACTTCGCCGCCATCTTTTTCCTCTCAGCCAGTTTTTTACATAGTTTTTTTCCCTGCCCTTTCATTGCTTATTCTATGGATAGTGCAGAAAATTTAGAGATACTGAGATGCACTGGATGGAAAATGTAAAGAGTAACTCACTAAAGACAGTCAAATAATGAACAGAGTAATGAAGGCTCTCATTTTCACCCCACCTTTTACCCAGTTCTAACTACAGTATCTCATATCAAGCATGATCACCTCCAGTGACACAGGGCTCAGTGTCTTCTCTACATATTTGGGAATCTATGACCGGCCTACCCTTAACCCAGTATAACCTGGATTGACTCTGCAAGAGGGAGTTCTTTCTAAGGCGAGCTCCTGGCTGCATCCATGCAGGACTTGCAGGAGAGCTGAACGGGTCCAGTCACCATGACCCCAAGCCTGCAGTGGAAGAGAAGGTCGAGGTGTCAGAGGCAGAGGGCGAGGGCCTGCAGAGAGGGCGTGGGGTGTCCACGGCCTGCCCCACAGGACAGGGGCGGGGATGGGTCCCAGCATGGATGTCCCACACAGCCTGCTGGGAGCTGACAGCTGGGTGCATGTGATGAGTTGGTGCCCAGGCCACACTAGTGCCCCCCTTGTGTGTTCCCCTGCCCACCTCAGGCCAGGCCGAGCCGTTAGCAGAGAGGAGTCGTCTGTGAGAAGAGAGACGGGCACATCACTCCCCAACTTGCAGGCGTTCCCAGGACCACTTCCAGCTGCCACCAGAGTAGCAGCACCTGGAGCTCTAGACACCGTGGTGGTGTCCCCAGCCACGGAGACTGTCCTGTGGGTGGAACAGAAACTGGCACCTGGCTCTTAGCTGGAGAAGTCTGAAGGTGAAGGCTGGCTTGAGCCTCCGTGACTGGGTGATAGAGGGCGGCTTTGCCCACAGTCTGCACTCGGATGGCAGCCCAGGGCCAAGCGGAGGCCGCCCAAGGGAGCTGGACGAGTTGCTGCCTATGGGCCCGAGATCCAAGTGCGGGGCAAAGGGAAGGCGGCAGAGCGGGCAGGGGAGTGGGGGCGAGATGGAAGCCAGTGGCCAGAGGATGGCAGCCTTGTCAGGGGAAGGGGCAGTGCCGAGGTCCCCACACAGTCTCCTAAGGCCCCCCGGGTGCACTCTGGGTGGAGGAGGCGAGGACCCGCCACCGCGGGGGCCACCAACAGCCAGAGGGCAGCACGAGGAGCCTGGCGAGGGAAAAAGAAGCTTGCTATTTTCTCTCCTGTCAGATTCCTGCCCTCTCCCACCTCCCTTTTCCGTCCCTCAGTGAGCAGCAGTGGGGGGAGGTAAGGGCTGATGTGCAGGAGGAGTGGAGCCGGGAGAGTAAACGAGCAGAGCGGGCTGCTCAGGCCAGCATGGCTGGGGGAGGGAAGCTGTGTGTCAGAGGCGGGAAGACAGGTCATCTAGGTTTTGATCAGATGGGCCAGAAATGGCAGGCAAGCTCCCTCACCCCGACTCCAGATGGTGTCGGGGAGTGAAGGAGAGAAAGAGCTGACAGAGCGCCCAAGGCAGTGGTGTGAGAAGCAGAAGCCTCTTCACTGTGCTCTCCTGAGGCCATCCCTGTGCTGCACTGCTGGGTGGGGGCCAGAGGATTAAGTAACTTCTGTTGGAAGCCTGCTGTGTAGGCTGCTATGTAAGCCCTGAGGTTTATTGATGCATAAATCCAGCACAGGTCACGCCCAAGAAGCTGATCCTGGGAGACATGGAAGATGGGCGAAATGTGACAGAAACAAGACAATTCTTTTGAAATCGTTCCTTACAAATCTTGATATCAAGTGGTTTTCTTCTTCTTCCCTGGGTTTTCTTAAAAGTAGAAAGGAAGGTGGAAGGAAAACTTTAAGTAGTAGAAGGTTCTGGTTTCATCAGATCCCGTTACTTGAAGGTTTCCTGGGACTTTGATTGAAGATGGTAAACAGGTGTTTTCAAGTTTTTATAATAAGATTTAGTCCAGATTTTCTAAAATACTTTCACAGGAATTTTTAAATGCTGAAAGTAGTATCTCAGGAAAATATGATTAAGTTTAAACTTTAGTCTATTTTCCAGGTAATCTGAGAAATGTATCTGCCTAGTGTACTCAACTAATGGTTTTTTTAGAATAACTTATCATTTTTAGCAGGAGAAGTAGAAGTCCATCCAACTCAGGCAAAGTGTTCTCTTTCCGAGTAAAACGATGTAGGGCACGGAATGGATTTCCTCCTCTGCGTAATTATTCAAGGATAAGCCTTGTGGTCTAAGAAGGAACAACATGCTGTTGTATCCATGGTAAGGGGATTAATGGTCTTGTGCTTGTAAAACAGCAGCCCAGCTCCTATTGAGTCCTTTGATTTCCAGAAACAAGAGCCGATTCTTCCCACCCCAGTTGGCCCTGTCTGGCGCCACTGAGGAGAAAAGGCAGTGGAGCCAGTTCTTAGACAATGACCTTCAGCCCAGGGCTCCTCACACTTGAGGAAAGGGAGTGGACATTTCTACCTTTTCAGTGATTTGCTGACAGAAGCAACTGTATATGTGTAAATATTACAGCTTTGTGAAACAGTCGGACAAAATTATCACTCAAGTGAATACAAAGAATTCCATCAGACGCATTTATATTTACCAACCTTGAAATTGTAGATTTTCGATTTAGCTGTGCTAATGCCATTTCAGTCATTTATTTATTTAGGTGTAATTGACAGATCACATTATTTTAGTTGCAGGTGTACAACATAATGATTTGATATTTGTTTGTATTGTGAAAGGATCACCTCATCCATCACCATATGTTGCAATATAATTTTTTTTCTTGGGGTGAGAACTTTAAAGATTTAGGCATTTCAGTTCATTTATTACATCAAAGCATACTTTAAAAGACACGTTTATTTCAGTGAGTGCTATTGGCTGATTAATCTTTCATTTTGTGCACATCTTAGAGGACAATCAGCGTGGTCACATTTGGAAGAAAGGCCATGAAAGAAGTCACGCTGGTTGGACATAATCTCTAAATGGAAGGAGTCTGCATCTTTTGGTCGCTAAGTAAATTATCTACTGAAAGCTGTAAATGAGTCTTCATGTTACTTCCTTTAGCACCCACTTTCCTAACATGTACACGTGCTCTTGGCTACCTCTATCTGCACTATATTCAGGAGTCCTTTTATGCTGGAGAGTTCTGTCTGTTATGTTGTCTGAATATTTGTGATTGGGGAAACAAAGGTTTGGGGAAGTAATCTCCCTCCTTTCCTTCCTCGTTTTTCTATTATTGCTGTGCTGGCCCAATTTACTTTCCCAGTTACTCTCTCTTGGGAATAATGTAGAAACGGTGAGTAAAAACAATGGAGTTCATTCCTCCATTCTGTTAGTTAGTTCATTCATCCATCCATTCATTTCACAACCACTGAGTGCCCACATGGGCCACACTTTGGGAATACAGGGCCGCCACAGTGCAGGGTAGACTTGGGCCTCAGCCTCACGCCCCAGGGCCCAGAGAAGTCCTGTGTTGCAGATGGACAGAGTGTTTGATAGGCTCCCAGGGGACCCTCGGATGATAAAATTGGAAACGGTGTTCAAAGCTTGGAGACTATGAAGTTCTACTGTGGGTAGAAATTAGAGCCCCTCCTGACAAAGACTGTGGACAAACCACATGGAATCCAGAAGCCCTGTGCCTTCCCCCACTGTCCTGGGGCTATTCTCAGACGGAGCATGGAGTCTCGTGGGCAGATTCTGGCATCTCGGGAGTTTTGGCCCCCACTTTGGTTTTAATCTCCTGGTGAGCTCACACTGTGACCTTGCTCTTCAAGAGTCTTAATAGTGCTAAACTCCTAGACCAGGCACTTATGCGCAGGGTCGTGGAATGGAAATGCCCTTGCGGGAGAACTCTTTTCCTGACCCTCCCTAACCATAGTGGCTGCTCATTGTTAGCTCTTAGAAAACATCTGTGAGTGAATGAAGCATGCTTAACATCCTGGCTCTTAAACCAGGGGCCCGTCTACCGGGCTGCAGTGGACACAAGCAGACGGTGTCCCACCCACCATTTCTCCCTCTTGTTGCACCTGAGTCCCCTGGGCAGATACTCCCACGGTACAGGTGGCGGGAATGGTCATACTAGAAGGAGCTCCCCACCGCCTGCATTTTATCTCGCGTTAGACCTCCGTGTCTTACTCTTGTGGTAGCCAAGACATCAGTTAATTTCTCAAAGGATCATCCAAACAAGGAGGAAGCCCCAGCCCACGAGGGTGTCTGCATCTTCCTATGCAGCCTTTGCCTTGCAGCTGTCTCCAGAAGCACGCGTGAGCTTTCCGCTGGCCCTTTCCCCACAGCCTTGCTACTTTAGCAAGTGGGCTTACTCCTTACTAGTTCAACTGCCTAGGTTGGAACAAAATGTGAACACATCTCTGTTATTCTGTTTCTATAGTTGATGTTTGTAGAGCGCGAGCTTACTGTTTTGTGTGCTTAAAATCTTAGACTTCCTTTCCTTGGCCAAACCATCATGTAGGAGGGATACTTACTATTCTTCTATTGAGGAAGGCCCTAAGCGGTTAAGCGCACCCTCACTGACACACGAAGCTCTCGAGCCCTTTCTAGTAACTCATGAAGAGTGAAATGCCTTGTCTCATGTCTAGCCAATGGCAGGTAGTAAACTTCAAAATAAAAGCTTGATTTATAGAGTTTCAGCCCAGGATGTTTTGTATATAACAGTAAGTGTCTCCACTGAAAATGTTGAGCTTAATATTTTCAGCGACAGTTGTAATGTTTTGGAAATCTTTATTTCTAAGAAGATAACATATTGTCCTTTTATTGCTGCGGTGCTGTGTTAAAGCATGAGTTGCCACCCAGTGGAAACACTGAATGAAGAACTTGAATTCATAGTAAGGGATAGGGGGTTCCATGGTGATGGGGACAGAGGAAGCGCTTCGGGCCACAGTGTGTTGATGGAGTTGTGTGCATCCCTCCTCCTGCCTTGTTTTTCTTCATAGCACATCTCCCCACCTGTCAGTGTGTACATGTATTTGCATGTGTACCTTCTGTCTCCGCCCCCTTAGAAAGCGTGCTGCATGGGAGGGAGAAGGGGCTTTGCTATGTTTATAGCCTATTCTCTGACACTCTAAAGGGGACACCTTGAAATTCATGTTTGAACACTGTTTAAAGAGGCTTTAGATGGAAAGAGCAATACAGGCAAAGTGTCCAAATGACCACTTACTGGGTTTCTGGCCTCCTCTGTTATGCTAGCAATAGTACTTTGTATTTTTTTGATCTGTATAAATGGCTCGTACTACCCATAATATCCACTTCCCGTCTTTTTCATTCAACAGTGTATTGTTGAGATTTACCTTTAAAAAAAAAAAGTGTAACTCTAGTTCCGTAGTTTCCAACTGGGGGTGATTTTGTCCTTCGGGGGGTCTTTGGCAATGGTTGGAGACATGTTTGATTGTTATTACTGGAGGACGTCCTGATGATATCTAGTCCACAGGGGCCAGGTTTGCTGCTAAACATCGTGCAGCACACAGAGCATCCACATCATAGAATTATCTGACCCAGACCCAACAGTGGAGACACCCTGGGCTCATTCTTTCCTTTAATCTGTGAAATAATAGTCCCTTGATAGCAATAGCATATTTACTTTTTTCCTTCCCCTCTTGGTGGACATTTAGGTTCTTCCAATTCTCTGCGCTGATAAAGGGGGCTGTGAAGAACATCCTCACCAGTGTGTGTGTGTGTGTGTGTGTGTGTAAGAGTGTTTCTGGTGGCCACACTGTGCTCTAGGAAACACTTCCAAGTGCCGCTTCAGCAGGGCTGGACCCACTGACACCCACAGTACTGCCTGGGATTCCAATTCTCTGCATCATTACCAGCATTTGATATTATTTCACTTTTTAATTTTTGCAAACCTGAAGGTGGTACATGAGTAGCTGGTTTTAAAAAGTTGCATTGTCTGATTGTTAATAAGGCCCAAAACATGAGTCATTCGCACCCCACGTAATTCTACAAAATGGGGGATATGTTTTTGCCAAGCACACACCACTTCATTACTTCGTTTTGTTCATCTCTGTGTCTTTGAAAAAGGCCCACTTTGGGAGACCAGGCTTGACTGTTTCTGCCAGTAGAGGTCACTGTCCCTCAGTGGTTCTCCACCTGTGTCATTCTGTAACTTCCCCCCCCCGCCCCCACCCCCACATCTGGAAGTGACCGGAGACACATTGTATTTTCACAGTGTAGATTATCTACTGGCACCTAAAGGATAGAGACCAGGGATTTTGCTAAAACCTTACCATGCAGAGGTGTGCACCCCACAAAAAACTGTCTGGCTCCAGCAGAGCCAAGGTGGAGAAACCGTGGTGTGGATGAAATCCTAATGTTTGAATCTTTGAAAGAAAGACTATGACAATCTCTAGGATAATAAAGCTATTTTTACCATTATTTAAAATAAGGACAACCTTTAAACTCTATAAACTGGGCAGTAGGGGAGAAGCATGCCTTCCTGAGAAGGGTCTTCTGGGTGGGTGGTGGGGGAAGGCAGGAAGGGTGGCTGGGCAGGCGGGAGGCCAGCAGTGCTTCCCCAGGGCGGGCTCTGCAGGGTAGGAGAAGTGGCTCTGGGGCTTGGCAGAACCGCCGGCTGGGGTGGAGGGAGGTGGCTTGGCGGTGTCAGTGGCTCCGGCAGGGGTAGAGCAGGGGTCAGCTGGGCAAAAGAACTGTGGGGTTGAGTGTCAGGAGGAGGTGATGGCCGGGCCTTGGCTCTCAGGACTCAAGGGGGACATGAGGCTGCAGGAGGCCCCGGCCCAGGAGGGCTGATCCGCTCTCATCTCTCCAGCGAGGGTCTGTGACTGTGCCCTGGGCCGGGGAGGTGGGGGGTGGCCTTGCAGCAGGGTGGGCGGCAAACAGGGAAGGCTGAGGCAGGGCTGGGGGTGAGGCCCCGGCTCAGTGTCGTCTTCTCAGACGCTGTTGCACTAGGAGCAGAAGCTGCTTCTCAGAGGCCCCGGCAGGGGCACAAAGGCAGGGACCACTCCATTCTTCCACACAGGCTGGAAGGCCGATGGTCTGGGCGCCGGGCTCTGCCTCCTTCTCTTGGGGTCGGGGCTCTCAAACCAGAGAGGCCCGTCGAACCTCCTTTTTCCTTTGTTGCATCGGTGGAGGGCTCTCAGCACGGTCTCCTTGGCACAGGGGTCTGGGCGCGCCTGGCTGGGCGGACACGCGTAGAGGCTGCCTTTGCGCCCGGGCGGGGCGATCTGCATGGTCACCGGGCTCCGCATGCGGCCGGGGTGGCAGGCGTCCCACCGGAGCGTCTTCATGAAACTCTTGCGATGGCCGGACACATCCAGCCCCTTGAGGGTGTGGAGGGGCGGCCCGCTGGGAAGGCGCCTCCAGGCCTTTCGCACCGAGGCCCCGTGGCCCCGGCCGTGGTCCCAGCCGGGCGGGGCGGCGGGGACCGGGCCGCTGCGGACCAGGACCCCGTGTTCCTGGTGGACGCTCAGCAGTTGACGGCCGGCCTGGCCCGGCGGGAGGCGGCCGCAGCGGGCAGGGCTGGGCCCTGGTCATGGCAGGGACCGATGCTCCCAGGCGGGGGCGGGCTGCGAGGCCTTGTCCGCGCCCAGGTACTTGCTCAGGTAGCTGCCCATGCTCGCGGGGCGGCGGGGCGGGCCTTCGAGGCGCTGTGGCTTCTGGGCGGCACCAGAGTCTGCAGGCGCGGAAGCGTATGGCACGCAGGCCACCGTTGACCGTTGGCCAAGGCGGGGCAGGACGGCGCGCGGGACCTCGAGCTTGGCACCTCGAGCTTGGCACCTCGGGGCCCTCGGGACACGAGATCCCGCGCGGGTCAGGACAGCGCCCCGCGGGCTCGGGGCCTGGCGGGAGCCGCTGTGCTCGGGGCACGGCGGATCCTCCGGCTTCCCTTGCTGGCCCAGGCGCGGGGCTCTGCGCGGAGGGGCCTGAGAGCCCTCGGCTTTATGCACTTGGCGTTTAAAGGGAGAAAATACAGGAATTTGTACCAGGTCCTGAAGATTACAGAAACTTGACTCAAGGGCACTCTCTTTCATTATTGTAAAAATGAACATAATGCACTTGAACGCCCCTTTAAGGAAAAAAGAGCGAATTTACTTGTGTTGGTAAACGGACTGTGTGTTTCATTCTTCTAGAATGGTTGCTAATGTCACTTTTTGGAATTTTATTCTTAAGGACCTGGTGAAAGCTATTCAGCATTTATTTTTCAGCCCTGACAATGCTGGTTTAGTATGGACTCTCCTCTAATTTTCTACCTGCATACATTTCATGCATTCATATGTAGATTGTCTGTTATCTGAACACTAATACCATTTCTTTCTTGTCATTTCTACTAGTGATCGAGGTGTACAGAGTGTAGCAAGGCACATTTCCAATTTATACTTGAAAGCAGGTACCCACAAAAACAGTGCTCAAAGCCTGCTGGTAAATGTTAACAGCACTTCAGTCTGGAGGTCTGTTATTCGGTGGCCCCAATACTGGAGTAGTAGAGGGGCGGAAATAGTGGCCAACAGAGAAAGCAAGTACTGGATCAACATATTTGTCTGGTTCTGAGAGCTGGAAGGCTGAATGAGGAGGACACTAAAAAGATCTTGATGAGGAAACACAAAAGGCTTTTGTATTAGAGAGAGAGGCTAAGTGTTGAGGAAACAGGGATGCTGTCAGCTAATAGGTGATGGAGAGTGAGATACCCAATGCCCTCTACTGAGTCATTCCCCAGTTTTTTTCTTTTTTGGTAGATTCCTTATGTAAGGAACGATCCCCAAGTCTATGATTTTGAAATAAAGGAAATTTCCTATATTATTTTCTTCTTAATAAGACATTTGTTCATAATGGTAGAAATGGCTTAATTCATAGCTAAGACACCTCTGAAGATGGTAATAACACCAGAGTGGAATATCTAATGCAATTTGGTGTTATTTGCTCATAATGCATTTTTTTTCCTTCTCATCATCTGCAGTATTTCCCACATCTTACTTTGCAATGTAACCCAGCGGGTGTCATTCTGGTTTGTGGTTACCGATCCTTCAAGAAATCACACCCTTCCTGCCGTTGAGGTACAGTCAGCCATAAGGTAATCACCACTATATATGCCTTCCACTAGTAAATCAACTCGTTGATTAATTCAGCCGTTTTCATAGATTTTGAAGACTTCTCTCTCTGGTTCACAATGACTTATTTATTAAGATGTCAAAGATTTCATTTCGTTCGTTTGGAATAGAGATTAGTATAAATCAGTGGTTCTCATCCAGGGGCAATTTTACCTCCAAGGAGACATTTGGCAATGTCTTGAGACATTTTTGTTGTACAGTGCTGGTGGTGGGCATTAGGCCACCAGCACAGAGTAGGCAGAAGTTCGGGATGCTAGTTAACATCCTACTATGCCCAGGACAGCATTTCACAGCAAAGGACTGTTTAACCCCAAATGTCAATTGTGCTGTCGCTGAGAAGCCCTGGTTTAACATTAGCTAAGGTTTAGTACTGTCTTCTTTTGGCAAGAACACCTTGTATGGCACTATTGTGTGATGGTTCATCACATGCATTCTCGAGCCTGAATGCTTAGGTTTATTTATTTATTTGTTTTGTTTTTTGATGTGGACCATTTTTTTAAAGCCTTTATTGAATTTGTTACAATACTGCTTCTGTTTTATGTTTTGGTTTTTTGGCTGCGCGACATGCGGGATCCTAACTCCCCGACCAAGGATCAAACCCACAACCCCTGCATTGGAAGGTGAAGTCTTAACCACTGGACTGTCAGGGAAGTCCCCCTAATGCTTAGGTTTTTAATTGTGGTTTTGCCTTTTGCCAACTATTTGAATATAGACATGTTACTTCCCCTCTTTTTGCTTTCCTCTTATCATCTATAAAACAGGAATAATTATGGTAATCTTCTCTCAGAGTTGTTGAGAAGATTGAATGTAAGGCATATTGAGGGACAAGTCATACCTTTGACTTTTATTTAAAAACAAGAAAAATATTCACATTTCTTGGGTCTCTACCTTCTTTAGTTAATGTACAATCCTTACTTTTAAAAGATACTTTTTTGAAAAAAAGGTAAAATCACGACTTTCATACAAATTAAAATTAAATACTATCAAAGATTTTATTATCTTATTAGTTAATGAGGAAATTAGTAAGCTGTTAAAACCAGTTTAAAGGAGCCTTCAAGGTAGCATGCAAGTACAGGAATTGAAGAATGGTGATGTTTATTTACTGAACTATACGCAAGTCTAGGGACTTCCCTGGTGGTCCACTGGCTAAGACTCTGTGGTCCCAATGCAGGAGGCCCAGGTTCGATCCCTAATCAGGGAACTAGATCCTGCATGCATGCCACAACTAAGAGTTCACATGCTGCAACTAAGAGTCTGCATGCTGCAACTAAGAGTTTGCATGCCACAACTAAAAGATCCTGCGTGCCACAACTAAGACTGGACACAGTCTAAACAAATAAATAAATAAATATTCAAGGACTTCCCTGGTGGCACAGTGGTTAAGAATCCGCCTGCCAATGCAGGGGACACGGGTTGAAGCCCTGGCCCAGGAAGATCCCACATGCCGAGGAGCAGCTAAGCCCGTGCGCCACAACTACTGAGCCTGTGCTCTAGAGTCTGCGAGCCACAACTACTGAGCCCACGTGCCACAACTATTGAAGCCTGCACGCCTAGAGCCTGTGCTCCACATGAAGAGAAGCCACTGCACTGAGAAGCCCACACACAATGAAGAGTATCCCCTGCTTGCCACAACTAGAGAAAGCTCGCGTGCAGCAGTGAACACCCAATGCAGCCAATTAAGTAATTAATTAAAAATATTTTTTAAAATACTCCTCTAAGAAAAAAAAAGATACACCAGTCTGTCCATTGGCAGTGCTGCCCCAGACACAATTTACCTTGATTTTTCTGTGGACAAGAATCATTTAAATTATATCAGTTTCCTCCACCTTACAGATTTGCAAAATAAGTCAAAGACAGTAAAAGATGGATATTGTCCAGAAAGGTAGACTTGCTGGACAGTTAGTCATATTTTTCATCCATTTGAAGTTTTACCCATTTTTTCCTGACAGTTCCCCTCCTCCTCTCCTTGGGATTATAACAGACTTTCAAAAGTGAAATGTATTCTTTTCTGGACAGAAGCAGAGGATGCAATTTGTTTTTATTTCAGTTAATGTACACTTTATGTGTGTCAAAACTTCAAATCCCACACATGATTGGTGTTGGGCAAAGGTATATTGGAAGAACAAGTTCACAAAATAAACTGTTTCCTGAAAAAGAATGAAATGAAGTTCACTCTCCTTACAAAGGATTTACAAGTTACTGAAATGCATACTTTTCTCGTTACCAAAGAGAAGTATCTAAATTTGCTCTTTATAAAATATTAACATTTAAGATAATGGGTGTATAATCAAATGCCAAATGTTTTTGTGTGAATAATAATTTGTTTCCCTTGCTGAAGGAAAGGCGTTGAGGCTCTATACCAATGGGAAATGATTTAACAAGAAGGTTTGAACTAAATTGTTTCTGCATTTTGCCACTAAGAATACTGCTAAGAGCCACTACTTAGGGAGTAAGAATTAGGAATATTGTATTTCATGAGAAAAGGGATTTTATTCAAGCCCTGTGATCAGGGAGGGCTGCAAGAAAAATGAAGGCACTGTGGTTAAACCAGGCTTCAGTTAATGTGAAGAGGAGGAAGTGAGTGTTTAAGGTGAAGGTCGAGGATGTATATGAATATGTTCATAAGAAAATGTCTGTTTCAAAGGCCCTAGTAGGAAGGGCTGTTGAGGGGGTAAGGATGGCCAATAGAATGGGAATTTATGTTGAGGAATGGATAGGGCACATCAGGATTGTATGAAAATAAAGGAAACAGTACCAAGAGGGAAGGATAGAGTGAAAAGAAAGAAGATGGTAACTAGAAGGCAGGTAATAGGAACTTCAAGGCTGAAGGATCTATGTGGTTGGGCAAAATAATACCAGTACCACCTAATGCTTGCATATTTTTTGGCCCACAAGGCATGTTCTGATGCATCTGTGGCATTTAGTGTCAACACCAATCATTTTTGAGTTATTATTATTATCCCTGCTTTATAAATGAGGAAATTGAGGCTCAAGGCGATTAATTGATTTGCTCAGGTCACCGTGCTAAAAAATTAAAGAGTGACGACTTGAACACAAGCCATGCTGCCACCACACCCAGTGATTTCTTTTTCCCACTCTACTAGAGTATCCACACCTATGGAATTAGGCGAGGGGATGACAGACCAGTTCTAAGATGTCTGCTTTTGGTCTGTTTTGACGGCCTGGCCTTATTCAAGGCCAATCTTGGCTAGAAGATATCCATGGTGATTGACACCTGTTGGGGATTTCAGTAGTAGATGGAGATATAGTTTGTACTAAACTAGAACTTCCAATCAGCCTGAGTGCTAACCAACCAGGTAGACAGAATGAGAATGGTTTTACTCTGTTATGCATTGGTAGTGGGGTTCATTATTTTGTGGAAAGGTTTGTGTTCCCATGTTATCAAAATTAGGTTACGAAAAAAGAAAACATTCCATGGTTTGATAAAAATTGCGTTGAAATTATCTGCTGCTGCAGATTACCTGGCTGGGATTCTCCTTCACATTTATTAATAATCAGGCCTCCCCACAGATTTTCATTTGCTAAAGGAGGTCTTTCCTGATACCCTGGTGCTGGTCTGCAGAGATTCTCAAGCTATTACTCTCAGGTTCAAGATCTGCACTGTCCAGTACAGAAGTCACCAGCCACATGTGGCTCTCAAGCACTTGAAATGTAGCTAGTCCAAGATTAGATATGCTGTAAATGAAAAGTACACACCGAATTTCAAGGACTTAGCACAAAATAAAACTGAACCAACTTATTGATTACATGTTGAAATTACATTTTCTTGGATATAGTGGGCAAAATATATATTATTAAAATTAATTTTGCCTGTTACTATTTACTTTTTTTTAAACACAGCTCCTAGAAAACCTGACATCACACATGAGGTTCACATTATATTCTGGTTTCAGTGCTGCCCTAGAGGTTGTTGAAGTCAGCTTGTCTAGTGTAAATTCAGTAAAGGCCATACAGTATCTCCAAGAAATCTCCTCACCTGATTTGCAGGCTCTAGTTAGAAATTTAGTTTCAGTCAAATAAGTTTTTGCTACCAACCCCTCCCTAACTGCCACCACCACCAAAAATGCAGATTTTCCCCGGGAGAAGTAATGCATGTACCTTCATATTTTTCTAGACTTTTGGACTCCTAAAGCACCATTTACTTTAGTCATATGGAACTACTTGCATTCAACACAACAAGTCATACTATATACCATGTCTCCAATTCCTGTGCTCACTACACACTTTGGTCTAAAGTATTCCTACTTGTCCATCAAAGCACAGCTCAAAAGTTGCCTTCTTAGGAAAGCACCTCTGATTTCTTACTATGATGTACTCACCCCTCCACTGTTCTCCCACTGTGCCCATATTACCTCTTTCATAGAACTTTTTGTACTGCACTGTGATTGTGGAGAGACTGAGGGGCCATTCTTCTAGACTGTAAGCTCCTTGGGTATTTTTATGTCACTTTGTATCTCCACCACCTAGCACAGGAACTGGCACTTAGTAAATTTTCAGCAAATGTTTGTTGAATTGAATGAAAAAAACAGATCAAATTGATGGATTTGCTGCTGCTCCTGGCTTCGTGTTTTCTTTTGTGCTGCTGGTTTTGTTTTTTCTTCTTATAGTTATCACCCACTTTTACGTATTGTTTTATCTTTTTAGGTTGTTGGTATTTATGTAAGACACCTTAAATAGAGTTCCATCATTTTAATCTAGATGCTACCTCTCAGGAAATAAAACATGGTGGGCAGAGCTCAAAGCGCAAGACTTCCAGTTACTAGTAGGACATTCACACAATGGAGGGCAGTGGTGCCCTCCATAGACAAGCATCTCTCTGGCAGCCAGCACTGCCACTTATGGACAGAAAACCACAGCATGATTGCCCTCATCAAACTGTCTGTTCATCTTGAAGTCTCCTGCTGGGGAGATGCTCTATTTATAGAGATAGTTACAGTCATGGGGAGATAGGGCTACAGCTTCTGTTTCTAATGTTTCTTCTGTCTTGTTTTGTTTGTTTTTAACCATCATTGTCTTTTAGAATGAATAGGAACCGGATCAACAATGCCTTCTTTTTGAATGACCAGACTCTGGAATTTTTAAGAATTCCTTCCACGCTTACACCACCTACTGACCCAGCTGTGCCCATCTGGATTATTGTATTTGGTGTGATATTTTGCATCGTCATAGTGGCAACAATGCTATTGATTTTGTCAGGAATCCGACAACGTAGAAGGTAAGATATTTAAAGGGAGTGATTTAAAGAGCATTTTCCTGTTTCCTCATGACTTGGAAAAACAAGGAGAGGATTTCCCCCTAGCTGAAGAAAATGCCAAACTGAAAAAATTGGTGATTTTCAAAATATCACTTATGCTCTTGTTTTTGGAGACTTTTTTGGAGTCCAGTGTCCCTCACTTAGTTATGACTCCTTCCATTACTGTTTTCTTTCTATTCTATACCATGTGAATGTATCATATCTAGAGTTGGTGTTAATATCTGGGTTATGATTTTGTAAGCTGGATATACAGAGCTGAGTAGACTTTTTGGGTAGGCAGTGTTAATCTTTGCTAGTCATCCACCTCCAAATGCTAGTAGTTCCCCAGTCCTTTTCATGCCTCCTCACCTTGGCCTTCCAGTGCCTGCAGCCACCATCTTGTACCACATAGTTTTGTGGTGTTTTATATTCCCTCCGTTTGATGGACACTCTTCCCTCTAGTGCCTATGATTTTGTACAGACCCATGTTCTTCACAGTGGCCTTCGAATCAACTTCCTGCGTCAGAATCACCTGGAACACTTGTTTAAAATGTAGGTTCTTTTGCCCTACCACAGACCCACTAAAGTCGATTCTCTGAAGGAGATGCATTCTTTTAACTGAAGTTTAGTTGATGTACAACTGGAGATATGTTTTTAATGAATATTTAGGCTATTCTAACTCAGTTTGAGAGCTTCCAATTTAACTACTTACATTTAGATTTCTACTCCTGGAGTTCGTTTATCTGCATTCTGGGGCACATGCAAACTTTTCTGTCTCAATTATTGGTATTAGAGAATTTCAGACCAGTGGGAGAGTGACTAAGGTAGAGAGGAGACAAGATTTCTTAGCACAATGAAAGGAGAAAATAACTTTGTTTACAAGCACCTCTGATTCAGAGGGGAAGTAGAGAGAATCTTCAGCTCTTCACTAGACACTTTGATGCTTCTAAACCTTCCCTTCTGATACCAAGGAAGAGGAATTCTGGTAAGTGGGAATCATAGGCACAACATTGGTTTTCAAAAGGGTTGGTGCCAAAGCGGGACATGCAGGTTGTGTTTGGCCAAGTGTGTGTTTGACTGAATGTTTCTCCCGAGACTTTCTACTTTCCATATGGTTCTCCCTGGTTATTAGCAGAAGGTAATCATTTTAAATTGGGGGCTTTATAATTTTTTTCACAAATGGTAAGTGAAATGCTCTGGAATAAATGTGATTTATGTCTAATCCCCCAATTAAACTCAAAGATTAAGATCAAGTTGTACTTGCTTGATTTTCTTGCTTTTGGCATGACACATAATGCCAAAAGGCTTGGTACAAATCATTAATTTGTTTTGTTTTGTTTTTCAGAATATTAAGAAATATTTTCTTGCAGTATTTGAATACCTATGTTTAATAGTTTTAAGTTTTATATTAATCCTGAAATGCTAGGATTCTGTGGTTTCTAACAATTGTAACCTTTGTGAATTCACATCATCTCCTTGGTTCCCAATTTCCTCACTAGTACAATATGGTGTAGGAGGTAGAAGAATGGGTTCTGGGGATAGACTGCTTGGATTCAAAGTATTTATTGCCTAGACTATGCTCTTGTGTGTAATCCATTAACTGTATGGATATCAGGAAACACAGGCAATGAGTCAGGGAAACCAAGCACAGGAGGATATGGTTTATGGTGCTAGAGTCAAATTGATTAAACTTTTCTTTACTGTCTGTGCATAGAAAACTTTGCTCAAGTGACAGGGAGGTATATTAGAAAGAATTAATTTGCTGGGATCAAAAGAGTTAATAGAGTTCTCGAAGTCATACCTGGTGCTACTACTGTTAGCTGTTACTGTTATTATATTATCCTGCCAGTTGCTGGTCTTTCAGCTCATTTATGCTGGGATCAGCTATCTCTTCCTTCTGAGCAGATTCTGCAGTAATATAATAATTGGGTGTGTAGCATCATAATCTGTTGCCTGGGAGAAGTGAGGCTGTTGTCACAGCCTTGCCTTCACAAATTTAGTTCATGTTCAAACCAGGAAAACAGATGGACAAATCTCCTGTGTCAACCCGGAGGGCATCAATAATTAGCAAATAGAGTCAGGACAGTTATGGAAACCTTCTGAAGAGAAATTGATTTGTTGGGTTTTCCATTTGATATGGAAAGAATTTAGTGGGTTTCTCTTGGGCAAAGTATTGCTTCAAAGGTGGGGAGAGGGTGCAGTTTGAAGTGGGGAGAGCCCTGATCATTGTGATGAAAGCCTTTTCTAATCGTGGAAAAGATAGGAGTTGTCCCTGAAAGCCTTTAGTGTTGAGGAAGACAAAGATTTGTTCAAGAATCCAATCCATACATTAGATAGTAATGAACATAGTTTGTGTGATACAAAATCTTAAACCTAGAAGACCAGGGGGACCACAGGGTCATCTCAGTCACCGTTCTGCTTCTACAGAGAAGAGTGCCAGTGTCGTCTAAGACATGTGCATCTTTAAACTTACTACTGAAGAAATTTCTCAAGTAAAGCTTTAACTATTCTGTTAGCTGTGTCAATAACAGCATTCCATTGATTGTTCAGAACCACTGGGTGGAAAGTATGTAGTCACTGGGGGCCCAAGCTAGGCAAACTCAAATACTAGTTATACCCTTTAGCTGAGTGACCTTGGTTGTGTCATCTAATTTCTGTGGGTCTGTTTCTCCATCTGTAGTAGGGAGATAATGTCTCACAGGACTTCCATCAGAATTGGGTGAGATAAATGTGTATAAAGTGCCTAAGTTATAGTAAGTACTAAATAAACAGTAATTTTATTATCCAAGATGAACTTAAGCCGTTTCTGTGATTAAAGGATGTCAGAAAAAGATCTCTTTTCCATCCAGATATTGCCACCATACTGCAGAAAATTTTCCAGTTCAGTGGCTCATTGCTTGAGATTTTATTAGTTAACAAACACCTATTTTAAAAGGCAAGTGATCTTATTAGGCCTACTGTTTACTATAATAGTGGTGAACTAGCTAACCAGCTCTCTAAAAAAAATACCCTGATTTGTAGCATTTGCTGACTTCCTATGCAGTATGAAATTTCTGAATATTTGAGTCACCTCTTGCAAGTCTGTACCAGCCAGTTTCATCACACCATTACAACTGCCACCTCTTTGTGAAATAATTCGAGGAGGTTGCTTCTCTATTACCATCTAGTTGAGAACAACAGTTTGTGGAATGAGAGATTTGTTGAAGGAAAAAAGTTTGAAAAGTGATTTTTTTTCCCCTTGGGGAACAGTTAGGGCGTTGGGTAGGTGGGAAGGCTACCAACAAGAACTGCATATGCTTGACAGTGATGTCTGTACTAGATCGCTGTCTAGCCCCAGCCTGGAAGTGGATATTTTAGCTCTCTGGTCAGCTTTATGGTAATGGTGGTGATGGTGATGGTGCTAGTGATGGCAGATGACAATGGTGATGACAACAGTGATGGCTGTAATGGGGGGGTGATGTGACAATGGTAATGGTGATGAAGCTGATGATGTGATGTGTGTTTTAGTTGAAAGAACACTGGATCAGTACTCTTGGTTTTGGGTTCCAGTCTCAGGCCCTGGCATTTTTTAGCTGAATGACCTTGATCCGGTCACATATGGAAAATGAGGACAATATTTTCTTAAATAGTTATAATGATGGGAAGACAGAATTAGAGAATACACACAAGTGCTTTATACACTGGGGAGTGCTATAGCAATGTATAGAAGCATAACCATCAAAAAGCAAAGTACTAATTCTGTGTAATCTGGCACATTGTGCTATAAAAGGAGAGTCACAGACACAGCGCAATTTCAGACTTGTATGTGTATAGTAGAATTGATTCATGAATCCTGTATATAAATAGACTTATAATGTTATTGTCTTGGGAAGGGACCTTAAACAATGATCTGTATCCATCTCTCCAGAAACCAAGGCCCAGAAAGGTAAAAATATCTTATTCCTTTATTGACCATCCATTCTGAGATAGGAGTTCTAGAACGTATCACAGAAGAGACATACATAGATAACATGGGTGGTCCTTGCCTATAAGGAGATGATAGTCTTGTAGTTGTAACAAAGCCAGGTCAAGGACTCGAGGCATTGAACCCTAGCTAATGCTCATAGTTGAGCAAAGTCACTAGTAAATTCACTTGGTTTATTTCCGGTTATATTTCTCTTCCCATAAGGTCAATAGTAAAGAGAAGCACATTTGGATTTCTACGAATTTTTTCACACAAGGGGCTGGGGCTTAGCCAGCATTTTCATTTACTGAAACTTCACATTCTTATAAAGTCTCAATTAAATGAATAAGTTGTCTTGAAAATAGAAATGTAAATGAAATCAGAAATGTTAGAGCTAATAATTGTTTTACTTTGCTGTTCTTAAATGTACACACTCAATAGGAATCAAATATGTGTTTTGAGTGGAGCCTGAGGAGATGAAATAGTTTCATGTCCACTCCTTTCACCAGTCTTGTCCCATTCTGAAAGACAAGTTGCTCTACATATTTGTGTCTCAGCTCCTTCATTTGAAAAACAGGGATAATAATAAAATCTACATAGTATTGCAGTAGGAATTAGTTGAGGTGATATATACAAAGTACTTAGTCTGCTGTGTAATAGATACTAATTCTTGTTTTTGCTATTACATGGCAGACAAAAAGCTACCTGCCTACAGACACTCACACGGTTAGAAGGTACCAGTTTTTTAAACCAGACGTCCTTGATGCCAAAGCCCAGCAGTCTCACTGTGCTGCAACACCCCCTAAAATTGTTCCAGTAACGCTGCTGTTTTTCCAGGACTCATCCATACTGATTATGATGACAGTTCCAATTCCCCAATAATTAACTCTGTCCTGTTTTGAAATCATATTTGTCTGTCCTTTGTTGTTTGTCTGGCTGTTCTCGGGCCTTGGCTTTTCAGCCCTATCTTGTTTGAAGGGAGACAAAAATACTCTTTGTGCTTTTAGCTGCAAATACTTTATCTTGAGCAAACCCTGTTCCTCAACACCGCCTAGCTACGTGGGCCACCCGATACAGGCAGGCCTCATTTTATTGTGCTTTTACTTTATTGCACTTCGCAGATACTTACTGTGGTTTTCACAAATTGAAGTTTTGTGGCAACCATGTGTTGAGCAAATCTGTTGGCACCACTTTTTCCAGTAGCATTTGCTCACTTTGTGTCTCTGTGTCACATTTTGGTAATTTTTGCAATATTTCAAACTTTTTCATTATTATTTTATTTGTTATGGTGATCTGTGATCAGTGATCTTTGTTGTAACTATTGGAATTTGGGGAGGGCTCCACAGACCACGCCCGTATAAGATGGTGAACTTCATGATGAATACTGTGTGTTCTGACTGCTCCCCTGACAGGCTGTTCCCCATCTCTCTCCTTCTCCTCAGGCCTCCCTATTCCCTGAGACAAAACAATATTGAAAGCAGGCCAATTAATAACCCTACAATGGCTTCTAAGTGTTCAAGTGAAAGGAAGAGTCACATGTCTCTCACTTTAAATCAAAAGCTAGAAATGATTAAGCTTAGTGAGGAAGGCATGTCGAAAGCTGAGACAGGCTGAAAGCTAGGCCTCTTACACCAAACAGTTAGCCAAGTTGTGAATGCAAGGGAAAAGTTCTTGAAGGAAATAAAAAGTGCTACTCCAGTGAACACACAAATGATAAGAAAGTGAAACAGCTTTATTGCTGATGTGGAGAAAGTTTCAGTGGTCCAGGTAGAATATCAAACCAGCCACAATATTCCCTTAAACCAAAGCCTAATCCAAGCAAGGCCCTGATTCTATTCAATCTTATGAAGGCTGAGAGGTGAGGAAGCTGCAGAAGAAAAGTTTGAAGCTAGCAGAGGCTGGTTCATGATGTTTGAGGAAAGAAGCCATCTCCATAACATAAAAGTGCAAGGTGAAGCAGTAAGTGCTGATGTAGAAGCTGCAGCAAGTTATCTAGAGGATCTAACTGAGAGAATTAATATGGTAGCTACACTAAACAATATATTTTTAATGTAGATGAAACAGCCTTTTATTGGAAGAAGATGCCACCTAGAACTTCCATAGCTAGAGAGCAGAAGTCAGTGCCTGGCTTCAGAGATTCAAAGAACAGGTTGACTCTCTTGTTAGTGGCTAATGCAGCTGGTAACTCAAAGTTGAAGCCAGTGCTCATCTACCATTCTGAAAATACCAGGGCCCTTAGAGATTATGCTAAATCTACTCTACATGTGCTCTGTAAATGGAATAACAAAGCCTCGATGACAGCACATCTGTTTACAACATGGTTCACTGGATATTTTAAGCCCACTGTTGAGGCCTACTGCTCAGAAAAAGATTCCTTTCAAAATATTACTGCCCGCTAACAATGCACCTAGTCACTCAGGAGCTCTGATGGAGATGTATAACGAGATTTATGTTGTTTTCATGCCTGCTAACGTAGCATCCATTCTGCAGCCCATGGATCAAGGAGTAATTTAAACTTTTGTGCAATTTAAGAAATACACTTCATAAAGCTACAGCTGCCATAGGTAGTGATTCCTCTGGTGGATCTGGGCAAAGTCAGTCGAAAACCTTCTGGAAAGGATTCGCCATTCTAGATGCCATTAACACTCATGATTGATAGCAAGAGGTCCAAATATCAACATTCACAGGAGTTTGAAAGAAGTTGATTCCGATCATTATGGATGACTTTGAGGGGTCCAAGACTAAAGTGGAGGAAGCAGCTGCAGATATGGTGGAAAAAGCAAGATAACTAGAATTAGAAGTGGAGCCTGAAGATGTGACTGAATTGTTGCAATCCCATGACAAAACTTTAACAGATGAGGAGTTGCTTCTTATAGATGAGCTGAAAAAGTGGTTTCTTGAGATGGAATCTACTCCTGGTGAAGATGCTGTGAAAATGGTTGAAATCACAACTAGGAATTTAAAATATGACATAAACTTAGTTGATAAAGCAGCAGCAGGGTTTGAGAGGATCGACTACAGTTTTGAAAGAAGTTCTACTGTAGGTAAAATCCTACCAAATAACATTGCATGTTACAGAGAAATGGTTCATAAAAGGAAGAGTCAGTCAATGCAGAAAACTTCATGGTCTTATTTTAAGAAATTGCCAGCCACCCCAACCTTCAGCAGCCACCACCCTGATCAGTTAGCAGCCATCGAAATTAAGGCAAGACCCTCCACTAACAGAAAGGTTACAATTCGCCGAAGGCTCTGATGATGGTTAGCATTTTTTATCTCCAAAATATTTTTAAGTTAAGGTATATACAGTGATTTTTTTTAGATTTTTAATAGACTACAGTATAGTGAAAACGTATCTTTTATATGCACTGAGAAACCAAAAAATTTGTGTGGATCGATTTATTGCAGTTAAACCAAACCTGCTACATCTCCGAGGTATGCCTCTACTTTTTTTGTCCCCTCTTTTGCCCATCTTCTCTCTGGATTTATGAGAAGTAGCCACTCTAAGGCTTCTAAGAGCTAGTTTCAGGTGTTTTAGTCACTTTTTTTTTTTAAATCCTTTTCCTGAACCACCTGACGATGCAGGAACAGCGGAAGTCAACACTCAATTTTATTTTTCAGGAAAAATAATTCATGTTTTTAGCTGAACATCAAATTGGAATGATCCACAAAGATAGTTAAGTTTTATTATACTTAGAGCAATGCTCAGGCAGTGAATCAGTTTATTACAGGACACGCTACGAAATGTGACAAAGGGCTGTATTACTGTTAGATAACCTTTGAGCTTCTTATCATGTCCGCCAGCCAGCAAGTTACTGATACTGCAGTTTGTGAAGCCCAGCAATGCCAAGACTCTGAACAACTGGGTCTAAGGTCACAGAAGAATAATATGTACCTAATTTGCCATGGACAAAGCTCTCGTTCTGATAAATTTCCACAGCGATTTTGCTCAGAATCTTTTTGGTTAAGAAATCCTTCTAAAGAAGAGAAACTTGTCCTCATCCATCTACATCTTCCTTTTTCGTTCTTCCTCATTCCTTGTGATGCCTGGTGGATTATTTTTCCTTTGTGGCTGCGTGGGGCAAGATTTCTTGCCATGATCTGCAAGTGTCCAGCTCTGTGCAATTTTTCTTCTAACTCCATAAAAACATTTTTTTAACTGAAGAAACTGGCAAATGAACACTGGCAACCATTATTTCTAAGACTACCATGGCATTGCCACCTACTTCAGAATGCTCCATCCACTAAGATTTCTGTAATATGGGTTTCATACTTACATACACAAATTTCAGGGTAAAATTTGACTGTGAAAAACCTGTTTATTGTTATGGAGAATTATTATTCACTCCAAACCCAATGAGAAGTGATTTGGGGAGAAATTGCATGAGCTAGACATTTTTTATTATAATTTATAAATATACATTTGTCACTAGGGTGTCATTCCTACTGAAACATCATTCCTCTCTTATAATCCATAAAAAGGAGAGGAGGATGAGTGAAATTTGGAGTTTTTCTTTTTTATTGAGCCCTTTCTTTTCACTTTAGGACAAGAACTGTGTCTCTTTCAACACATAGTAGGCACTCAAAACATAGTTATTGAATGAATGTTGGATACTATGAATGGAAGTGATGTGTTCGATGGTTATAGAATGTCAGTTGCCTTTGCTTTCTGGACAACATGGAAAGTGACACCAGGAGGAGCCAAAGAAGTCTAGTCCTCTCGTAGGTGATTTTACCTGGCTGGAGGACCTTCTCATCACAAGAAATTGTATGCCCACCCCAACTGCCACTGATCATTGATCACTGATGCTTGGAATGGACAGTGCAGTATCTTCACTCTGAGGAAGGAAAAACACAGCAGCCTGTCCTTACCTAGGTCTCTGGGACTACAACCCTGCCCCTCCCTCCGACTTCCACTCCCAGCCTTTAGTGACACATTTTGACATTTGACAGTGGCATGTACAATGGCAAAATACTTTCAAGTGATGACAGTAGGATCTACAGTATTGGAATGCTACTTTACTTTTCTTTATAAACTCCACCTATTTGAAATTATCTAATAAACCATCAGTGAAGCCTGGCAAAATTGATACTCACTCCGAATTCCAAAGGTATGAAAATCAGTATTTTCCTCCATCCATTTGAAAAAATAACTTCAAGAAATACAAGAAATATCACGTGTATATTTACTTCCTCCCTCCCTCCCTTCTTTCCTTCCTTCCTTCCTTCCTTCCTTCTTTCACTCTTTCTTCTGATAGATCCCATTCAAAATCTACCTTGGGTGACTGTTTTGAGTAACTTTGCCTATAGTATTAGTCCATCCATTTTTCCAACCAATTTTTTGCCCTGTCACCCAACTACCGTCCAATCATCCATCCATCCATCCACCCATTCATCCATCTATCTATTAATTGATCATCCAGCCAACCGGTCATTGATCTACATTCACTGATCCATCCATTTATCTGTCTCACTAGTTAACCAGCCACTCATATGTCTGTCCATCCAACTCTAAGCACATTAGTTGAGTGCCTACTCTATGCTGAGTCCAGTTCAAGTGTTTTACAAAATATCTTTTAATTTGGAGTTGTCTGATTAGTCCCTCCTGAGAGATTCAGGTCAAAAAAATTTGGTGATAGGGTAGGGCAGGAACACAGAACACAGAATTTTACTTTTAAAAAATATATCTTCTCGGTGCATCACATCTAGAGGCACTTGTCAGTTTGTCTCATTGTTGGTGATATTCACCAAATTTCTTCCTCTATGAAATACAAATGTCTCTTTATAATTAGTACATTGCTTTTAGGGGTGTTATATTGAGACCCTGTGAGTATCCTGTTCCTTAATCATCTCCCACATCCATTGAGGAGCCTCATCAGAATTGATTATTGTTATATGGTGATTTTCTATTTCTGTTGCACCTTCTATATTGGTTGTCATTCTTTTGTAAGCAAGAGTCTCTCTTTTCTCTGCCTTCCTCCACCATATTCTTTAAAGCACTTTGAAATAAACTCCCATGTAGGACTAATAGGAAACTCTACCTCAGTCATCTTTGGGGCATCTTCACCACCTCCTCATCCACTAGAGACTCACTAAGGTTCTAAGGGACTTTCACAGTGGTGGGAGTCCATCTTGGTCATCACAGCAATGTCCACCATCCCAGCCATGTGATCCACTCAGGTCTGCCTCTTTGGAATTTCCACAGATTTCTGGGACAAGAGAATCTTTGACAAGTCTGGAAGCCTCATTCCTAACATCATGCCTCCATGGTACCCCAATGTCTAACTTGTGATAATCCTCAGGGAAACTCTTCTGCCCTCTGGTTGCCTAGAGGTACTCACATCTCTTTCCTCGCCCCACGTATATGATATCAAGCACAATTGGCTAAATGTTTTGGCCTTTCACTACAGAGAGGAAGAATCTTTGAATTCAAGGCTACATCTTTCCACACTTCAAGGAAACACGAAGGGTCTGGTTACCACTTGGGTTGAGGTAGCAGGGTCTAGAAACGGTCTGAGAATGAGTTAGTTAAAAATTTATCCTGTTACATAGAATTTTTTGGAACGACCTGGGATTATAACTGTGAATTGTAATGTAATTGGTAAAATGTGTTCTGAGTTCCAAAAACCCGACTTACAAATGAATGCAACTATTTTGTAATGAGTAGAGCCAAGGAATGATATCTGCAATTTACAATGGTTACATCCTTTCTATAAAGTAATGAGAGTTTGCTTCTTGATATTTCATTTCAGTCTGATTTTTACCCAACATTTGCAGACCATTAATTTGTCAAATCTTGTGAGAGGAATTTATTACTTTTTAAAATTCAATTTTTGTGAAGTTGTTCTCCTAGAGCTAAATTTTTCAACTTGCCAGTTTACCATACATATTCCTCACATTCCTTCATGCAGTTTGTGTGTGTGAATGTACATATGTACGTGTGTATACATTCATTCATATAAATATATATTCACTCATATACATATATATATAATCCATGCAGACTTCTGATAGCATCTTTTCACCTCATCAGCAGTTTATGATCTTTGAAATGTATTTGAAAATGCACAACATCATCCATTTTTTCCCATCATTCTAAGGTTCCTCTTCCCTTTCCTGATCTCCATGTTTGTACAGAAGACCATGCTTTCTCTTCCTGGATCCCAATCATTCTTTTTATGTGCATTTAGGAAGAACAAAGGACCGTCTGAAATGGAAGACACCGAAGATAAGTGTGAAAACATGATCACAATTGAAAATGGCATCCCCTGTGATCCCCTGGACATGAAGGGAGGGCATGTTAATGATGCCTTTGTGACAGAGGATGAGCGGCTCACTCCTCTCTGAAGGGCTGCTGTTTTGTTTCCTCCTGAAACTTGTTTCTGTGTGACTGCTGAACATCACAGTTTATTGAGGGAAGATTATATATTTTGTTTCACCGTTCTTCTTTTGTAAGAAGTTTTGAATATACATGAAATTGAAAGGCAATGAATTATACCCATGAAGACCATTGGAATCATAAGCTATTGACTCTCCAAAATATTCTAAAATGTTTCTCTGAGAATACAATGTATAAGTATAGTCATGTGGCATTTGTAGTTAATGATTTTAAAATGCATTACTATTTAAGCATTTCCGACAGTAAGGTCAGGCCAGTATATATATATCACACTTTGAATACCTAAGAAAAAATATTTTTCCAATGGAGAATGTCTATAATATGGTGTCAAAATCATTGAAAATGGATCCTTTTTGAATATCATTTATATCACTCTGTATATGACTAGATAAGCAAGAATAACAAGTAACTACTATAAATGGGATAGATAAAAATGGGAATGTTGATATACAAGGTGGAATTTGATCCTGTTATCATACCAACAGTTGCTTATATATATTTTCTGACTATCAGTCTCTAGTAGGGCAGCTCTATTAATTGATTATTCTGCAATTTGTAAAAGCACAATCTCTGCTAACTTAATAAAGTGCTAACCATCTCTTTTTGATTAAGTGACTGATTGTGGTCTGCAATTTATTTTCACACTGTGGGACAGAGTAAGCCTAATTTTTATGTTATGTTTTAATCTGTTCTCCAGTCCTAGAAATGAATTATTTTTGTTGTGAGTATCCTTGCTTGAA
The DNA here is from genome assembly GCF_030028045.1 of Hippopotamus amphibius kiboko. Taxonomy (NCBI): domain Eukaryota; kingdom Metazoa; phylum Chordata; class Mammalia; order Artiodactyla; family Hippopotamidae; genus Hippopotamus; species Hippopotamus amphibius. Next base: position 123,987,280 of record NC_080203.1, read on the forward strand.
GATTGTAGTTTTTAGACTTGATTTTACTTCCAGATAGGTCATGTATCATTCTAACTTCTAATAATAATTATTATACATGTATTAATGGAAAGTTTGCAGCTCAATCTCCCACTGTTATCATCCACAGTTGGTGTTCCAGCAGTAGTCTCTAACTCACGTCCCTGCTTCCAGTGGATACAGACTCTAAGATGGGTAGTGGAATGCAGAAGGTTTGTTGGGGAGTGCTCTCAGGAGATATACTTGTAAGAAGTGAGGAAGGCAAGTATGGTAGAGAGACACTAAGGTGTCTGCCATCTTCTGATGTTGACACTTTTAGGTAGCCCCCTCTCCTTGAGTAAGGAGGGGACCTATGACTTGCTTCTAATGAATAGAATACAGCAAAGGTGGTGAGATATCACTCCTGCAGTTAATTTATATTATATCTGAGTCTGTCTTGCTAGCAAACTTGCTCTAGAGACTCTCCCTGCTGGCTTGATTAAGTAAGTGGCCATGTTGGGAAAGCCAACATGAAAGAAACTGTAAGGAGCTTCTAGGAATTGCTGATGGCCTCTCAGCACCAAAGATAGCCTCCAGCCAATAGCCAGTAAGAAGCTGGAATCCTCAGTCCTACAACCACAAGGAAATGCATTCTGTCAACAACTGAAGTGAGTTTAGAAGTGGATTTTTTCCCCAGTCAGGTCTCCAGGTGAGAATGCAGTATGTCCAACACTTTGATTGCAGCCTGAGCAGAGGATCCTGACCCATGGACATTGTGAGATGATAAATGTGTGTTTTTTAGGTCACTAAGTTTGTGCTAAAGTGTTATGCAGCCATAGGACACTAATAGAGTAGGATTAAGCAGAGGGAGAGGTAACCAGAAACATGGTTACAACAGAGGCCTCAGCCAATCCTTCAGGGACCTTAGGAGCTGAGTTTGTTCCTTATTGAGATAGTGTGGCTGGGCCTTTGTATCTCTACCTTAGCCAGATATAGCCATGGGTACTGTCTGGGAGAGAATCTGCCCTTGGGAAGGGCAGTTTCCTTTGGCTGAGGGCAATTCCCACTGAAGGACTCAGCCATGAACCTTCAAAAGCCATTATTTCCAGAAGCTGGGGATGGGTATGTGTGTCCTAAAGAGAGGGCCTGGGTGGAACCCCAGAATATCCACACCTTCACCAGTCAGTTAGCTGCAGTGTAGCTTGAATGAATATCCAAAATGCAAACATGATTCTATTGGTTCCTCACATAAAAGCTTTTAAAAATAGTTTCTTATTCTCTTTAGGATAAAGCCAGACTCCTTAACACAGAGCATGCTGCGGTTTGGCCCCCACCTTCTTCTCTAACTTCATCTCTCACCCTTCTCCCCTTCTGTGTCTCTGTTTCTCTTTCATCCAACTTTAATAGGTCTCTTCCAGGCCTTTAAACAAGCTGTTGCCTCTGCCTGGAACACTCTGTCCCATCTTCCAGCCACTCTCCCAGCTTGTCCTAGAGTTTCTCTCATTTAAACCTCTCATCCTCCAAGAGGTCTTTGGTGGGCCTCCAGGCTGCGTGCTCCTAGACTGCCTAGATAATGATACTCATCTTATTGTACTAGAATTATATTATACTTAAATGTGCTTTTGTAGAAGAAGGAGAGCACAAAGGCAAGAGTGCCCTGGGGCCCCCGTAAGTCTTCTAATACAACCTTGTCTCCATAAACGCTTTCATAACTAACTACATATTCCTCCCACTTCTAACCAGATAGAATTAACCACTGCTTTGTAACCTCACCATATCTATACATCTTTTCAGTTATAACGATCACAATATTTTGTTTTATTTGTTTATATACCTTCACACTAAATGTAATATTCTTAGAGACAGTGTTCAAATCACTTAGCGTACTGCCTTGTCTTCCTATTTCCTTCCCTTCCCATCTTCCTTCTTTCTTTCCTTTATTATATAATGGTGAACAAAATCGAAAACAGTCCCTTCCCTCATGGAGCTGAAAGCCTACATAGTCAGAGTTCAATGAATGTGTGCTAATAAACAAGCAGATGAGATGGTGGCCATCACAAGCCCATAGTCTTATACCTTCTGAGAGCAAAGCCTGCCCCCTCTGTGTATGTGGAGGAGCTTGAATTGGTGGGTGCAAATTTTTTGACTTGGACACCATTTTGACTTGGGAACCATATACTCTTTAACATTATTAGGGCTTCCTTATTTTTAGGACAGGAATGAGATTTTAGTTGGTGATAATTGGATTACTAAAGAACCATTTTCTATCTTACAACTCCTTGAGTTGCATACTCCAGAATATGGTAGTCTTGCACACAGAATTGGTGAAACATCATCTGAATTCAATCAGCGTGCACTAGCAAGCATCATCCAAGACATGCATTCTCAAGAGGGTGGAAATTGTTCTTGGTGGGGAGAAAAAATTTCAATATTACAATGGTTTATAATGCTTTGAAGGACCACATTACATAAACAGATGAAAAGTATATCTATGGTATTAAAATTTCCTGGATGAGCTATTAGGAAAAGATGTCTGAAAAGTCTCAATAAGGGGGAAAAAAAAGACTGAGAAACACTGATCCTAAATAAGCTTCTTATTTTGAAGGCATGGGTTGAACCAATTTGATCACTAGATCATTTTCTTCACTGCTTTTCCTGAAGCTGAGGGGATTTGTTCCACTTGCAAAGCTCTGCTCCACTAAATATCCTTGTTAAGGAAGCTTTCCATGCTAGCAGAGATGCACTGTAAACTTGACAGTCAATATAACAGCAAAATAGAGCTTATGTCTCCTGCCCACTGGCTTTGACAAACACTCTGGGTAATTAGAGAGCAGTCAATTATCAACCATACCTTTCATTTTAAAAATAATGATCCTGTAATGTCCCACAGGGGAACACATTGTGAGGTGATATGTACCGGAAATAAAATGTTGTAAAGTGAGTGGAAATATAGCTGTCACTCCAGTCTCCAAGTCCTTAGCCAAAACTATGATGAAACTGGAAAGATGGAGGCATCTGAAAACCAAGTCACTGCAGAAAAAAAGGGCTGGAATGGTGATATCTGGACTTGTTTCACAGAAGAAATGTAAATGCAGGTAGATTTTGGTTTTGGAGGTGTAGTTTCATCTACCATCTTTTCCACAAGGACTAACCAATACAAAACATCAGTATTCAAAGAATGCAGTGAATTCTTACATTTAGAATGATACATGATCAGATTCCAGGCATTAGTATCACCAAATGAAGTATGCACATTTATCATCCCTGGAAAAGGAACAAGGAATAGGAGAGAACACAGGTTAAGAACCAAAAAGAGTATAAAATCCCTCAAAGTCCAAATTCTCAGTTCTTATTTCAAAGTCATGGGGCCCCTTAACATAGTATTTTCTTTCCCATTTTACATCTTGTTTTCTTTCATAAATAATATTGCATATCTAGTTACCTCAATTACGTAAGCAAATGCAGAGAAGTTTTCTTTCCTTCTTTCCTACTAATCTTCCTTTGCCTCCTCCCTCCCTCTCTCCCTCCCTCCCTGAAGAATTTATTAAATGGAGACACTCTGTGTAAGATAAGATGCTAGGTTCAGGAAATAGAAACAGAGAATTTCCTAGAAGGGACCCATTCATTATTTATGACAAGATTCAGTTTATTACTGAGAATACCATTCTCTTTTAGGAAATTTTGATTTGCATAAATAAATAATTTCTAGTCGTTATTTATTGGGTTATTTTGTTCTTTATTTTCACAGCATTGTTTGAAAAGGGATTTTATATTAGTTATGGGCAGGGACTATGAGCCAATTTATAAAGCACAGCGTTAGTCTCTTCTTTTTTTTTTTTTTTTTTTATTTTATTTTATTTTATTTTTTTGGGGGGTACACCAGGTTCAATCACCTGTTTTTATACACATATCCCCATATTCCCTCCCTTCCTTGACGCCCCCCCCCTCGATTCCCCCCCACCCTCCCCGCCCCTGTCCTCCAAGGCATCCTCCATCCTCGAGTTGGACTCCCTTCGCTATACAACAACTTCCCACTGACTATTCTACAGTTGGTAGTATATATATGTCTGTACTACTCTCCCGCTTCTTCTCAGTTTCCCCTTCACCCCCCGCCCCCTCCCATACCTCGAGTTCTCCAGTCCATTCCCTGTATCTGCTTCCCTGTTCTTGTCACTGAGTTCATCAGTACCATTTTTAGATTCCGTATATGTGAGTTAGCATACAATATTTGTCTTTCTCTTTCTGACTTACTTCACTCTGTATGACAGATTGTAGTTCTATCCACCTCATGACATATAGCTCCATCTCATCCCTTTTGATAGCTGCGTAATATTCCATTGTATATATATGCCACATCTTCTGTATCCATTCATTTGTTGATGGGCATTTAGGTTGCTTCCATGTCCTGGCTATTGTAAAGAGTGCTGCAATAAACATTATGGTACAAGTTTCTTTTGGGATTATGGTTTTCTTTGGGTATATGCCCAGGAGTGGGATTACTGGATCATATGGTAGTTCTATTTGTAGTTTTTTGAGGAACCTCCAAATTGTTTTCCATAGTGGCTGTACCAACTTACATTCCCACCAACAGTGCAGGAGAGTTCCCTTTTCCCCACACCCTCTCCAACATTTGTTGTTTCCAGACTTTGTGATGATGGCCATTCTGATTGGTGTGAGGTGATACCTCATTGTGGCTTTGACTTGCATTTCTCTGATGATGAGTGATGTTGAGCATCTTTTCATGTGTTTGTTGGCCATCTGTATGTCTTCTTTGGAGAAATGTCTATTTAGGTCTTCTGCCCATTTGTGGATTGGGTTATTTGCTTTTTTGGTATGAAGCTGCATGAGCTGCTTGTATATTTTGGAGGTTAATCCTTTGTCCGTTGTTTCATAGGCAATTATTTTTTCCCATTCTGAGGGTTGCCTTTTAGTCTTGTTTATGGTTTCTTTTGCTGTGCAAAAGCTTTTAAGTTTCATGAGGTCCCATTCGCTTATTCTTGATTTTATTTCCATGATTCTAGGAGGTGGGTCAAAAAGGATGTTGCTTTGATGTATGTCAAAGAGTGTTCTGCCTATGTTTTCCTCTAGGAGTTTGATAGTGTCTGGCCTCACATGTAGGTCTTGAATCCATTTGGAGTTTATTTTTGTGTATGGTGTTAGGAAGTGTTCTAATTTCATTCTTTTACATGTTGCTGTCCAATTTTCCCAGCACCACTTATTGAAGAGGCTGTCTTTTTTCCATTGTATACTCGTGCCTCCTTTGTCAAAGATAAGGTGCCCATATGTGTTTGGGCTTACTTCTGAGTTCTCTATTCTGTTCCATTGATCTTCCTTTCTATTTTTGTGCCAGTACCATACTGTCTTGATCACTATGGCCTTGTAGTATAGTTTGAAGTCAGGAAGCCTGATTCCACCAACTCCATTATTCCTTCTCAAGATTGCTTTGGCTATTCGGGGTCTTTTGCGTTTCCATACAAATCGTAAGATTTCTTGCTCTAGTTCTGTGAAAAATGCCATTGGTAATCTGATCGGGATTGCATTAAATCTGTAAATTGCTTTGGGTAGTACAGTCATTTTCACGATGTTGATTCTTCCAATCCAGGAACATGGTATATCCCTCCATCTGTTTATGTCATCTTTGATTTCTTTCATCAATGTCTTAAAGTTTTCTGCATACAGATCTTTTGCCTCCTTAGGCAGGTTTATTCCTAGGTATTTTATTCTTTTGGTTGCAATGGTGAATGGGAGAGTTTCCTTAATTTCTCTTTCTGCTCTTCCGTTGTTAGTGTATAGGAATGCAAGAGATTTCTGTGCATTAATTTTGTATCCTGCTACTTTACTAAACTCATCAATGAGTGCTAGCAGTTTTCTGGTAGAGTCTTTAGGGTTTTCTATATATAGTATCATGTCATCTGCAAAGAGTGATAATTTTACTTCTTCTTTTCCAATTTGGATTCCTTTAATTTCTTTTTCTTCTCTGATTGCTGTGGCTAACACTTCCAAAACTATGTTGAATAACAGTGGTGAGAGTGGACACCCTTGTCTTGTTCCTGTTCTTAGAGGGAATTCTTCCAGTTTTTCTCCATTGAGAACAATGTTGGCTTTTGGTTTGTCATATATGGCTTTTATGATGTTGAGGTAATTTCCTTCTATGCCCATTTTCTGGAGAGCTTTTATCATAAATGGATGTTGAACTTTGTCAAAAGCTTTTTCTGCATCTATTGAAATGATCATATGGTTTTTATCCTTCAATTTGTTGATATGATGTATCACGTTGATTGATTTGCGTATATTGAAGAATCCTTGCATCCCAGGGATAAACCCCACTTGATCGTGGTGTATGATTTTTTTAATGTGCTGTTGGAGTCTGTTAGCTAGTATTTTGTTGAGGATTTTTGCATCTATATTCATCAGTGATATTGGTCTGTAGTTTTCTTTTTTTGTGACATCTTTGCCTGGTTTTGGTATCAGGGTGATGGTAGCCTCATAGAATGAGTTTGGGAGTGCTCCGCCTTCTGCAATATTTTGGAAGAGTTTGAGAAGGATAGGTGTTAACTCTTCTCGAAATGTTTGATAGAATTCGCCTGTGAATCCATCTGGTCCTGGGCTTTTGTGTGTTGGGAGATTTTTAATCACTGCCTCAATTTCTGTACTTGTGATTGGTCTGTTCATGGTTTCTATTTCTTCCTGGTTCAGTCTTGGAAGATTGTATTTTTCTAAGAATGTATCCATTTCTTCCAGGTTATCCAATTGATTGGCATATAGTTGCTTGTAGTAGTCTCTCATGATGTTTTGTATTTCTGAGGTGTCCGTTGTGACTTCTCCTTTTTCATTTCTAATTCTGTTGATTTGCATCTTCTCCCTTTTTTTCTTGATGAGGCTGGCTAATGGTTTATCAATTTTGTTAATCTTCTCAAAGAACCAGCTTTTAGTTTTATTTATTTTTCTTATGGTTTCTTTCCTTTCTTTTTCATTTATTTCTGCTCTGATCTTTACGATTTCTTTCCTTCTGCTCACTTTGGGGTTTCTTTGTTCTTCTTTCTCTAGTTGTTTGAGGTGTAAGGTTAGGTTGTTTATTCGATCATTTTCTTGTTTCTTAAGGTAGGACTGTATTGCTATAAACTTCCCTCTTAGAACTGCTTTTGCTGCATCCCATAGGTTTTGGGTTGTTGTGTTTTCGTTGTCATTTGTTTCTAGATACTTTTTGATTTCCTCTTTGATTTCTGTAGTGATTCCTTGGTTGTTTAAGAGTGAATTGTTTAGCCTCCATGTGTTTGTATTTTTCGCAGTTTTTTTCCTGTAATTGATATCTAGTCTCATGGCGTTGTGGTCTGAGAAGATGCTTGATATGATTTCAATTTTCTTGAATTTGCTGAGGTTTGATTTGTGACCCAAGATGTGATCTATCCTGGAAAATGTTCCGTGTGCACTTGAGAAGAAAGTGTAGTCTGTCGTTTTTGGATGGAATGTCCTATAAATATCAATTAAGTCGAGATGGTCTAATGTGTCATTTAAAGCTTGTGTGTCTTTATTTATTTTCTGTTTGGATGATCTGTCCATTGATGTAAGTGGGGTGTTCAAGTCTCCCACTATTATTGTGTTGCTGTCGATGTCCCCTTTTATAGCTGTTAGCATTTGCCTTATGTATTGAGGTGCTCCTATATTGGGGGCATAGATATTTACCATTGTGATATGTTCTTCTTGGATGGATCCCTTGATCATTATGTAGTGCCCTTCCTTGTCTCTTTTAATAGTCTTTACTTTCAAGTCTAATTTGTCTGATATGAGTATTGCTACTCCAGCTTTCTTTTGACTTCCATTTGCATGGAATATCTTTTTCCATCCCTTCACTTTCAGTCTATATGTATCCCTTGGTCTGAAGTGGGTTTCTTGTAGGCAGCATATAGAAGGGTCTTGTTTTTGTATCCATTCAGCCAGTCTGTGTCTTTTGGTTGGAGCATTTAATCCATTTACATTTAAAGTGATTATTGACATGTGTGTTCCAATGACCATTTTCTTAATTGTTTTGGGTTTGTATTTGTAGGTGTTTTCCTTTTCTTGTGTTTCCTACTTAGAGAAGTTCCTTTAGCACTTGTTGTAAGGCTGGTTTGGTGGTGCTGAATTCTCTTAACTTTTGCTTGTCTGGAAAGCTTTTGATTTCTCCCTCAAATCTGAATGAGATTCTTGCTGGGTAAAGTATTCTTGGCTGTAGGTTTCTCTCTTTCAGGACTTTCAGGATATCCTGCCATTCCCTCCTGGCCTGCAGAGTTTCTGTAGAAAGGTCAGCTGTTATCCTGATGGGTTTTCCCTTATATGTTGTTTGTTGCTTTTCTCTTGCTGCTTTTAATATTTTTTCTTTGTGTTGAATTGTTGTTAGTTTGATTAATATGTGTCTTGGTGTATTTCTCCTTGGGTTTATTCTGTATGGGACTCTCTGTGCTTCTTTAGTCTCTTCTTTATTATAACACATTAGGGGAAGTAGTAGGATGCAAATTCTTGGTACAAGTCTTTATCATGGTACTGGGACGTTTGGCCAGTAACGAAATGACAACTGTGTCCCTAGATGTAATTTTTCCATAGTTACTTCTTGATGTTGTTTATATTTTTTGAAAATTAGTGAACATATGACAATAATATGGGTTTGGGCTGTTGTATAAAGGGAGACATTTAATCAGATGCAGAGAAAGTGATCCTAGGTTTGTTTTTTTTCCCAAGTGTCTGATGTCTTTTGGCCCAATCTGAAAGTAGGTTCCCAGAACAGCAGGGCTAGGTCATATCCAAGACCATCGGAAAGGGTGGAACAAGAGCTCCTGGGCCTGGCGTAGAACAAAGGTGTGCACTAGACACTGTGGATGCCATTCGTCCTCCTCCACTATTAGTTCACAATCCACCATAGTTAGTGAACAGTGAAGCAGGGTGGCAATATTCAGTTTGTATCAAGGTTGCATTTGAAAACTTAGGAGGTTGAATCAGATCAAACTGCTGCTGTGCAATCATTTTTGACCCACAAAAATGGCAATTTCCTATGGTTCAAGCTGTTAGTTTGCTAGCCAATTCTTTGGAATTTAGGAAAGATGTTCCCCATGTAAATATATCATACGTGGTAAGGTAGCCTTCAGGCCAGCTCACAGGAGCAAATTAACCCATGAAGTAGCTGAAATGTTGTATATTTATGGTGTACAATATTAGAAGACAAACTGTTATAATGCCAGCAATTTAATGGAAAAAACAACAAAAAAGACAATTTCATAAGAACCAGCTTTGATTGTATTTTATTGTCAGTGCTTGAGGAAAAGCAGGTTTTAAGGGAAGAATAAGGAAGTGCGTGGAACTAGTAAAAGGAATTTAACTCTGAAGACCTTTAAAGGATGTTGATCCTGGCTCATTAAAAATTAGGTCTGTATTTACTGTCTTGGCTTCACCAACATCCACTTGCTCCCTAACTCTTTGCATTCTGGATTCCATTCCCATAACCCTGAAGAAACTGCTCCCTGAAAGGTCACTAGTGAACTGCTGGTTGCCAAGGTCACAGTGTCTTAGTCCTCAGCCTCCAGAAACTCTTTGATTCACTTGACAGTGTAGGGCGCTCTGCCCCCCTCTTTGACACACTCTTCCTTCTTGACTTTTCTGTGATATGACCCTATCCTTTCACTCATCCCCTCTCTCTAATCATTCTTAAAGAAGCCAGAGAAGAAGTTGAAAGGGAGTGAAAGACACGGGTGAAAAATTAAGAGATTTTGTGTAAAGCTCTCAGTAGTGGAAGAAAAGAGAGCTGCCTCTTGCGCATAATGAAGGTGAAGGAGAAAATACTTGGGCTTAATGGTTCTCTCTGCTGACCACCAACATGTTGGTTGCTCTTCAGAGAAGCCTTGGAGTAAGAGATAAAAGGTGCATAAGTAGTCATTGTATGTTAAATGATTAGTGCTTCTTGCAGTGGTGGAAAGCACCAAGGCTAGGGGAATACTCATCCGCGAACTGCAACTCCAAAACTCAAACCCCTCTAAAAACCATTTGGCAGCAACCTCTGAACCGAACAGATATAGTACTCTTTAGGATCTTTATTCTACTCAATGGTCTTTATTTATTGTACTTAATATTATTGAACGCAGAAATATTCAAGTGTTTACTGATAGGATGCTGCCCCAGATCTCACAGGGTATAGATTAACATGGTATATGCACAGTATTATCTGTATTGCCTGAGTTCTAATCCAGACACCACCATTTACTAAGTGGGTGGCCCCAGGTGAGTAGGGGTTCATAAAAGCGAAGAGGAAGCAACCCAGTCAAATAACTTATTTCCATTTAGTGTAAATAGACTAGCTTTAAAAAGGAATTCATACTTGCCCTATCTGCCCAAAGGGTTGTTGCTAGAATGGAATGAAATAAAGAATAAAAACAGCAAAATTAATAAAGAAAATGTGCATTGTGAATGAAATTTTTACATATTAAAATTGACAGTAAAACGTCTCAATTTGAGGCCATAAAGAGGAATAATGATTTAAGGAAAATATTTTACTGTATGAATAAGTCATAACTACAATGACGTAATCTCAGAAGTAGATAACCTAACTGTCCAGGAAGACACAACTACACATAGATGAAGTATCTATTTGAATTTTCAACCCAAAGAAATTGAAAAAAAAAAAAAAAACAAACCTACAAAACTCTGCTAGTGTAATTGCAAAGAAAAAACTTCCAAGTCCGTACACATTGCTTCTAACTACCACAATGCCTTCATTTTCCCCCAGCGGATATAATCCTATGTAATCCCTGAAGAGACAGAAGTAGAAAGACAGAGACAGAGAGAGAGGGAAACTTGTGGTAACTCAGCTAATTATCACAGTATTAACTTCCGTTCAATTAGGTAATGATAATGTTTTTAAATGATTACTTTTTTTTTTTTTTTTTTTTTGGTGGCTCACGGGCTTAGTTGCTCCGTGGCATGTGGAATCTTCCCAGGGTAGGGCTCGAACCCGTGTCCCCTGCATTGGCAGGCGGATTCTTTACCACTGTGCCACCTAGGAAGTCCTACTTTTTATTTTTGACTATCATTGAACCAGTTGACATTTGTTGAATCAACTGGCCTCCCAATCAACTGAGTTAAAATTTCTATCTGACTGGAAGGACAAGCTGTTTTATTGAATTAACTAGTCAATATGGTAGAACTTTGTGCATGCAGTCAAATTCTAATGATACTTAGACTCTCCTATATTTAGGATTGGTGCCTGTGACTTGTCTGCCAGGTATGTGGGGATGAGTCACCCATCCTATTTCTTCATTACTCGGGGCTCTTACAAGCAAAGACTCAAAGGTCCCTGGGAGGACAGGGCCACAAGACAGCAGTAGAACAATTAATTCATATGATAAGCCTTTTGGCTTTTATTTAGCACAATTCCAGGTAATCTAACATACTTTCTGAAAAACTAAAGAAAATGTAAACCTGTGAATGCAAGAACTAAAATCTGCTTGTTCAAAAGTGACAGAGGCTTGCCAATGTTGATGTCTTTGCCATCGTTCCAAGGGTGACTGAGGCTCCTATTAAATTCTCATCATAGTTTATCATGTCTGTCTGCTAGGTTATCATCTGTTTAGCTATAAAGGGGAATACCAAGGTTCACTGTAGTAGTACAATGATTGCAGAAAGCCTCAGGTTACAGTTTCAAACACAGTGCTTTGACACAGCACATTCCAATAGATGGGGGGGGGGAGGCCATTTATAAAACCTCCCCAAGGATTGTACAGGAGTCCTTTGGGGAGAATTGCGGGGGGCTGGGGGTGGACGTGGAAATCAGGGTACCTGGCAATTTTTCTCAGAGTTTTGTAGTTCTTTTTTAGTTTGTGTTGAGAATCCAAAAAGATGCATTAACTATGTATGTATTCCCTTTCACCACTTCCCTGCCTGATCTGTTTCTTTCCAGATAGATAGGTTATGTTACTTAAGATTTAGTCATTGTAGATGTGAATATCCATATTGTAAAATAGTTTCCCTAAATGAGTTTTTTTCTTTTCTTTGTGGACTCAAGTTGAGTAGTTTCAATAACACTTTTTATAAAGAATGTAAAAGTTTTATTCACAAGGTCCATTTTATTCATGAATTTTTATTGCTTCTCATTTATTTTATTCAAAAGCAAGTATTACTAATCCTACTTAACAAAAGAAGAAACAGCTGAGAGAATTTAAATATCTTGCCGGAAATCAGGCAGCATTTAAGAATGTTCTCATGTTGTTAGAGGGTTTGGAGCAACTGATTCTTTTAGTTTCCATATTTTAACTATATTGTGCTACGTTTAGCTTATTTCCATTTAAAAAGGACTTTGTCATCAGTTCCTATCCCTGGAATAACTTGAACGTGTCATCTGTGCCATGCCAGGTGTGTCCTCAATGGAGGACAAGAGCTGGAGTTGGGGTGCCTGAAACCCCAAGACTGGGTAATGTGCAGGGTGGTTGCCAGGATTATTCTTGGTCCAAACCAAATACAGTACCATGGGCAGGGGCGTAGAGAGAAATCAGAATCTTAAACAGATTGAACATGTTTCACAACTGGAAAATTTTTAAAATGAGGATTATATTTTTCTTCAGCATTTGTAGCTCTTTGAATCATTGTTGGCTACTCCTGTGCTGTGCTTGCTTTAGGTCATTTGCTATTTATACCAGGCTTAGGGTTAATGAAGGGCACATTTTAGAGGCTCTGGTAAAACTGCAATGTTGAGTCAGATTTAAATGGAGGACGAAAACCCTGACATATCCTGTTAAAACGGAGTCAGCGAATTCCCTGGCGGTCCAGTGGTTAGGACTCCGAGCTCTCACTGCCCAGGGCCTGGGTTCAATCGTTGGTCAGGTCTAAAATCCCACAAGCCACGTGGCACAGCCAAAAAAAAAAAAAAAAACCCACAAAAACTAAACAGAAAGTCAGACTGTATCGTTCCTTTACTTAAGCCTCTCCTCTCTACCTATCTCTTTCCAGGTAGAACCCAACCTTTCTAAGTGGAGACACGATCTGCCCTCAGTCCTGTACACTGCCGACTATTTTGTGTTATAAACATTATCATGCCTAAAGAAAGGTGGAGGTGTCATATAATGAACACTCACTTATCCACCACCTAGATCTAACCATTCAAAACTGGAATCATAAAGGGCTGGGAGAGATGGAGTCCTGAGAATGTTGGAAATGAAAGGAGAGAGGCCCCCCCCCACCCCGCCCCGCCCCGCCCCGCCCCGGTCAGGCTGTTAGAGATGTAATGCAAGATGGGCTAGGCTGCCTATGAAGTGGAGATCCTTACACAGGGAGTGGGAAGTAGGGGTGGGGAGGGGAGGGGGGAAGAAGCCACATTTGGGCTGTGGTTGAGGCTTGTTCCCAGAGCAGCATTTGGTTTCCTTTGTTTGTTTCGCAGCTTTATAGAGATAAAACTGACATACAACATTGTGTAAGTTTAAGGTGTGCAATGTGTTGATTTGATATAGATTGCAAAATGATGACCACCATAGTGTTAGCTAACACCTCCATCACATCACATAATTACCATCTCCTTTTTTGTGGTGAGAACACTGAAGATTTACTTTTAGCAACTATCAAGTATTTAATATAGTATCATTAATTGTAATTAATTGTAATTTAATGTCTTACATTAAATCTCCAGAACTTATTTGTCTTATAACTGGAAGTTTGTACCCTTTGACCAACATCTCTCTGTTTCCCCCATCCCAACCCCTGGCAACCACCATTCTACTCTCTGTTTTTAAGAATTCAGCTTTTTTAGATTCCACATATAAGTGAGATCATACAGTATTCGTCTTTCTCTGTCTGACTTATTTCACTTAGCATAATGCCCTCAAGGTCGATCTATGTTTTCACGAATCACAGAATTTCTTTTTTTCTCATGGCTGATAATAGTTATATATATATATAACTATATATATATAACACACACGCATACATATATATGTATACCACATCTTTTTTTCCAGGTTCATTGAGATATAATTGACATGTAACATTGTGTGAGTTTAAGGTGTGCAACATAATAATTTGTTATATGCATATACTGCAAAATAATCACCACAATAAAGTTAGTTAACACACCAATCACCTCAAATAGTTACAATTTTTCTTTTTGTGGTGGGCACTTATAAAATCTACTATCTTACCAACTTTCAAATATACAATACAGTATTGTTAACTATAGTCACCATACTGTACACTACATTTCCAGAACTTCTTTATCCATTCACACATTGACAGATACATATGATGTTTCCATATCCTGCCTATTGTGAATAATGCCGCAATAGACACAGGAGTGCAGATATCTCTTTGAGATCCTGTTTTCATTTCCTTTGGATCTATACTCAGAAGTGGGGTTACTGAATCATATGGTAGTTACATTTTTTAATTTTTTGAGGAACATCCATATTGATTTCCACAGTGGCTATACCAATTTACATTCCCACCAGCTGTGAACAAAGGTTCCCTTTCCTCCATCCTCACCAACACTATCTTTTGTCTTTTTGATGATACTCATTTAAAAAGGTGTGAGGTGATAGCTCGTTGTGGTTTTGATTTACATTTTCCTGATTGTTAGTGATGTTGAGCACCTTTTCATGTACCTATTTGCCATTTGTATGGGGTTTTTTGGAAAAATGTCTTTTAAAAGATAATGGTATGTTGTGTTTCCATCGCCATTTGTTTCAAGATATTTTTTTATTTCTGTTTTGGTTTGTTCTTTGACTTATTGGTTGTTCAGGAGTGTGTTGGTTAATTCCCACATATTTATGAATTTTCCAGCTTTCTTCCTGTTATTGATTTCTAGTTTAATATCATTGTTGTTGGAAAAGATACTTGGTATGATTTCAATCTTCTAAAATTGGCCAAGACTTGTTTCGTGACCTATCATATGATATATCCTGGAGAATGTTCCATGTGTGCTTGAGAAGAATGTGTATTCTGCTTCTGTTGGATGAAATGTTTCTTTCTGTAGATCTGTATTTGCTTAATATACTTAGGTACTCCAATGTTGGGTGCACGTATATTTACAATTGTCATATCTTCTTGATGAATTGACCCTTTTATCATTATATAATGACCTTCTTTGTCTCTTGTTATCATTTTTTACTTAAAGTATATATTTTTTTCTGATATAAATATAGCGACCCCTGCTCTCTTTTGCTTTCCACTTGCATGAATTATCTTTTTGCATCCTTTCACTTTATGTGTCCTTAAAGCTGAAGTGAGTCTCTTGTAGGCAGCATATAGTTGGGTCTTGTTTTTTAGCTTCTCTATATCTTTTGATTGGAGAATTCAATTTATTTACATTTAGAGTAATTATTGATAGGTAAGGACTTACTAATGCCATCTTATTCACTGTTTTCTAGCTGTTTTGTAGTTCCCTTGTTCCTTTCTTCCACTCTTGCTGCCTTCCATTATGAACTGATGATTTTCCATAGTGGTACGCTTTGATTCCCTTTGCTTTATCTTTTGTGACTCTACTGTAGGTTTTTGTTTTGCAGTTACCATGAGGCTTGCATAAAACATCATATGGCTATAACAGAATATTTTACGCTGATAATTTAACTTTGATCACGTACAAAAATATTGTAGCTATAGCTATTTAAAATAATTTTGTCCTTTAACCTTTATACTAGAGTTAAGTGGTTAACACACCACCATATTACAGTATTAGAGTACTGTGAATTCTTTACCAGTGTGTTGTATATTTTCATGTGTTTTCACACTATTAATTAGCACTCTTACATTTCAGCCTGAAGAATTCCTTTCAGCATTTCCTGTAAGGCAGATCTAGTGGTGATGAACTCCCTCAGCTTTTGTTTGTTAGAGAATCTTTATCTCACCTCCATTTTTGAAGGACAGCTTCAGTAGGTAAGGTATTCTTGGCTAACAGTTTTTTTCTGTCAGCAATTTGAATATATCATCCCACTCTCTCCAAGCTTGCAAGGTTTTTGCTGAAAAATATGGTTATAGCCTCATGGGGGTTCCCTTGTATGAGAAAAAAAAATTTTCCCTTGCTGTTTTGAAAATTCTCTCTTTGGCTTTGATTTAGATAGTTTTATTATAACGTATCTTGGAGAAGACTGTTTTGGATTGAGATTTTGGGGTGACCTATTAGCTTTGAACTTGGATGTCTAAATCTCTTCCCAGGTTTGGGAAGTTCTCAGCCATTATTTCTTTAAATAGTCTTTCTACCTCTTTCTCCCTCTCTTCTTCTTCTGGAATTCCAGTGACACAGACATGATTTCTCTTAATGGTGTCCCATTAGTCCCATAGGCTTTCTTCATTCCCTTTCGTTATTTTTTCTTTTTCCCAGAGCAGCATTTGACTGGAGCTCTGCCCATCCATGTCCTCCCCTCTCAGTCAAGGCCAAATTCAAACCCCCCTAAACCTTCCTCAGCCTATGAAACCTTCCAGAGACAAAGATTACACAACACCCTTCAATAGTCTATGTCAGTGTTGACAACTGTCAAGCGATTCTCTCTTAGACTAAAATTGAACTCTTGCCATCACGTCCTTTCAGCCCATTTCCTCCTGTCTTTCTCTTGGGAGAGACAGAGCTGTCTGGATAATATCTCCTACATATTGACGTCAACAACTTTCAAGGCAGAGGTACTACATCATTTTCATTTATTTTTAAAAATCATAATTATCTTCTTCTTCAGCAGTCTTACTAGCTCTTTTGAACTTGACCACATCGCATGGAGAGGGGCAGGAGTTGAAATGGAAAACACACTGACAGGGTAACCCCAGTTCTCTTACTGGATGACACAGAGCTAGTTACTGATCATGCTGAGTGTTTAGAAAGTAACAACTTCCACAAAGGCGGTTGTGAACACTCAGTCAGGTGATCTACAGTAAATGCTTTAAGTGTTAGTCTTCTCCTGTACAGTGTTAAAGTCAGGGCTAATTATTTGTACTGATATTTTGTTTTATTTTTTCCTGCTTTCTCCTATTTGTTATTGAGACTAGTACAAATGCACACGTGTACATGTCTAAACAGGATTAGTCACTTCGTGCTCAAATGTCTTGACAGCTTTGCTATTGGGAGTAGGTAATTTACTATTCTGCTTGGTCCTGATTGAGATGTAGGGAGGTGGAATCATGCACACATGATTCTCGAGAGTACTATATTCATAGCAGTATCTAGGTCAGGGTTCCTTAACCTCAGCCCTTGACATTTGGGCCAAATAATTCTTATTTGTCCTATGCATTGTACAGTGTTTAGCAGCATCCCTGGCCTGTACCCACTAGATGCAGTAGCACCCTCCCCCCAAGTGGTAACACCCCCGGATGTCTCCAGACATTGTCATTTGTGCCCTGGGAGGCAAAATCATCCTGGTTGAGAACCACTGCTCTCTATTACTGATATAGATTTGCTTTGAAGAGAACAAAATGACTGCCATGCCATCTGAGGTGGTCATCTGTGAACCTATGATCTCTAATTACTCTCTATTCCTGAACATTCTCACCCTACTGAGAAAAACATAGCTTTTCACCAAAAGAGCGTAGAGCACCGATGGTCTCCCTTCAGTGAAAATTGTGGAGATGAATGCAGTAAAAGGAGTGCAAGCAGAGACTGTGTTTGTAAACTCATACAAGCTTAATGTCATCCTGGGACCATTTTTCAAGCTGTCCAACTACACCTGTTATGCTTTTTATGTCTTGACTGTCTCCCTCTCTTCCATGCGTGCAATAGGAATTCTTTTGAAAAGCTCTTGCTGACCGTGAAGAGTCTGGACATGAAGTCAGACTGCTAAGGTTCCAACCCTATTGCTTTCCAACTTTGTGATCTTGATGCCATGTGTCAGTTTCCTCATCTAGAAAATAAGGATGGTGCTATCACTTACCTCATAGGGTCATTGTGAGGATTAAATGCAGGGGCACGTGTAAGCCAGTTACATTCTGCCTGGCACATAATAAGCACTCAACAGAGTTTGGATATTAGTATTATTGTTAGTAGTATTAGCCTATAAGATTCAGAGTCTCATCTCCTTTGTAAAGCCTACCTGACTGACTCCTTGGGCCCATTCTGAACTCCTATTTCTCTGAAATCATGAAAAGTTTTATATTCTTACAAATCAGAGTTTGTCCCATCATCTTTTATCTGTGTCTTCTGAGTAAAATTTCCCAACAACACAGGATGTAATGAGCCAGAGATTATGTGTTCTACATGATTTGCGTTCTCTTATCTATCTCATTTATTGGATAAGTAGTTGTTAACACTGTTGTGGGGATCTATATCCCTGGAAAAAAATGGGTAGTGGTTTGGGAAAATATCTTTTCTCTCCTTTTAGGACTTTTTCCTCCTCTTGCTCACTCTTCTTGGTTATATTATAGTCAGTGGGCAGAGACATCAGGATGATATTGATACTCAGATGGAAACTCCCTCCAGACCAAGGCACAATTCAGGAAGATCTTGCAAGCTCTGTCTTCTGTGCCTGAAATTCATAAGAACCCACACTCATGGTTGGAATGAAATCTCTACAGAAAATGTCCCAGAAATAGCCCCTTCTACAATAGGTGGAATAAGCATGACTTATATTATGTATATGAAAGGCATCCCCTCCTACTCCCTTAAGGCAAAGCCATGTTTAGCTGGAGGTCTACCATTCTTCATCTTGAATCAAATGTAAATCTTGATTAGTTTAAGCCAATTATGCTGGTCTCCTGAGAAAGCTTCCCTTAGTCTTAAAGAAGTCATTAAAAAAGAGCGATTCACAGGAAGAAACTGCTCCTCTTTTCCCATGTTGTCATTTCTAGGAGTGATGCTTGAAATGAATGTAACAATCTGTGACCCCCAAGGGAAGCTTTAATCAGAGCAGAGCCAACATGCTGAGGGTAGCACAGTGGAAAGATGGAAGAAACCTGGGTCTTTGATGGTATCATTAAGACACTAAATTAACTAACTCTGGATTTAACATTATCATGGTCTTTTATTTGCATGAGTTACTATGTTTTCCTTGTTGTTTAAGCCAGTTGAGTAAGAGTGTCTTCTGACTTGCATCCCAAGAGCATCCTATCTAAATAGATAATTTGGAAAGACCTTGGTGGAGTTATTAAGAGATTGTATCAGTTAGCTTTTTGCTACACAAAAAGCCAGCCTAGAACTCCATGGCTTGAAACAACAGCCATTTGTTTAGTTCATGAGTCTATGGGTCGACAGTTTTGTCTGGGCTTACCTGAGAAGTTCTTCTGGTCTTAGCTGCTCACATTCATGCAACTGTAGTCAGTTGCCAGGGAGGCTGGGGGCTGGCTGGTCTAGGATGGCCTCAGCTTTGTTGTGTCATCTCTACTCCAGTGGTGCCTCACTCTCCAGGAGTTTAGCTCAGACTTGTTCACTTGGTAGCTACTCAGCTTTCAGCAGGGGAGGCGGGGAGGGGGGGAAAGAGATGATAGATAGATAGATAGATAGATAGATAGATAGAGGAAAAGGATGGACTCGCCTGCTATCACTTCTGCTACATTCTATTAGCCAAAGCAGGTTCAAGAAGAAGGAAATAGACTATCTATCTTGATGGGAAACTGCAAAGTTATATTATAAAGGGTGTTGATACAAGGAGGAGTAAAGAAGTAGTTTTGCGATCTACTACAAATATCTCATAGTGAATATTTACAAAGCCCTCTCCCTGATTAGTTGAGCATCATGGTAAATAAATGGGTTAAAATGTGGGCACCTCTACTTGTTAATTAGACTTAGGCTCTATAGTTAACCTCTTTAAGTCTTCATTTATAATCCTATTAGATGGAAATTATCATAATTCCTTACTCACAGGGTGACAGGATTCAAGAAGATGTTGCTTGTTAAGTGCTTAACGCAGTCCCTGGCATATAAATATTAACCATGATCTGTAATCTATAAAGACAGGCTTGTATGCTCTAGTTAATGCCCTAGAATTCTCTCTCCATCTCTCTCACTTTTCCTCATTCTCCTCTCCTCTTTTAAACAACACTTTGAGTAATTTCTTATCCATTCTGCTACTCCCCTTTACCCCATGACTGTTCTAGTTGGCAGCTACATCACTGCATCTCCATACCTGTCAGAGGCTTGTGTCTCCAGCGGAGCTCTTTAGGATGCTGGCTTGCCAATGCCTGGTGCTCACTGATGGGTGTATGGGGGCCTGACCTAATGCCTTGCCTTGTCTTGGGCCCTCTTACTTCCGGTTTTTGATTACCAGCAGTTTCCTCCTTAGGGAGAGTGCCAGGTTGAAATCCCAACTGAGTAATATATGGAGATTTTTGCCCTCCACCACTGCTTTTCCAGTTTTCCATGGAGTATGTTACTTGCAGGCATAGATCTAGACTACCAAAAGTGTCTCTAGAGTGCCCCGTGCTCCAAAACATCCTAGATCTTCCAGAAACATGGTGTGGAAAGGTTGGAGCTATCCCCCAAATTTCAGGTTCATGTTGAATTTGTATGGAACTTGGACCTAAGGACTTCTTGACCAAATAAATTTAGAGAGGATTCTGAATCAGCTTCCAAAGATGATCAAGCATCCCAGCAAGCTATAACTGACTCCTGCTCCCCAGCTAATTTTAGGGAGATTCCAGTATTACAATAGGAGAGACAAAAAAGCCTGTGACAATACAAATCAGAAAATCCAGGGGAAAGACTGAACAGAGAAGGACACTCAGTATGAGAGTTCCTCCAAGTGTATTTTCAAGTTTTCAGTGTTCACGATTGCTTAGTGATTTCATGCTTGCAGAGATCGCTGAAGCTTTGCCTAACCTTATGTAAAGCAATGCCAAATTTTGGGAATAACTGAGATCCAAAAATAACATCTTGTAACATAATGGCATTATCCAAATTCCAAGGCCATAAGGCCTTGATTCCTTACTGGATGGAATCCAAATGAATATTATTAATATCTAGCACATTCTGACTGTCCTAGAGAAGATGCAAGGCTGCCCTGGGATTTATGTTGTATAGTTTCTAGTGTCTAGGCACTGACATATTCCTCAGCCAAAGAAGATTCCTGATGAGATTGATGACAGGCTGGCAAACCTTAGGAGGGTCTTTAAGGGCAAAGAATGAAGTAGTAGTAAGGCTCTTACCCAGCTGAGCTTCTAATTTTTATATATTTGTGGTGACATTTCATCCAAAGCCAAGATATTTTGATTTAAATAATGGTAGATTCTGAAGTCTCAGGAAAGTTCTTATAATTTAAGTGCATGTATCCATGTGGGCATGAGAGTGAAGCTTTTATCATTCAATTCTTGACTTCCAGACTTGACTCCTTGAAGCTCAGATGTTAG